>NW_020450994.1:1277025-1587003 GCF_003343035.1 Apteryx rowi | reverse complement strand
ATACATTCCAGTTGCTCTCTCACATAAAGAGCAACTCCACCACCTTGCTTTCCTGGCCTGTCTTTCCTAAAAAGCACGTAGCCATCCATGACAGCACTGAGGTACCATAAGGTAGCTGTCCCAATCCATCCAATGCACTGAGTACACAGAAATCATACCATGCTTCATAGTTTCCTTGAACTGCCTGGTAGTAGAATTAAACTATTTCTAAAGGTAAAATCATTAGTTTATTGAAGTTCTGTACCAAGCAGTACAGAAAGGTCTGTATAAACCACCCTTTATGATAGATTTAGCTATCTATGCAAGTGTTGGCCATGAAGCTCAGGAACAAAAACAGAATATATACTTCAGACAAGGGATTCTAGTGAACACAGGATGTTTACAGTGAACGTCAATGCCTCGAACTTCCTAACCTCACTTTTGTAAAGATCTTCTCTTCAGTATATTTTTATTGGCCCTCTAATGAATTTTTTTGTAACTAAACCGTTTTTTCTACATAATGTTTGCATTAAGCTTATTAACAAATATTTTTAGGTAACTGTGTTTTAGAGAGTTTCTTTTTATACCCCCAAGTATTTGGTAATAGTGAAGCATAGTGAAGTGTTTTCAGCTTGAAAAATTCTGTACGGAATAATAGACCTGTCTGTCAACATGGCCCAGAGCAGTGAAGTGTAAAATACAATTCAGCCTGCTGTTTCAACAAATGTAGAAACGATTGGTGGAGAACAGCAAAAGGTATCAAAAATTTCTACATGTTGCTTCTAGAGGCCATGGGCATCAATAAAGCCTTTGTCAGCATTTTTAAATTTAGAAGTCAAATAAAAATGCCTGGTATGGTATAGTATAAAACTATGGAAGAATATTTCTAAGTACACACTGCACTTGAGGGTACAACCATTCTAACTAGCTTGCAGCTTCACTATGGTATTTGTTTCATTCCTGTTAGTGGATATGTCTCTAATAGAGAAATCTCCAGGGCTGTATAATCTATGAAGTTTATATAGAGTCATAATATGACAAGAGTCAGCAGTGCCTCAGGCTGACTGGACTCATAATGCACTTATATCAGATAATTCCTAACCCTGGCAAAACTGAAATGGATTTGAAAAACACAAACAAGAAATACATCTTTGCATCAGTTAGACCTTGGTGTTACTTTTCTTGGGTGGTTTAACTAATGCCTGCTAATTTTGAACAGTATTTTATAGTTAGATGGTTTTGAAAATGCTCCAAAGAAATGTGAAAAGAATTTTGCTGCAGCACTTAAAACAACAAAATTTTAAGCATGCTAATGCTGCAAAGTATAAAACTTGATGAACCATTTTGTAGGTTGCCTGATGGATTTAGTCTTCTACTTTGTTTTGGTTTGTATATTTATTACAATTATATTTGTGGAATATTAAAAATTATACACTACAGCATAGCAAGTTTCTTTATATGTAATTTACAAGAAGTTTCCTTATGCAGCAAATAAACTATTTCCAGGTTTTTTCATCTTTGTTCTTTTTGTACATTCAGTTCCTGTTTGTATTAAGGGAAATCTTGTTGCATTGTTTTAATGTGGCTCAAATATGTTCTGTACCCCATGTTTAGATAACTATGTCAAACGTGGGAGGTCTTTCTCCCCAAAATTGGAACTTGGTTTTTAACTTTCTTGATCTGACAGCTAGAATAGAACCACTCCAAACCCTGTGTAACCAGTTTTGCAAATTATGCCTTCTGTCTAGTAAGTTCAGAGCCATTTCTCAAGTGGACATTCTGCTAGAAATAATAGCATTTTTCCATTCGGCAGTGGATACATTCCAGCTCAGTTTAAAACCACCATAGTCCAGTATCACCAATGGGGTGTGGCCCCACCATTTCTCAAAACTGCAGTTCTTTATTACTTAGCACTTCACCCCATGCACAAAGAACTGCAGGGAAAGTGTACATTCATGTGCACATGTGTGTATACATATGTGTGTGTGTATATACATATGTATACTCCTCTCTAAACTTTGAATTACATAGTCCATCCCATTGCCTTTTATCATCTCTCACTCCCCTGAGTTTTATTTGAGAAACTAGTTTTTAGTCACTTGTTTGCCGATATCTTTCTGTTTCAGGGCAGAACACATTAGTGGTAGGAATTGCACCTCTTCTGGTTACATCCTGCCAGTCAATAGCTCTTTAGCCTCTTGTAAAAAGTTTCTGTGAGCTGCTCAGAACAGGGTTTCCTTCGAACAAGGCTGTTGACAAACTGGTGTGTGAAATCTGTGCCTGGTGAGATCACCTGGTAGCGCAGAACTGAGTCCCTTCAAGTTGTGGATTAAGGATTTTATCACGAGTAGTTGCTGATGGATTAATAAGACCCCCGAATGGCTCTTTTGTGCCATCACAGGCATGGGCCTGCTGAGCTAGTATCCCCCATTGGAATTGCCATTTGCTTTCCATGTGGACAGCTGGGTGCCAGCTCTGTTGCATAACAGGATATTTTAGGGGCAGACCCATGGTGGTCCTGCCTTTTTGCCTTCAAAGTTGGTTGCTGCCACATTCAAATAGAACTGCTTCCTGGGCATCACAAGTCTGGTAGACATTTATTTCTGGTCTCCTGCCTGCACAGTGACAGCAGCATGGGTCCTCTCCTGGGCAGCATTTTTACGGCTGGGTTTCTTTTTTTTACTAAGCATACAAGTGCTGGGGATGAATGATGCTCTCATCATTTAAGTTGTTTTCAGCAGTTCACACATAACAGATTATTTGGTCAGATTGGTCAGCTTGACCCATCCCCTTCCCCATGTTAAGAAGGTATGTGAGAATAGTGATGAGTGGTGGCAGCAGACTTGAGAGGACTGTGAATGTGTTGAAATTCAGGAGGAGGCATTTAGATCAGTGCGAAAGATCACCTTTGTTTTTGTTGTGCTGGAGAAAGTGTGAGTCTCTGTTAAGCAGGTGTTGCCCTCATTATTTGGGATCTAGCCATCACAGGCTCCCTCTTTTGCCAGCTAGGTGGGCATGAGAAGAAAATGGACAAGGATGTGATTCAGGAGTTTGGATGGATGCTGCATTGCCAACAGGAAGGTGTGTGCAGCCGTAACATGGCTGGTCTGGGGAGGTGTGTGAAACCCCCCGTGCCTGTTGCAGTCAGTGAAATGCTGTTGCACTATTTCCACCTGGGGATCCTCTTCCATGCCCTGGCTCAGCCCCCATCTGCAGGCAAAATACTCTGTCTCCAGGACTTTTTTTGCTCATGCAGTTAGTAGCTGCCACATGCCCACTGAACATGACTTGGCTGTCTGAAGGGCAGATGGAGGTCCATTGTGGCCGGGCAAGATGTCAGCCGGGCAAGATTCATCAGCTGAATTCTGCCTGCTGTATCCTGAACAGTGTCTTTGAGCAAAAGCAAGCTTTGTGGTAAGTTTTTATCTGCACAGTCTGATTTCTTGAGGACTGAGTGTCAGTAAGTGTCACTCCCCTGGAGCTGGCTTTCCAGAGAAACAGGAGATTGGGGATAAAAGAAGGTGTTGCCAGATAGTTTCTTCAGCTACCTCCTGCACTGAGGTACTGGGTAAGGAGCAAATAGTTCTTCAAGCTGGATGTGCAGAGCAACTCCATGAAGGCAGAAAGCCCTGCTGGTTTCCCTTCTGCCACTCCTCAAGCTGTTCAACAAAGTGATGATGTACAACATGTCAACACAAGACAGCAAAAGCCAAAGGAAGGCCAAGCTGCCATATGCTGCAGTAAACCACAGCACAGTGCCCCAGGAGGAGCAACCAAGAGAGCCAGCAGAAAAGCTGGCTGGAAATCACTTGGCAGATGCTACATAGCTATGTGGAGCTGCAATTTAGTTTTAAGGCTCACATCACATTATGTGAGTTTTCCAGAGCAATGGATGGCTGTCTAGGGAAAGGAGGTAGGTGGTGTGTGATTTCATTGCTGTGAATGTTTCAGAGCTACATAAATCATTGTTGCTATATGTGCACTGTGTGTAGGCTATAAAAGCTGCTGGACACGGTCTTTGGCAGTGTAGGGATGCCAGCCTGGAGTGAGCAGGAGGGAGGAGGATATGCAAAGAGGTTGGAGACCCAGGCAGGTATGTGGGGAGAGCTACTGTCATGACAGTGTAGCAGAAGTTGTCTACCTAAGCGTTTTCCCGTCTGACCTGTCTCCAGGCAGACCCTGGCTCATGTCAGGCCAACCAGAGCATCCTGGGGCTTTCTCCACCCCAGTACCAGCCTTCATATGAGCAAAAGGCAGAAACGAAAGGCTGAAGCAAACTGACCTCATATGTGGCGGAGACCCATGTGCTGTGGGGAGGAATCACCTGCTCAAGTGGTGTGGTCAGGCTCCCTCGCATGGGGCAGGACCTGGTCCTGGAGCCGGAGCACCTCGTGTGGTTTTGGCCCTCCTAAGAGCCAGGGCCCCAGGCTGGTGCTGTGGGAGGTCTCCAGGATGGAGGTTGCAGAGCAGCTGTGCTGTAGGTCATGGGGCTGCACTCTGAAGAAACTCGTGGAAAAGCTCCGGGAGGAGCCAGGTTACATGTTGATGGACTTTCAGAGCAGCCGCATAGACAGACGTGCTGTAACCTGGCACAAATTCTGCAGGCGCAAGCATAACCCAGCAAATTCTTCCAAACAAATTTGAACTGGTGCAAAGCTTTTCTAGGCCAGATCAGTGGTTTAAATCCTCTGTTCACTGTGGTTTGGATCTGCTGCAGGGAGCATTAAAAGTGCTCTTAGTTTAGTGTCAAGCCACAGTTCAAAAGTTCGCCTGAGTACCTTGAAACTTTCATTGATAGCAACACTGTCTAGTTTTCCTGCCTCGGGTCACCGGTTGTGTTTGTGGGTGCAAGCCAGATCTCGGTGAAATGTTCCACAGAAGTGAAGTTTCCAAATTTTTTTTACATCCCTCCTTTCTTCTCCCCTATTTGGATCATTCACTGATCCTTTTGAAAATAAGTAACTGAACTAATTTGGAAACAAGTAACAGAGATGCTAAATACAGAGTAGAACCAATTTTTATTTTGTTTTTATGTCCCTTTTCTTCTCAGGGTAGTAACAAATCTTTTCCTATTAACAAGCATTAACCCCTTTTGCATGGAATTCTTATACAGTGGTAAACTGCAGCTGAAATAAGTTCAAATTCTTGATTTAAAAGGTTTCTCCTTGTTTGAGGAGGCTTGAGTTGTAATTTCTGTAACTATAGAAAACGGCTGCTGCCAGACCCTGCTGCTGGCAGGGAAGCGGAGCGCATTGCTGCACCTACATGTGTCGAGTTTTCCAAGTCACAGCGGCACGTGGCAAAATGTTTCCTAGGAGGGAATGGCAGCCTCTGCCTCGTGTCGGATCCAGTGACAGGATCACAAGGCCGCGTGTCGCCAACGTGAGGCTCCTCTGATGCAGCAGTTCAACAGTTTTGTCCCTCTGCACAAGCGGAGGAGGTCTGTGCTTTTAGTCCTGGACGTGCCAGTCCCAAATTCCACTGGTGGCTTCGGCAGGATCGGCTCTGTGATATAGCTTATAGCTCCTGAGGCGTTTTAAGGCAACACATCTGTCACTGTTTACAAACCTTTGGCTGCCCTGGCAGACTCTCTATTTAATGAGCTTAACACAGGTATTTACACAATCATCAGATTTCAGTCTATTATTTTAAAAGCCTGCTTGAACGCCGGTCTGTCCAGATTCACAGTGTTGGCCCTCCTCATACATTTTCCAACAGCCTGAAATGCTCAGACGGTTGGTAATGGGGCCTCCTACCAGCAGCTGGAGATTGGAAACAGGCACATCTCGGTGACTTCATCCCCCACAACGAGCACGGGGCCGGAGCCCATCTTCCGGCGTCCCGGCAGGCGCACATCTGCTCCTGACCGCCTGCGCCGGGCCCGCTGTTAACCCTTCCCGAGAGGTGTAAAAAGGACAAACGCGCTTGTCTGGAAAGCTTTCGCTCCGAGCGTGGTCGTTCTTCCCTCTGGGGTTAGCCGAAACGCTCTGCGGCGACTGCTGGGCCCAGACCTGCAGCGCTTTTGCACGCCCTGACCTAAAGCAGCAAGCGCTCTGCAGCCAGCTGCATGCCCAGAAGCCCTGTGAGAAAATGCTTTGGATGCATTTGCTTCTCCCCAAGCACTTTGCTGCCCACCAGGAGGTATTCCTGAAAGAAGAGCCTACAGAGGAAGAGGGGAGCTGAATTAACTGCATTTCCCACTCAGAAAAGAGTAGAGGAGGGACAGAGACCTAAAAACTGCATTCGACCCTCATGCAACCTCCCTTTTGCTTGGAAACTGTTTGGGGTGAGTAAAGACACAAGAGCACAAGGCTCCAGACTGCCCTCATTCCTAGAAATAGCTCCTCTCTTCTCTGCCCTGGGAGGTGTTCAGCATTAGCAGAGCGGTTCCTGAAGGAGCAGCTGCCTGGCACAGCTGGACAGATGCTGCAGAGCCCGGTGCTGGCTGCAAGGTCCCCGTGCAGGGGAACTAGCCCGTACAGAGGGCAGCGTGTTCTGGGGCAGTGATCCTCCTGGCTCGAGCCCTGCACCACGTGGGCGAAGGGCTTGCAAACAGGACTGCCCCAAAGTCCTGTGCTGCCTGGCGGCTGCACGTTATCTGCAAGGTTTCTTCCCTTGCTGCCACGTGAAGAAATCACATCACTGTCTTGCTCTTGGTGAGGAGAGGTTGGCAGAGTTTCCTTGGCAGATGCTCCGGCTAATGGGTCTCTGGCAATATGTTCTGCAAATATCTGCATGATTAAAGCCCTGCATGACTGCCCAGCCTGGAGAGCCTGGGCCGTAGCACAGGGAAGGAACGCGTGCGGCTGCACAGGCTGCTCTTGCACGGTTCTGTGTTGCCAGCACCTCCTCTTTGGTCCCCTGTCCCCAGCAGCTTTTCTTGGTGGTGCAGTGCTGCTGCCCAGGACCACAACTGCAACATGCCCTGGTGTTAACTGATCTCCTGGATGCCTCCAGTGACCGCAGCCGCATGCAGCATGCTCAGACTACCAAGGAGGGGATGCGAGCGGCGAGCCAGGGCTGGCTCGGGGACGCTCCTGCTGGAGACGAGCCCGGTGCGTACAGTAGCTATGGCTCCAGCCTGGTGCAGGGCATCCTGTTCCCGCAGCAGCAGGTTGGACGTAGCCTTGGTCGCAAATCCTTCCCCAAGGGAAAAGTGGCCTCCAAAGGCCACGGGGAGCTGCCTGCTTGTTTCATCGCTGGAAATATGCCCGGACCAGCCCCAGCCTTTCCCTGGGGTAGTGGCAGGCTGCTGTCTTGCAAATAACTGCCAGGCGCAGCTCTGGGTTAGCCCCTTCCCATTCTTTAGGTGGTCCCACGTTTCACAAGGCGAGTGCTCAGCTGGGCGAGCCCGGGCCGTGCAGCGCCGTCCGCCTCTGTACCCCGAGCAGGGCATGCACCGGTGCAGGTATAGACTGGGAGCCGGGCCTGGGCTTTAAATGGGGGCTCTGGTGGGATTTGTAGTACAGCTGTGGACCTACACACTCGCTCCTCCACTTTTTGGACTGCACTGAGCTGTGTATATAATCTAAGAGACAGAAGTCTGTCTCCTTGGACATCTGTCTGATCTCCAAACAGATGGAGGAACTGCGGTTTGGTGTTGCTGCAAAGATACGGTCTAGCACAGGAAAAACCCTGCTACTGCCTTACTGAGTGAGATGGCTTGATTCTGCCCTTGCTGCTGCAGATCAGTCACTGCACTGTACTAGCACTTACAGGGTAGAATCATCACGTATGTGCAGGTATATTTGTCATCTAATTATACAAATACAGGATTTACTTTGGGCTGTCCGGCTTTCTGCTGGCTTGGTCATTTCCAGTCAAGCCCATGGTCTGTCTGCATGGGTAGGAATAGGGGACTGCTACATTTTCAACGGGGAACTTTAATCGTTCCTTTTGTCTGCCTCAGGACAGGAAACTAGAAAACCCAACAGCCCCTCTGGGTTTGTCTGCAAGAGCCAGCAACCAACAAAGCAACTTTAACTTCTGGGGGGGTTTTGACCAGCGCTGCAAATTTAACTATTGGGACCCAAGGATTTTCAAAGTGCTGCTGTGAACTCACCAAACACTTGAACGTCATCGCTCTGGAGTTTACATGAGAGGAACTCCCATGACCTGCCTGCCCTCCTTTGGGCCCATGATGGCTCCATCCTGGAAGCAGGTGAACGCCAGCTCGGGCACAAGCTATCCAATCCCATTTTTACTTCTCATCCAAAAGTCAACACGTAAAACAGGCCAGATGACTAACGCCATAGAAGTGGCTCTTTTTCTCAAGGGAGCTAGCTGGGCTGCAGGGGTCTGTAGACATCTGCAGTCAGATGTTTCAGTGTCCTAACCCCATGCAAACATGAAGCAAAACAGATGTTCCCGAGTTACAGAGGTAATGGTCAAAGTGTAAGAGAAGGGGTAGCTGTGGCAGAAAACATAACACGGAGTAGTGATTAGCTGACTTCAAAGACACTTGAAGAGTGGTTTTAGGGGACGTGGAAGCTTTTCTGCTCTGATAAGTTTGTGGGGAAAAAATGCATCTAGCATCCATCTTACTTTTCAACAGGAGTAAAGAAAATCGGGCCAGACCCCTACTATTCAGGGTAAGGAAGAGATGAAAGCCAGCCCAATATATATTCCTGCAGGTTCCAGCTGTGGCCCTGAGGCCTCCTGCTTTCACAGGTGGGTTCCCACCTTTTCTTTCTTAGTGATTTTTATTCTGAACAAGGTTTTTGTCAGCTTATCTGTAGTCTGCTCTATTTATTGGCATAATGGCTTTCCTCTTTGAAATAATAATTTAAGAAGCAGATTTTACTACTGGGGGCAGTGGTGGCAGCTGCAGGTTTGGCCTTTTGGGTCCCTGTTAAGTTGCTCGAGCCAGCAAGAGGCTGGCCGGGTCTGCAGGGGCGGCATGGGGATGGACTGGCCCATGGACCCTGATGGGATGGCAATGATGGGAGTGTTGCATGGGTCAGGTGGCTGGAGATGGTCTGCAGTCTCTTCTCACCTAGACATTGGGGTGCTGTCACTTGCGACAGGCCTCTGACAGCCCAATGTGGCACGCCACGGGTCGCGTGTCCTTATAAAAGATATTGTTGTCAGAGCTCGGGAAAGCAGCACAAGTAAGTGCTCCCAAGCGCGTGGCCGGACCAAGCAACAGCAAAGCTGGAGACGGTGCCAGAGGAGAAACGGAGGGCGAAGCAACAGCCTCCAGGCAGGACTTTGGCCCCCGCTGAGAAGCTGGAAGGAGCCCTAGGACAGGCTGAGAAGCTCCTTGGAGACAAGCAGGTAACAGGACCAGTCCTTGCCCTCTGAGGTGATAACTCACTTTCGAAACACTTCCCAGTGGGGGAGGCAGTGGGGGCTGCAGTTTGATCTCCCCGGTGCAGCCACCGACCGGGTGAAAGCATGGTGGCGGTGGTGGGGTCGTTTTTTGAGCTGGGAAAGTCTGGTGCTGAGGCTCAGACAGGATGTGTAATGGCAAGCTCAGATCAGTGCTTTAGCCTTGTGCCGTTTTTGACGAGGAGGACTTTGCGGGGGACTGATCCATTTTTGCAGAGTCCACTAATGAGTCTGGAGTCTGGGTCATTGGATGTTTTGCAGGGATTCAGACTGATCGCCCAGGGACAGGGATCCCCGTGGGCTTGCAGACCCCTCAGCAGCTGCGTAGCAGCAAGCGTCCCTGTACGGCAGGTGCCTGGTGTCAGCTGCCATCCCTCTTGCGCCTTGTTAAATTCCCCTTGGCAGGAGCTCGCTGATGCGCCAGCTCCATGAGGCAGCGGTGCTAAAGGAAGACCAAGGCATTACGTTGTAGGAGTGAATAAGATGCAGCTGAACATGGTAGCATTACTTCAAATAATAGTCTGTGAGCCTGTTGCTGGGTTTCCCCCCATTTCTATTGCAGGAGACACTAAAACCAGAGCTAGAGACAAGCTCTCGATGTTTAAAATTTGCTAGTAAAATGCTACAAGCCTTATTTTCTCTTTAAACAAACATTAATACGAGGAAAGGCAAGAGCGGAGTGATTCCCGATGTGGGGCTCCGCAGGGAAGGGGGACCGGAGGAGGTGAGAGTGGCGGGAAGCCCCGAGACGAAGCTGTGATTCGAGCAGCTGTGGGAGCAGCGGTGGCACTGAGCTTCAGAGTCTTCCAAGGGGAGGAAGGCATGACCCTCGGAAGGACTGGGAGGGCAGAAAACCAGGCCAGATGTATCTGCGTGGTGTGTAGCTCACCGTTGTATTGCGCCTTGAATGGGTTGAAGAGACTAAGATCAGAGGCCGGAGGAGAAGACTCTCTTTACAGTGAGGACAGGAGGAGGCTGTATCTGAGCAAAGATTTATTTGAAGCGGGAACTCGAACATCTCTGTTTCCATCTCATCATGATAAACACTGACGCCAGATACTGAGTTTTGTTGTAATCTACACGTAGATCATTTTCTATCTGTTCTGGGGAAAGGAAAACAAAATCTTTAGCACTATGTGCTGTGTCTGCTTAAATGACAGTAGTCCTTTCTCCAGAATGTCTTCCTGCAGGTCGGTGAAGCCACTCATGAGCTGATCTGGTGTGTCACTCTCACTCGAGTTTTCTACGGAGACAGGCACTGGAAGCTGGCACAGGCATTTGCCAGCCTTGCTCACAGCTATCTAGTACTTCGAGGTCTGTATCTCATGGCTTTGGGGAAGGTACATGAAAAACATGGGAAAATTATGAAATCAGCTTTGCAAATTCAGGCTTGCAAAAAAGCACTGTTGGATGATGAGGTGAATACAAGTTACATGCATCTGTTTACAGATCTCTCAAAACAGACATTTGGCCAAAGTCACCATATGGTGTCTGCTCTTTTCCATGTGCAAGCAAGGCCTTTGTCATTGAAGAAATGCTGGATGGTGACTGGTTTTGTTATACAGTAGGTCTTTGAGAGAAGATGTAGACAGTGAAGCTTGGCCATTGCCTTGATCTCTATATTTGGAGAAAATTCTGTAGCGAGAGTAGTCTTGAAAACCAGAGATAGGTATGTCTGCTGAGTCATCTGGAAGAGGAGGTTGCCTGCATGCTGCCTTTCTCCCAGGACTGGTATGTTTGTACAAATAAGCAAATTATAATTAGAATAAACTGGAATCCATATCTCTCATTCCCTCTCTCCTGGGAAAGATGGCTCGTGAGGCTTTGCAGTTTTCTCAGAGTTAGTCAGAGGGGTGGTATGAAGAATGCAACACTGATAAAGAAGGAGCAGCACAAAAATTCCATTGTCAGTGCTCTGCATTTCTTTTTTTTCTTCAACCCTAGACCTCAATATGCTAAATGCTTTTTTGCTGTAAGCGTTTCCGTGTCAACATGTGTCTCAGCCCAGTGGTTTGTCAAAATTCTGCGAAAGCAGAATTGTGTTGAGGTCTGGATAGTCAACGGAAGAGTAATTTATTTCTTCTGCATCAGCTGCTTGGATACAGTGTAATGATCGCACAAATCTCTGCTGTATTAGTAGGACGGAGGCCCAAAACGGAGTGTGAGAGCTGCCGTGGTAGCCTGGCACCACATGTTGGTTCGGCGATCTCATCACCTTGCCAGGGAAGTATTGACATTGCTTCGTGCCTGTGGCACAGCTCCTCGTCTACTCGGAGTTTGCCTGGCACACAGGAACCGTGGTTGCGCACGGAGGGAATGCAGAGCACGGGTACAAAGCCACGCGGAAACCACGGCAGTGCTGCTGTTACAGGCTGTATCTCAGTCTCGCTTTCCCAAGCAAACACTGCAGTAAGTGAAAACATGGTAGCTTCTAGAGAGTGCACTGATTTTCAAAATGAAAATTTGTATTCGAATCATCAGCCTTTTCAGTGACCTTTTCTCTAAAACCATTGATCGCAATACAGATGTGATTCACAAGCTCAGCTTTCAACTGTTTTTCATCAAAGTGAAAATCTAGCCCCGCATGAGTCCTGTACATGCTACGCAATGGTTTTGCAGCTTTGCTTCGCCCTCGTGGGCTGTGTCCTGCAGTGACGCTGAACTTGCTGTACAGCAAGTTCAAAGACCTGGAGAGTACTGCCACCTAGCTCCAGTTTAACCAGTCAGCTGAAACCATTTAACCTCCTGGCACAGAACTGAGGGAGTCAACAGTGCCCTGTTCTCTGAGTTCCCTCACGTCTGAAATGTGCTGGGACCCAGAGTGCAAAAACTCTCCCAGTTTCATAACCAGAGCCCGAAGTGTGCCGGAGAAGCTGCAGGAGGCCATACCATGCAGCACACAGCTAAATGGGGACAGTGCCCCCGCAGCCTGCCGGACGGTGTCTGCGAATCACAGCCCGCAGGGCAGAAAGCTGGTTGAATGTTCAAGCACCAAGTGCAGGCACTGTGCTCAGACCGTTCGCCTTTCGCTGTTGCAGAGTGAGTTCAGAAATGGGAGTGCTGGTGCTGTGCCCTGGTGCCTGGCCACCGCGGCAGAGCGGGCTGGAGCAGGGCTGCTGTGGCAGGCAGGGATGTGGGTGCCTGCCCGCACTGCCTGCCGGGCTGGGAAAGGGTTGCACCAGTCCACTCCTGTTTCCCTAAAAGACTTTACCCAGGAGTGTTGTGCAAGCTGCAAAATGCTTGGCCTTGTCGTCTGCATGTTTTCTTAGTGCATCATGTATCTGCATAATTGTTTTTTGCTGTTGCTTGTGTCACATGTTATGGCATGTATATGCTCTGCAGAAGCACTACGCACGCAGAGACTGCTGTAAGGAACCTTTCTGTTCTCTGCAAGCTGGTTACTCCCCTACTACATCTGGGATGAACTCATGGTCTCAGTAAAGCTGAACCCAAATCTCTCATTGATGTTAGTCAAACCGGGATTTTACTCTACTGCATGATCTAGGATTATATGCTAGCATATTGTTTGGTGGATGCTTTGGTGGATTTTCTTATGTTGATAACTCTGTACGTATTTGTCCTCTCCCAGGTCTGTCCACACAGTAACATGCTGCCTTCCGGGACACTGAATCTGCCAAACGTGCCCTGCTGATGGGCAGAGAGTCTCTGCCCGCAACTGTGGAGGAGAGGAGAGAGCAGTTTAGGGACCCTTGTGACTCTCTACTACACTGCAGGAGCAGCACATCTGGCACAGAACAAATATCCTTGCACTTGAAAACACTTTGTTCTTAATGTATCTATTACAAATTTTTTTTTAATGCCTAGTAATGATGCATAACTTCTTACCTTGCAGTTCTCCCGTGCAATAATTAATGAGAAGACACAGCATCCTTTTGCAGTGTGCAGGCTGGTGTTGTGACTGTGAACGCAAAAAAAGCCAAAGATGATGTGCCAAGCTAAGCGGGTACCAAGATCAGAGCTAAAAACAGGACGTGTGATTTTAAGAGATGGGGACTAAGTTTTAGAACAGACTGCAAAGAGGGCTGGGGACTGTCCATCACTTGTCTCTAAATCAAGACAGGATGCACTTCCAGAGCACTTTTTACTCAGAGGCAAGTGCTGAGCTCTAACGCAAGGGTAAGAACACGAAACAGCCTGTGTGATACAGGAGAGCAGACAGGGTCATCTAATGCCCTCTTCTGGCCAAAAAGCTCCTATGAAATTGGGTTACCAGCTCGGCTTTCAGGCGCCCGCACAACACACTAAGACCTTGCTATCTGCCTTTGCCCACCCGGTTTCGGGAGTGGGACTGTGTATAGTCCACTGTGCACAGCCGAGCATGCTCATACTACTTGAGAATGTGATACTTGTGTTTCTTTGGGGATTTTTTTTTTTTTAAGAAAGGAAAAAAGAAAGTCATACTTTAAGATTTCTCCAGTGGTTAAACATTTCTGGAAAGATGTGATCAAGCTAAAGATCCTGCAAGATGAAAAGATGAAAGGTCAGTGCAAAGAACTATGTCCCGCTAGCTGTTCCCTGACGCCCTCCATGCTCCTGTGCAGGCTCTTGCATCCTCACATCTTTGTTCATCCTTCAGCTGTAAAAGCACAAGCCATGCTCAGCCCCAGCACAGTGAATTGAAGATTAGCAGCTACTTTTGTGGAATCAGAAACAGCAAGGAATAATGCAAGAAGTTGCCTCTTCTAACTAAAAGCTTGGATCTGATCATTAGAAACACCTAAAATGAGCACTGAGAGTTCAGAAACAGCTGGCATCACACTGTAAGACTGCTCTGGAAGCAGGAACCTGCACAAAAAAAACCTTTTCTCATTAGCTTCTGTGTCTATTGGTTTGTGTGTTTTGGTTGCTGATTAAATATTTCTGGTGGGGGCTCTTCCTTGACTGTTGCACTAGCAAATCATCTTACCTTAACCTCCGAAAGGCAGAGAGACTCCTGGAAGAACTGCAAGGACTTGACAGAGTTCCTAGTGTGAACCCAGGATTAAAAATCTCTGAGAAGGATCTAGTCATTGCCCTGGGCAGGTAAACACAAAACACCACACACAGACATCATCTGTGTGCTTTTGGGAAAATAGCATGTGGTGACAGTTCAAAAAGAGCAAATGACACTGGTGGGAAAT
This sequence comes from Apteryx rowi, assembly GCF_003343035.1. Classification (NCBI taxonomy): domain Eukaryota; kingdom Metazoa; phylum Chordata; class Aves; order Apterygiformes; family Apterygidae; genus Apteryx; species Apteryx rowi. Next base: position 1,572,553 of record NW_020450994.1, on the reverse strand, counting down.
GTGCAAATAGCCCAGATATGACATGTCGGTGCTGTCACTGAAATACCTGCTAACTTTCAATGAGTGTCTGGTTTTCCTCTTTTTCCAGAACATGTCTGCAACAAAATAAGCTGGAAGTTGCTACACTTTACTTTGAAAAAGCAGCCGATGCTGTCATTTCATCAGAAGGAAACACAGCACCTGAGCTGATACAGCTATATGAGGAAGTTGCCCAAACTGAACAGCTGAAAAAAAACTGTGATAGAGCAATAAGTTATTTATTACAGGTAAGAAAGATCCTGGTAATCACGTTAACCATTTAAACCATATTAAAGTAACTAACACAGATACATCAATATATAGGACGATTTAGACTAGTCTGAGACAAATGCTTTGAAATTTTTGCGTTCAAAAATCTAATTCTTGACCTTCAGACTGATAAAAATAGCCTTCAATTTTCAAGTACCACAAAGCAAAGCTCTTGAGTATAAATAGCTCTAAATTCCAGTGGGGTTAGAAATCTGTCTTGAAAATATTCAGTGTAGGTCCAGCCCTGAGAATATATTTTTAAAACTAGAATGGTTTGTTTATGCATTTTCTGCTTTAGAAAAGTAAAGCTTGAGAAAAGAAGAGACTGAGTGGGGACAATATCGCATGGCAGAAGATAAGCTGAATAGTACAGTTGGAATTTCCTGTTACTTCATTGTCTCTGAAAATGCCCTTGTGCTTGTTTGTGTGGGTAGTCCTTCATCCTCCTGTTTACCAGCCCCGAGGCCCCTGTCTCTGTTGTAGGCACATTCCCTTCGTGTAGCTCTCAAGAGCAAACTCAGCGTGGCGGCAGCTCGCACAGGGCTGCTGCTGGGTAGAGCTTATGCTGCGGCTGGAAGGAGCAGCACATTGGTGGGTGTCTCCTGAACAGGGAGCAGTGGAGGGTTTGGGGGAGAAAAACATGAGATTTTGGGTTTGTAGAGCAAAATGCTGCAGAAGGCAGTAATGCACAGGAAAGTTTGGAGATTACGAACACAGAGACTAAAAGAGTATGCACAGAGGCAACTCCGAGCTGCTCTACAGATCGCGAATGTCCCGTATTTCTTGGATTTTGTTACCAAATGTAGCACTTCGTTCTGCCTGCAGCGGGACAATTTCAGTTCTGCCATGAAAAAAATACAAATACACCCAAGCCAATAGAGACTGCAAAATTTGACTTTCTGATTTTCTGGGAGATAAAAGCCCACCTCTTCACATCCAAAAAGTGCAATCGTTCTTGGTGGTGTATATTGTTCCTGTAAGACTGCTCCTAATTGTTATAACAAAGTCAGAACAGGTGAGGAGAAGAGTTGTTCAAGGAGAAAAGCAGCTATAAGTCCTTACCATATGCCTCTCCTAGAGGCCGCTGAAACGTACTTTACAGAGAGCCTCAGTGCCTATTAAGTAACGTTGGGTGCAAATAATTCCCAGACTCTTGGCACTATTGACGAATTCAGCAAATGGCTTGTCCGACTAGGGAAAAATCAGGTAAGAACAAATATTTGCCTCAAAAATTTGCTGCAGACCTGAATGTTGGCAATAGCTGCTCAGAGCTTGTCTGTGCAAGTAACCCAAGCCCAGTGCAGGAGGAGGGAGACATGCAGTACAATGGCAGCATTTTCTGTTGTCACAATTAATTTTCGTAAAGGATATGAATTGATGGCAAACATATTTTTAGGAAAGGGAACATCCCCCATAGGTTTTTGGTAGGACAAGTTCATACTCCAAGCAATTTTATATATGTATAGAAGATTTTATATATCTATATAAATATTCTTGCATTTGTACTTCATAATTGTTTGTGTGTTTATTGTTAAAGCACTGGACATGTCCTACATAGAACTGACTTGGCACATGCATATTTGGTGTCAAACAATTCATTTCCCACAGGTGTCCAGCCTCACACATGTTCGGATTTTCGATGGTATAAGGAAGGGGAACTTGGTCTGGAATTCTGCTTGTTGGGCAGTTTGCTAAAAGTTCCTCATGTCTGGGCCTGGCTGTAGGTTCCAATTATACTGAAGTGCATTAAGCATGCACCAATCAAGCCTTCAAAAATGCTTCTAAAAATTAATATATTTAATAAAATTAATTTAATTGTGAGTGATCCATGTTGCATATCTTTCTCTCTCTCTCACACACTCACTCTCTCTCTCTCTAGCAGGCCTACACTCTGCTGAAAGACATCTTGAAATGTAAGGCAGATGCCCATGAGGACCAAACTGAGAAGGTTGTTGAACTTTATCTTATAATGGGTAGCATTTGTCTAGCAGACAGAAGGATACAAGAAGCTTATCAGCTGTTCAGCAAGGTAATTATAATATTATAATACTGCATTTTGCTTTTTTTTTTCCTTTGACTTATCACCTGTCTTTGAAAATTCAAATGAATGCAGTTACACAGCACTCTGGGCTGCTGCATCAAAACTAGCTCTTGTTGAAGGCAGTTCAAGTCTTTCTACATTAGTCAGGTTTATTTTGTTGTGGAGGCCCAGGATAGTTGAAGAGAATCACAATCACAGTTTTAGCGGATATTCATGCACCTTTCTCACCATGTATTAACTCTGCAAAGATCTGAGCTTTGTGTACGCTTGATTACATCTCCCAACAAACAATCCCACTCCTTTGCAGAGCCCTTTCAGTTAGATTTAGGAATGCTAATACACGGCCGTGTTAGTTGCTAGAGCACCGTTAGGGGCAGAGGGCACACTAGAAAGGCCAAAGCAGCCTCCACTATGAACCTTAGCTTCCATTTCTACCTAAGCAGTCCTTCTTCCCCTCAAAACTAATTCCATATAAACATGAGTTTGTCTGAACAAGAAGGTGTCAAGCCTCTAACTAGCTCTTACCATTCTGTAATAGACCCATTTTAAAAAATAATTCTGTATTTGTTCAAATTACTGAACAAACTACTGAACTCAGCTATTGTTTAAATAGTTAACGTTAAGAACGTTCTGTCTGTTAAAGCACTATTTAGTACTGCTATTATTCTTTATACAGTTTCTTTATACACAAAACCCACCCATTGGATTCTTAGGGATTTATAAGCTGCTACAAAACAAAGTTCAAAATAGTCACCTATAGGTAACCACACACAACTCCTTATCTCAACTTTTCAAACTACTCTACTAACCTCACCAAAGACCTTTCTAGTCAAGGATATTGGCATTTCTTTATAAATCCATACATAATTAGATATTAAACAACTGATTCTTTCCTATGACTGATTTTGAAAGGGGAGTATACAAATTAATTCCTTGTTGGTAATTTTGTGCTGAACAGTCCTTACAGATTCAAATGGTTGTGGATGGGCCTCAGCATGTGAAAGCCAAGGAGATGCAAGGACTTCTCAGCATGTTGGAGAGGTAAGCGATAACATTAGCCCTGGCATCTTGAATGTTTTGTTGCACCATGAGTATCAGGCCTGGGAGCCAACATTATATATATTTTGGCTTCTAGTATCTTAGCAGATCAATGGGATTAGAAGCCAGTTGATGGTGGTTTTCAGGTAGAGTAAAACAGGTGTTGTCTTGAACACTTGAGGCCAGTTCTTATTCTGAAAAGCACAACCGAAAATGAATACAGAAAAAGTAGGTTTTACGGCCTGCAGAGCCAGGTTGCCCAGAGGCCCTAACAGCAGTAAATCTGAGCAGCTTGGGAGCACCTGCTACAAGTTGTGGCAATCCTGAGAGAAAAGTGCTGGGTTCCGGTTTCCATCTCCAGGGACTGTTTTAGTTCACGCTACCAGTAAATCTGAGTACTTAGCTGTTCTCTATTTTATAAGAAAGCAAGTGGGCAAATTCTGAGCCCTGAGAAGTCCCTTCTGTGATGGTACTAAAAAAAAAAAAAAAAAAACACCCATGAACTAAATGTTTCTTCTACTGCAGGTTTCCCATTGTCTGCAAGGGGAATAGACTTGTCAAGTAGAAGAGAGAAAAAGTACTAAAGGTACCGTTGTCAGTGTTCTGGATCTCATGCAAAGCGTGGTAGGAAACTGGATCTAATCCAGTGGTGCAGGTTTGCAGAATTTAAGCAAATTATCAAGTCAAAAAGATGTGCAAAAGCCTTCCAGTCATTCTCTTCTTAACATGCATCCTTTTGCCCTTTTTACTTTATCTGAAGACAGAGACGTACCAAAACCCACCACAGTACCACAAACTGCATGCATTTTTAGCATTTAGCACAGTTTAGAACAGGACAGTAATCTCTTAGAAAAGCATGTCTCTATACTTATACCAGTGAACTTCTAAGGATGTTCCATTGCTATTTTCATGAATAAAGCATAATCTTCCCAAAGGGGGGAAATACAATTCCTTTTCCCCATAACTGTACCCTGACCTTTATTATTGTTATTTTAAACACACACTGAAAAAAGCTCAGCTACAAGACTTGAAGTTTAGTCAGCTCTGAGTTTCAGTTCAGACAACTGGATGCTATCTTTCCATCATTAAACTTCTGTTTCCACTATGAAAAACCTTGGTTTAGCAAATGCAACTTTTCACAACTTTTCTAACATTTTGATGACCATAACTGTGAGGTTAATGCTTCAGAAAGGCAACACATTCATGAATATGTGTGACTTCTGGAAATCCAAATCCCATTTTCAAAAATTACTTGGATATCTCAGAAACGGGTCTTTAAGCATCTACATCCCATTATTAGGCCACCACATAAGAGGATGTGTGCATATGCCAAACATACCTCTGGTAGTAGTCTTTAACTTACATCCCTCCAGGAGCACCCCCATACGGAGTTCATGCAGAATCACTGGTGTACTCCAAGTCCATTCCTTGACTCACTGCACAATAACTTCTTTTTGCAGCCAAAGCTTTCTGTGTTCTTATCTACCTACAACCACATGCACAAAGGCATTTGTTGACAATTACCAACTTACATTTGTGAGTCTAGGCCTCTGTTTGGTCCTACCATGTAGAAACATAAGTCTTGTACAAATCTTGCGTGTCTATAATAATTCTTATTTGTGAAATGGAAGAGTTACTATCACTTACTGGTACTGTGACGATTGTACTAACTTCTTAGGATATTCTTTCCATAATCACTGTTGGTAGATTATAGAAGAAATTGTTAAAAGTACCATTTTAAGAACTAATATAGTACATCTGAAGTCAATTATGTAAAAACACAAATGCCAAACCACAGCAATGTCCTTGAATAAAATACAAGGTAACTTCAATACTCTAAAGTAAATCACATTGAGAAAGTCATGTGTTCAGTTTCATTTTTATCTCATCATCCAGAAGTAGTAAATAATAATTCTTAATGAGACAGTAGATAATATTTCTTAATGAGACAATAATATTAATGTTTTTCACTGAATAAATTGAGAAGGTAAGCCTAAGGAAAATTCACACGTACTGAATATTTAATTTTATTTTTTCAAACTTAACAGTGAGTAAGAGTAATTTAGAATATTTTTAGATATCTTTATCAGCTCAAAGATCAGTTTAAAGATCTGTAATTCTTTTTAAAAATAAAATTTATTGCCACAAATGATCTACACAGAAGACAGTGAAAACGAATGGCTAAATGAATTGCTGACATAAGCAAGAGTTGAACAATGGTCAACAAAAGCATTTTTAACTCAAAATAAACCTAGAGGATTTGGATAGTATTGAATTGTGCAGCCATCAATTTGGTGACATACAAACATACTGTTTCTCAAGTGTGCAAGGCAGGACCTCACCTTCCGACAAACATCAAAGCTCAGCTATAATCTAAAACTGTAGGAACTACCCATGGATCACTGACTCTCTGGATCACAACCCACAGCAGCAAGCTAGAACACTTCAGTCTCTTGCAGCATCTGTATCTGGTTCAACAGACGCTTTGCACTCTTAGAACTAATTTTTCTGGGTCAAGGCTAAGAAACATTTGCAGGAAAATACAAGAGAAGTCTTCATACTTTTAATTCCACATTAAAAAAAAAGGCAATATCAAGTCTATCAGTCTTTACAACTTTCATTCAGTTCTATAAAAAAAATACATAATTTTATATATACATAAATAAAATACAGACTCCAAAACACACAGCTACAGGTCTGCTTCAGTAACATCCTCATCAGGGCAACAATAGTATTCTACAAAACAGATCTGTCCATCTTCATTCCTAATCATATATTGCAGTGAAAGAAATCCTCGAGTATCTGTTCGAATGGATACTTTACAAGATAGAGCTAGTGCCTTTGTAGATGGTTTAAGCAAAGAAATCTTATACCTGGAAGGAAGAAGAAAAGTCATTTAAAACTGTATTACACAGAGAAGAGCTGAAACACTACTTCCAATTAATGCCACAAAGTTACAGAAAGCCAGTTAGTAACACCCTATTTTGATCTTCTCCTGGTAACAACATCAGACAGACACTGTTATCACTGAGCTTTTGATCATAGACACAGGATTTTATCAGATGGGATTTCTGTACTAATGAAATAAATATTTCAGTAATGCAAAAGCAGTTTTTTAACCTTTCCATCAAGAATGTATAACCTGCCACAGAGTGCGCCGCTCACACAGTCGCTAACCTGTTTGTCTGGGTTTGGTTACAGTGGAATGCTTCCATCAAATCAGAGTCCCTGGGATAGTCGAGATGTGCACTTCCTGCATTTCCAAAAGTGGATAACCTGGAAGACAAAAGGTGCCATCTCAAAATATTTGATAGCAGCTCTACAAAGCCCTGTCAGAAGTGGTCATCTTACATATCCCTATGGCTGTTTTACAAAGCGCTATTGTTACCAAGAAAACATTCAGCAAGTTAGAAGAAACAGTGTTTTGTATCTCCCAGAATGGGAGATACGAATTACAGCAGAATGGGATAATTTAGCAAAAGGCTGAAGCGTTCCAAAGCCTAAGATTCCCCTAAGGCATCTGACACTGGTTTCACACAAAGCTGATTTACTTTAACGAAAGATTGGCTATTGGTCTTTAATAGCACATTTTAGTCTTTATTTATAAATACTGCAAGTGAAAAAGTCCCCGTTCTGCAGCATTATCTATGAAAGTAAAAAGAACATGGAAATCCCAGAAATTTCACTCATCTTCTATAATGACTGAATTCTTGATTTCAGATAGTTGGGAGTGCTCCCAAAGCCATTCCAGACCTGGGAGATACTCTCAGCAAACAAAGGTGCTAAAGAAAAATTCTTAATGAATTCAGACTCCGTAAAGTGTACAGAAAACAAACTAATGGAAGTTGAATCTTACTTAGGCCAAGACCACAGATCTCCAAGTCACATGGTTTTCAGTTGCCAACAGCATGAGGTTAACACTGACAAAAGTTAACATTAGTCATTGAAACAAGATTCAGGGCATGAAGAAGGACATTACAGAACATAGCAAATATTTACAATGAGGTTATTGAAGGTGCAAACTCACAGGATGGAAAATAGACAATAATAACTAGGGGTTCAAATGGTGTCCATCAGGAACAGATTTTTCCAAGTAAAAGCATATTTTTTGCTGCCTTGTATGATGCTTTGTACAATCCACATCACCGATAACGTGCTACGTTATCTTCCAAAGCGATGCACTGTCATATTCTCATGGTAAACTTGGACAATAACTGGACCATAGAATATGGCTGCAGGGTTCCACTATTAGATTAGAGATGCCAGAGCAACATGACATACAACACTGAGCTATTGTACGTCTACCAAAATAGTTCAAATTTGCTTTAAAAGAAATTTTATGGGTTGAATTGAGGATCATCCATCAGGAAACCTCTGTCTTTATGGAGAAACAGTAAAACACCATGAGCAGAATACACATATAGGCAGTTCTTCATTCTGCCCCTCTGCTTATTTTGCAATATTCTGATCTGAGTCACTCCATGCACAGTTTGGTTGCACATGCTGCAGCAGATGTAAACCAGCAACTGCTATCAAGAAATATGTGCTCTTTGGATTGCACTATCTGTCCCACCTAGAAATGCTGTCGTCTCATCTGTTTCTATATAAGACACATAGCTAAACAAATTTAAGCTGACATTTGTGTTTATTTTACTTTAATTAAAAATACTAAACTGTCTACATTATCAAGGTGGTCAATATATTCATTACTATGTTAATTAGATTACATGTTGTTATTTACTATATTCATTACAATTTTCCTTAAAATAAACTAATGTTCTAAAACAGCTTCCTCCTGTTCACCCTAAAACTTCCAGTCCTTACCCACAGAAGAGCAGAAAGGCCAAGTATGAACATTTACGGTGGATGCATAATTTCCTGTACCTGAAATATGGTTTGTTGGGAGACATTGTAATCTGCAGAACTTCACTGGTCATATCCAATTCAGCAAATGCTTCTCGTAGCCCCTCCGACTGCAGGATAATTTTATTAACAACATTTGTACTGCAGAAATCAAAGTCTAACAATTCCTCAGGTTCTTGAGTATTAATTTTGCACACTGTCACCACTCCTCCTTCTTCTAAGAACAGCATCAAGGGATAGCCATAACCACGATAACACATCCTAAGAGCTGTTGATGTTCCTGAAAAAGAGAACGAAGCAGACACTCTTTAGAGAGCTAGCTAGCACATCTGACCACTTTAAGAAATTTAGATACTACCTGCCTATGAGGCACAGATTAAATTAATTTAGAAGGCTTGGTCTAGCCTCTCATACATTAATTCAGCATGCTCAGTCTAGCCTCCTATACACCCTTCAAAGGGTTATGTTTATGCAGCAAAATGAAATGACGTGAATGTAGGCACTAGTTCCAATCCAACTAGTGGTATGTACCAAACAGGTAACTCTAGCTGTGACAATGACGCTGCATATGCCACAAATAGGTTAGCAGATTCAGTAAAACCTCCATGGTCCTAGGGCTCACTCTGGCTCAAACTGTCATTCTTTACTGCTCTTGTTACTTGTGCAGTCCAAACTAAAATTAACACAGCATAGCTTGCACTATGGTAGAAACCTCCTTTTGCTATGTAAGCATAACCTGAATGTTTGGGTCCCCCAAATCATGGTGCAGTTTAGCACAGTTGATAGTCTACCTTTAGGTCAGAGCCAGAACAGAAACAGCAGAGAAACCTAGAGCTCAACACACAGCTGCAATGGTAGAACTGCCTCAGAAAACTGGCATGGTATCACTCTGCTGCATACAAGTACACAGGGCATCCTGTAGCACACACAGTTACTCTGAATTCCAGTTATTTTGCCTGGGAAAACATTTTCTGAACAATCATCAAGTTAAAAAAGACTTTAACTTTTAGGAAGTAAAATCTAGCTAAGACTGAGCTTTTTAAACAAATGAATATATGTAATTCAATATTTGTATACATAATTATGAAAGAAATTTCCCTCCCTCCATCACTGAAAGCCAGTAATAGTCTGTGTGATTTTTGTAATTCACACGCTCGATAAAATACTTTATATGCCTCACAGCAAAATCAAAAACCCTCTATGCACCTGAAAAGTGTGTGTAGGGAAAGAGATGGTGTGCTTGGGCACTTGAAGTGGTCCTCAATTCAGCCACAAATTCCTTAAGAGGCTGTAGGGAAGTAACATGCCTTAGTTCCTTATTTGCAAGCTAGAGATAATACTCACAAAATAGATGCAGCTGTAGCTTGAAGAAGGGAAGGAATAGAGGGCACTACATAACAGCTATTGCATTAGGAGCACAGACAATGAACAGACAATGCTAACTGGAACAGCTGCAGACTCTTTCAACCCCAATAAACCTGCCCTAGAGTATTTCCTAATTCAAGCACACACTTGTTAATGTTTCTGAGGCATTTAGATGTTTCAGGGTGGCACAGGCCACACAGATGTTTGAAAAGAGAACAAATTTATTTACAATTTTTTTGGTAATAAGACAAATTCCAAACTATGTCTATACTGTCTCTTAGGGCACTGGTTTCTGCTACGGCACACAGCATTGGCCTGGGTCCCTTGTAAGACCAATGTGGTGCCCCTGTGGCCTTGAAACATGCTGATAATTGGGGGGGATGGGGGGAGGGATTCAGTTCAAAGTGCCAGCTCCAATGAGCGCCTGCAATGCAGCTTGCCCAAGCAGTAGTCTTTTAGTCTGATGCTGAGCGCAAGTGCAGCCTGCCCTGTTGGCCATTTAAATGGATGTGACAGAGTTGAGGACTGTCCCTAGAGGAGGGTACCTTGGTGCTATCTGTAGCCATACCGACTACCTTGAGTGGGCTGCAGAGGAACTACTCTGTCAGCTGTGCGCAGGTTTTCCCCTTAAGTGAAGGGCACTCTGGAACAAACTAGGATTTGGGCGATGTGGGTGATCTGGGTCCTGGAGTGAAACAACTGGCCAAACTGACAGTAAAGACACTGTGTGCATCAGTCCTGGGGGCCAGTACTGGTTCTGGCATCAGAATTCCAACCTAAACATACCATGTGACTTGCTGGAGACGCCTGGATAAATTACTTACCAGGTTTTCTTATCAAGGTTATAGAAAGTGTTTGAGATCTTCAGCCCCAAACCAGAGCAAGGGTATGAGGGGGCTCACACCTCATGCCACAAAAGGGTTGTCTCCACATAAAGTGGCCCTTTTGTGCCTTACAGAGATCCAAGAAACACTATCTTCACAGGAAGACTCCTCTGCTTCTTGTTACCCCACAGACATATGCCTTTATTCCATCCCCCAAACAGAGTCACCCTCCTCTGGCATCTCCTTCAGCAGTGGTCCCAGACACACTGGCTAGGTTAAGATCCAGCACCTCCCATCTTCAGCCCATTCACTGTTACCATAGCATACACTTGCATTAGCTTAAGCAAACACTGCAGATCCTGCTTAATAATGATAGCTGCCATTCCCAGAAGGGCTTATGGTGAACAAAGTCACAAATTTTACCAAGACTGGAAAGTTGCCTATGGCTAAGCACAGGTTGCACTATGTGATTACAAGAGATACACATGCATGATAAAGGTAAAGATGCAGCATACCTGGCAAAGAACTTGAACCAAAAATGGTCAAGCAGTCGAGAAGAACAGCCAGATTGATCCGGAACATCACAGATTCCTCCTGAACAGCAAATTCTTGAAAAATTTCTGCCTATGAGAAAAAGAAAATGAATGAGGAGAAGAAAGTTTTTGCAATTGTTTTACAGCTTGTATTTATCTCCTTAAGTTCAAAGTTTTCACTTTCAGAGATCAGTACAATACAAAGTGATTTCTATATGTAACACAATTTCTGTTAAAAAACAATAAGTCTTGATCCTCAAAAATTAGTAAAATAAAATCAGGTCACTGTTTAAATAAAGTAGCATGTCATAAGCATGAAAATCTAAACACTCATCTCTATAGTTTAAAAACAAGCCACAATTGTTAAAGTCTACAGCCACCTACTTCTACAGCAGGAAACATTCAGGTATCTATATGATGTAAATGATACACTTGTCCAGATCCAACACAACCCCATTAGTGATCAGACCTAGCTTGTTATAACAGTTATATTAAACCAATTTTTGAGTATTTTCAGGTTCATGGAGAGAGACTCTGTACTCTGTTTCTCTCAGAGAATAAATACAAACTCTAAATCCACACTCAAAACCAGTAAGTAGGCCAATGATAACTACCATACAAGAAAGCAGAAACTGTCTCACACCTTGTTCTTTTAAAAACTTTTGCTGGAAACATAAAAGCAAAAAAATCATTGTCTCCAACCACATAATTTAACAAACCAAAAAGTGTTGTCAACAACAACAAAGGGACTTACTTTTATTCTTAAGTAAGAGCTTTGCAGCAAAAAGCATGAGAAAAACATTTCAAATAATAAAAATATGTAACTGATCTTTCAAAAGCAGCTGAAATCATCCCCCACTTCTTTTGAGATACTCTTTTCCTGTGGTTACCACAAAGCTGCCGATACCTCCTGTCTATGCACATGCTTTTGCCCAGTGACAAACAGGAGGCAGCCTGGAGTAGTTTACCCCCTATTAGACTAGTCAAAGGCACATGTCACCACATGTGCTGAACTCACCTAACAGCTCAACACACTAAGAGTGTGCCCATGTGTAAACTCTCAAAACACTCTTTTAGGCCAAAACACTCCTTAGGCCAAAGGCACAGGCAGAATCAGAAGGCAAAAGGAACAGGCCATTGCTCCGGGCTTGCAATGACACAAGTAAACACATGCTCCTGCCATGGAGCTGGAGGCCCAGTGGAACGCTCCTAGTTTAACCCAGCTGAGATACTGTAGATGAAGTCTGTGAATTCAACTCTCTTTTGTAGTTAAGCTCATCTTTTTGGCTTTAGAATAAAACATAATAAATGTGTCCAGATATACTTTGTGAACCACTCATGAATCTAAGAATGGTACAGACAGAAGAACAATAGGCTTATTAGGTGCCAACATATTAAACGAGGATACAAATTCAAAACGTAAGCAGGCATGAAGGAGCCGTGCATCGAGTTCAGCCTTTTAATGACAAGGATATATCATAACTGACCGCAGCCAAACCAGAGCACTGCCCTCAGGCCAGCTTCTCCAGCTGCTCCACGGTTTTGCTCAAGTTTCCCCTTCTTCGCAGGAAAACTCCCCGCACACACCTCCTCTGTCAAATAACCTGGGCCTTTCTAAGGCTCCCAACGCTGCTGTACACCTATGTCTCACCCGCGCGGGTAAGAGCAGCTCCTGCGCGCGAACGCTACGAAGCCTGATGCAAAACAGCGGGAGCGCGGCCGCTCGGCACTGGAGACCGCGAGCAGCCTCTTCTCGCGGCAAGCGGCGGCCTCCGCCACCGCCCCGCGGCGCCGCACCTGGATGAAGGCGTTGGCCTGCAGGCACTTGGCGTCCTCCACCGTCACCTTGATGCCGTTGGCCGTAGCGAAGCAGGTCGCGTGGTCCTGGAAGTGCACGGCCCGGAGGAGGCTGGAGAGGTGGCGCGCGTTGTCCAGGCTGGCCGTCAAGACGTAGCGCTCGCCGCTGGCGGGCGGCTGCGTGGAGAGCGGCATGGCCGGAGGCGCGCAGGCGGCCCGCGGCCCTCTGCGGCCCTCTGCGGCCCTCTGCGATCCTCCGCGCCGCCCAACGGCCGCCCCGCGCCGCCCAACGGCCGCCCGCCGCAGCACCAACGAGCAAGCGCGCGCTGCCGCCCGCCACCACCATAGAGTGCGCGCCAAGGGCGCACGGAGTGGCTACGGGCCGTTCCGGCGAGGGGCGGAAGTGCGAGCAGACGGAAGTGCAAGCGACTTCCGACGCGGGGCGGTGCAGCCAAGATGGCGGCGGCCAAGAGGAAGCGTGGGGCGACAGCTGCCCGGCCGAAGAAGCGAGCTAAAGGGGACGCGAGCACCCCCGAGCCAGCTGCCAAGCCGGGCCCGGACGGAGCGGGCCCAGAGGAGTACAGTATCCCGGCGCCGGTCTCCCAGGTACCGGTCGGTCCTAGAGCGGAGCAGGCTGGGCCGCCCGCGCCGGGAGAAGTCCCGTGTGCCTGCCTCAGAGCGCGCGCTTTGCTCCAGCAAGGGGCTGCAGAAGCGCGAGTGAGGTGCCACTTCGTGCTTCATGCAGCTCCACGAGCTGCTGTGCTCTGTATTGCCTCATGCAGTGCTTCCATCAGGCGTTCGTAACTGATGGATTCTGAATTTTGCTGCCCTTCCTACTCCTAGGGAAAACTGTTAGACTGAGATATTGGGGCTCAAGGTGCGTGTGTTTGGTGGTGGGGAGCCAGCTGCTATGCAGGGCAAGGGAGGGTCGTTCATAACTTCTTATAGCTTTAGCACACGTGAAAGTAACATCTGACAGTATGTTTTTTTTCTGTGCAAGTTTGGGAAGAGCATTATTCTGCTCTGTGTAAATTGTGTTGCACTAATCTCAGAAGTTTTTTAGTCAGCTAAATAATGGTGTCATATGTGAAGGACTTCAGGGATATTGTACCTGTTTCATTTAGGAACTCTTCTGAGATGGCCTCAATAACTTTCTTGCCATTTGCTTAAAACCAAAAATTAGTATGTTCAAGTCTGAGACTTTTTTGTATGGTTATCTGTAGGAGAAGCTATGTTGTTTTAGAAGTTATGTTGTTTTGTTCTGATTGTAGCTTAGGTCATTTTATAGAAAAGGAGGGGTGCCTTTGGGGAACATGTATTGCATACAGATTTCTTAAACTCTAGTTGTTCTGTATTAGAGAAAGGTTTTATGTAGGAATTCAGTGATGCAGTATGGATAAGAGTCATTCTTGTAAAAACTTATACTGCTGTATTCTGTAGGAATGTCAGCACTTTCCCTGAGTGGGCAATTCTTGCTAGTGTAGTGGTGGTAGTAATATTAATAACAAATGTTCTTATCATGCTTTTCTGTTATTACTGTTCAAACACTTATTTTGGCTGTGTTGTAACAGTTTTAAGGCTAGAAACTTCCTTTCCCTGCTTAACTTTTGTGCCATTTTCCTAGGGTAAATGGAAAAACAAGGAGCGGGTGCTTATTTTCTCTTCTCGTGGAATTAATTTCAGAACAAGGCACCTAATGCAAGACTTAAGAACGTTGATGCCTCACTCTAAAGCAGGTAGGGCTAGGCATCATTCCTGACTTGGTTTAGAACTAGTCTGAAAACATGACTTACTGTTTTTAACAGCCTGTTTTTTTTGTTTTGTTTTGTTTTTTTAATGTGGTACATAACTCTTTTGACAAAACTATGGCCTTGTATCCTAAACAAACAACTGCCCTCCCTGAGCCAACAGAACTTGCAGCTGTTGTTATATCCTAATGTTCTCTGGGAAATTATTGTTATGGTCTCTGTTCTGTAAGTGCCCAAATATTCATATTGACATATTTCTTTATTGCATAACATGGCGGAAACAGCTTGATATAGTTATTCTTAATCTTTCATTTAAGGCCAGTAAATTTTTGCAAAGAACAGATTTCTAAAAAAAAATTTCCTGGTGTTAAATTGCTTTTTAAGCATTCCCAGTTTGTTTTTTGTTTTCCAGATACTAAAATGGACCGTAAAGACAAGCTGTTTATAATTAATGAGGTAATTCAGAATTGAACTAGTACTTCTTTTTTTATTTTCTGTAGTAATTCTATGTGTAAGAGAAAAGGGCAGCCAATGGACAGATAGTTCAAAGGAATTAATTAGCTATATGAGTTGTGCAACTTCATAAATGAAAACGATTAATGTTCAAAAAGTGTTTAGGTTAAAATGGGAAGTTGACTTTTGATTAATAAAACCAAATCCAAATCTTTAATTAAAAAATAGGCTTAAGTCATTAAAAAAATATAACAAAATGTGCCTTTCTAGATAGCTGAAATGTTCTACAATTTGTATTTGGATAAATCAAGGAACAAACAAGTGACCAGCCCAAATAATGTAGTAAGACATTGGTAGAGCTGAAACAAGAACCCATTGTCACAACTCCTGCTCTAATGTTCATGTCCTGGGAAGGCCATCAGATTGCTTGTAGCTTCAGTGAAATTATTGCTCCTGGTAATAAGAACTTGAGATCTTTCAATAAGTGTTTAAACTAAAGTTTGGGGATCAGTAGGTATAATCAATTAAGATGAGACCTTTTGTTTTTGAACTTTTATTTTGCTGTGGGGGGAAACATTAGAGATTAATGTGAAAAGTCTGTGAAAATGTTTTCAGAATTTTGTAAATAGCTAATTTGTCATGTTTTGTGTAGGTGTGTGAAATAAAAAACTGCAATAAATGCATCTTTTTTGAAGCCAAAAAGAAACAGGATCTGTACATGTGGTAAGTAAATGTTTTGGGTTTTACCTTTGCATATATAACTAGGGATGCTTCTGTTCTAACTGAAGTCTGT
Source organism: Apteryx rowi (assembly GCF_003343035.1). Lineage (NCBI taxonomy): Eukaryota > Metazoa > Chordata > Aves > Apterygiformes > Apterygidae > Apteryx > Apteryx rowi. The sequence goes on along the minus strand of NW_020450994.1, from coordinate 1,556,810 downwards.
TAGAGTAATAGTGAAGATGCATAAAATAGCATTGCTTAGTTAAATCTGTACTAATCCCGCACTTACTTAGGTAATGCAAATTTACAGTGCATGATTGGTTTTACTAGACTGTTTACAAACGTATTTTATAAAACTGCTTAAAAAACAAGTATACATAAAATGCATTTCTGTTGAGTATTATAATTTAAGGCCTACTAATTGTACCCAAAGCAATTTCTTTTAAAGTATGTTAAAGGAATTCAATACTGCTTTTAAAAGAGGCTGAAATTACTTCAGTACAGAAGTAATTGGTTGGAGTGTATTGTACAACTCCAGCACACCTTTCTGTCTGCCATTTACACTTTTCTCCCCTCTTCTTCCTGCCTATCCCCTGTAGGCTTTCAAATACACCACAGGGACCATCAGCCAAGTTTTTAGTGCAGAACAGTAAGTTGTTGAGATCATTTGTGCTTTTTATTTTCTTGTCTGTACAGTCTTCTCTAAATACTAAAATGATATTTTTAATCATTGTAGTTCACACACTGGCTGAATTGAAGATGACTGGAAACTGCTTAAGGGGCTCACGGCCCCTTTTGTCTTTTGATCCAGTACGTATAGGTTTTGTTTCTCATGGATTGTGCTTTCATTTTCTTTGCACTACTACTGCATTTTGTTTTGTATGTAAAATTGCATTTTTCTTTTATAGACATTTGACAAGGAGCCACACTATGCCCTGTTAAAAGAGTTGTTTATTCAGGTTAGTTTGTAGTTCTTTTGTCCAGTGATTCCTCCTTCTTGGAAATGGACTTTGGCAACATGTTTATTTGTTTAAGTAGTAATTTTACACTTCTAAACTTGACCTAATCCTGTGGGGATGTTGTGCTTGAAGTCACTGGGGCTACTTGTTTTTAGGTTATTCATTTAACCTGGGATTTGGATCTTAGTAAATTAAGATGAATTAAAGATAAGCCATGTGTATGATTGACCTCTTATGATTACAGATATTTAGAAAAGGTTGCCTTTCATTACAGATATTTAGTACACCACAGTATCACCCCAAGAGCCAACCCTTTGTAGATCATGTATTCACATTCACCATTACAGACAAGAGGATCTGGTTTCGGAATTACCAGGTTAGTGGTCCTTTTTGGCTCTTCAAATAGTGCTATGAAATGGCTTCATATCAAATCCATTAGTTATAATAAATTGAGAAGAATCATTATTATCAGGATATGCTGACATTCAGTGCTTGCACAAAGTAATTTCGGTAATTTTGTGATTCTGTAAAGGTTGTCTTCGTAATAGGAAGCAGTAGCCAAAGCCCAAGCTTCACTTGTCTTTTAATTTTACTTGGTGCTTTGGCTCAAAGTGTGGCTCCTTATTTTCCAAAGGAGGAATTCACAAGTATCTAATACTTGTTGTTTGCTTTTACCTGAAAGAACTGCTTTGTATAGAGTTGTATTTGTACAAGTCTAGCTTATCAGTTTCAGTGGAGCCAGAACTTGGATTTGAATTCTGTTGTGGATCACCATGTGTAATCTGTCTACAAGATCATATATGTAGATTCAATCCATGAGAAATGAGTAATGTATTCTTTTTATTGCAGATCATAGAAGAGGATGCATCTCTAGTGGAAATTGGGCCTCGTTTTGTTCTGAATCTCATAAAAATCTTCCAGGGTAGCTTTGGAGGACCAACTCTATATGAAAATCCCTATTACCAGTCCCCAAATATGGTAAGCAGCTTTGTCTTTGTCTTTTCTTTCATTTAACTATTCATTTGAAGTCTAGTCTTGCAAGCTCTTTGTGCAAAAGAACCATGTGTGTCTTCACATGGAACCCTTTGTAGGAGAGAGTGCCCTAACTGATCACAGTTACGAACAGAATAACCATGCATAAATAGAAAGGACTCAAAATTCCTGTCAGTGAAAAGATAATACTATACTGAGGAGTTTGACAGTTAGGCAGAGAAATCCCCACCTGTTTCTTTAATACCTGAGTTTTTTTCCATCTTGCTTATTCAACACCTGACTTGATTTTAAATTCTTATTTTTATAGCATCGACGGTTGATAAGACTATCAATGGCTGCTAAATTTAGAGAGAAACAGCAAGTGAAGGAAGTACAAAAGATTAAGAAAAAAGAAACTAAGATGCTTATTGAAGATGATCCCACCGAAACTGTCTTTGAGACTCCAGCTGAAGAAAAGCTGATGGAAGTACAGCTTGTGAAACCAGAACCAAAGGCAACTCTAAAAGATAAAAGGAAGCCACGCAAAATTGAAAGGAAGAGGCAAAAAAAGCTTTTCAGAATTGAAGCATAAATGTTACAAATGACAAAACTAAGCAGACTCCAAAGTCATCTATTAGACTGGTATATCTATACCTAGCTATATTTCATAGCTGTCTTTACATAACATTGTAAATACTTGTTTTTACTGCCAAAACTAACTTGACTTCAGTTTTGAGTAAACAAAATGTCAGTTTCTTTATTAGGATTCAGTTTGTACTGTTCTATTGTCTTTCTGATTATGGGTTTTCAAAAGGAACATGTCAAGAGGGAAGCTGAAATAAGAAAGTTGAAATATTTCTGCTTTTGAGAACTTGTCTTTTACACTTGAATGGCTCTGGGAAACAACTCACGGTAACACATATAAGGAATAAAAATAACTAGGTTGTCTTTGGTGCTCATCATTAGCCAGAGTTCAGAATTCAGCTTTCCTAGTCCTTTACAGCAGTCAATCCTTTTTAAAGTTGCAACTTTATAGGACTTCTCTCTCTTTTGGGGGGGCTGTTTATTACTACACCCTGTAATCCCTAGGCAATGGCAAGGATTATGGCTGGTTTCCTTTTATTTATTTTTTTTATTAATAGTAGAAAAGCTGCCACTCTTGTCTGTGGGAGCTCCTGATCAAGTTTTTGGGACCTGAAATGTGCTTGGGGGGAGAAGCAGGCCTTTATTCCAAATTCATTGCAAGCTTCCTAAAGGTAAAAGGTACATTGCTGCCTATGATTCAGAGTACTAAAATCATATGCCTACGCCAGCTTGAAATAGAATTCTCTGTCCTTCTTTGGTATAGCAGCAGTGCTTAAAGGCACTGATTGTGTGTAACAATCCATGCTACATGCAGATAACTTAAAAAAGAAAAAGGAACTTCTTCATTCAATTTTGTATATTCATGTAGTTTGAGTCTTGTTTTTCAAAGAGTGAGTCTATATAGATTTTTTCCAAATAAAACTGTCAGATAAGCTTCCAATACTGCATAATATGGAATTATAAACAAATAGGCTTGATTTTGCTTATAGTTAAATGTGTCTGAATGCATCAGAATTTAGTACATGTATAGGCTGCTGCATACTGATCAGCAGCAGGAAGTCCAAAGTTTGGTTCCCTGTAGTTCTCGCTGTTTGACAGTTAGTGGAAACAATCATCTGCTCAGTTCATGTAGTACCAGTGCCCTGGATCTATGTCTAAGCCAAAGCAAAGGTGACTTGGTCAAAAATCTCTAAAGACCAAAGGTTTTAAAAGAAAGTGTTAACAGCTTGTAGAGGTACCTTCATGCAGCCAAAACAGCTTCACTCTTGAGCATTTGTGGAAACAGCTCTATGCATTTGATTTGATGAAATGGGATGCCTCTAAAAGCAAAATCTAGCATTACTGACAGGGAAGGTAGCATCCCCTTGTTTCTTCTAGACTTACAAGCCCATGCAGTAACAAACTGGAAACTCAGCAGGAGCAGGGCTGGTACCATAAGTGTGATGGTGAAGTAACTAGCAGGGCTTTTACATCACCCTTCCCCACAGTATTACTGCATGTGCTTCCCCCTGTCTGCTGCAGGCAAAAATCCTTCCCTCTGCCCATTTTCTCAGTGTAATAAAGTCTCAGTAACATAGTTCACTTCCTCGAGAGCAGGCAGCACCCGCCTCAGTACAGCTCTTCCCTCCCACTTGCACAGACCCTTCCGCCCTACCAGCAGCTCCCGCGGGGCCCTCGCGCCCCTGCAACGGCTCCAACGGCTCCCGCGGGGGCCTCGCGCCCCTGCAACGGCTCCAACGGCTCCCGCCGGGCCCTCGCGCCCCTGCAACGCTTCCAACGACTCCCGCGGGGGCCTCGCGCCCCTGCAACGGCTCCCGCGGGGCCCTCGCGCCCCCGCCATGGTTCCACCGGCTCCCGCGGCGCCCTGGCGCTTCACAGTATTCTCCCGACCCGCCGCCGCTCCCTCCCTCCCTGCCGCGGCGCTTCCCCGCCGTCCCTGGGCCGGGCTCCCCGCCTCCCCCTCGCCTAGCCCCGCCCGGCGGTGGGAGGCGGCGGCGGCGGCTCGGGCTCCTTATGGCTGCGCGGCGGCGGACGGCTCCTCCTCCGGCCGCTGCCCTCGCTGCGTTGCCGGCCGGCGCTCCCCGCACGCGGTGCCGGCGCGCCCCGCTCCGCTTCGCGCCGTGACCCCGCCGCGATGAGGTGCCACTACGAGGTGCTGGGCGTGAAGCGCGACGCTGCCGACGAGGACCTCAAGCGGGCGTACCGGCGGCTGGCGCTGCGCTGGCACCCGGGTACGGCCGCGCCTTCCGCGCTCCGCAGGCCCGGCCTGGCCGCAGGCCTGAGGGGAGGGGGCCCGGCCTCGCCCTCCCCTGCACCCTGCTGGCTCTGGCCAGGCGGGGAGGGTCCGCTGGGCTCGGGGTGGGAGAGAGCCCGCGGGGTGGCGGCAGGGCCCTCCCGGCTGCTCCGCGGCGCGGCGGCGGCGGCGTTGCCCCTCGTCGGCTCCGCAGCCCGGCCCTGAGGAGAGTGGGGGGAGAACGTGTCTGTAGCCGTCTTCTCGCTCCCTTGCGCAGCGTCGCTTTGAGGGGGAGAAACTCRCTTGTGACCGGGGAGGGAAAGCACTTTTAAAGCCTCGCGGATGACGCCAGCCTGGTTGTGTTTTGTGTTCATGCCGTGCCCTTTTGGCTGTTTCCTTGTGCTCTGGGTCTGTTAAAACAGACCTGCCCGGTGAGCAGGGGGTGGGGGAGCGTTTGGGAGAGAGCTGTGTCAGCTGTCGTCTGGTAATCATCTTGGTGTATCCAGTAACACCTTGAGCTGCACTTCTGGCTTGATATTTTTGACTGTTTTCTTAAATGGTTGTGACAGGTGCTGCTCTTATGCTTTTAATTATTTAAAATTTAATAACTTCTCTTGCAGATAAAAATCTAGAGAATGCTGAAGAAGCAGCAGAACAGTTCAAGTTAATTCAAGCAGCATATGATGTTCTCAGTGACCCACAGGAAAGAGCCTGGTTAGTAATATTTATCTTATAGTGGACTGGAAAAGGCGACCTCATATTCTTATTTCTGCCTTCACCAGGTCTGTCTTGGAATTCACTTCAGATTTCGCTTGGCTGGTAGTCAGAATAGAGCCTCTATGGCAGGTGCAGTCAGCCTTCCTGGTGCTTTGCTCCAGACTTTTAAGTAGTTGAGAGCCATGCAACATGTACTACCTGCCTCAGAAACTTGAAGAAGGAGAGACTTGGAGAGTAGTTTCCTGGGGAGACACAGCTATGGACCCACACCTTGCTCACCATTCTTTTGTGAGATGGTGTTGGGTGGCTGTCTGGGTGACATGGCAGTGCTGGCCTCAGTTTGTTCCTTCCACAGTGGGAGGTAGTTTGTGTGTTAGCACAAGTATCCCTCCAGTCTTGTGGTATCACTGCAGTCCGAGTCCCAAACTGCTGTTTGGGAGCTGGCTTTAGGGGAAAAAGGCAGCACTGCAATGGATAAATACAGGTGTTTAATGTGCTGTTATCTACTGCTGCAGATAATACACCTTAATAATGTATGTTCTGCCACATTGATAGTCATGGTGCTGTAACAATTCTAATTTGAAATGTGTATAAATATTTTCTTTTCAGGAGATTATGTCACTTTAAATGTTCTGTGTAACTTGTCTTTCAAATATGCTGAAATCATGTACCAGATTATGCAGCTGAGAACACCTGTACTAACTTTGTCCTCCTTTAAAGGAAAGTACTGTTTTTCACTTTTCATATGCTAATTTACAGTTTGGGTTTTGCGTAAGTATTGGATGATTTGGATAACGTTGTACTGATTTTTGAAATCTTATTGAAACATCTTGTTCAGTTGTGACCTTGTGGGATTTTTTTTGGTGTGTGTTTGTTTGTTTTTCCCTCTCTGAAGACGTTGTACATGAGCGACAAATTCTAGACACTGGGCTAAGCAGTACATTGAAGTAACATGGATACTATGTTAGATATCTTGTATCTTGTATCAGGAATGTTCTGTGACATTAATGTCCGTGATACTGTGAATTTTTGCAGGTATGATAATCATAGGGAAGCTCTGCTGAAAGGAGGGGTTGATGGAGACTATCAAGATGATAGTTTAGATCTGCTGCACTACTTCACTGTTAGCTGTTACTCTGGATTTGGAGATGATGAAAAGGTAATGAACTAATTCATTTTTAATGAATCAATTTAAATCTTATGAAAAATATCAGCATTCACTTAATGTTGAAAAGCTATTCATAGAAATGTTGAACACAGGTAGTAATAATGTCTTGCTAAGACAAAACCTACACTGGATATTTAATCAAGTTTTAATTCCTGCTTATTGCCTAACAACTACTTAGCCATGATTTCCATCTATACCATACAATTACAGAGCATGTGTGTATGTTTTTATATAGTGAAGAATCCCTATGCTTTTCAGTACTATGTGCTTATTCAGAAATGTCTTTAAAAAGCTAGAATGCCTCAAGCTAAGGAAAAGCAACATAATACCAGGGTGGGGGGTAGGGAGTACACTTGCTGCAATCTAATTTCCCATTGGATTTTAAGATACTGATCTTAAGTTAAAAAGCTCTGGGTGATTAGAAATACTTCTGCCTGAGAGTATCCCCATCTGTCCTTGTGTTATTATAGTAGTAATGAGTTAGTAACTATAATTTAAAAAGCAAAGATATAAATAGGGTACTTAATAGTGAATTTTATATTTGGATCTTCCTCAAAACTTGGTCCTGTGTAGCCAAAAATGTATTGACATCCTCAGCATGCTGAAAAAAATATGTATTTTTTTGTTTTGAGTTGGATACAGGTGCTTGATGTGAGACAGAGAGAGACAATAGACAAAGGAGATAGAAATAAAAGGAATGGGAGAGAATGGGAACTTTATTAAACAGAAGGGGTCTCATTACCTAGCATAAGCACTTACAAGGCCTCTACCCTGATTTAGAGTTGCTGTTGTGAATTGTAATATTTCTCTAAAATCCACTACAGTAACTGAGCAGTTGTGCACTTATTATTGAACCATGCAGAATGAGTCATAGATTATTTTTTTATTTCAGGGATTCTTTACAGTCTATCGACAAGTTTTTGAAAAGATTGCAAAAGAAGAGATGGAATATATGACCCAGGAAGATGCTGAAGAATTCCCTACGTTTGGATATTCCCAAAGTGACTATGATAAGGTAAGAGCAAGTGTAAAAGTAACATAGTTGAGCCATTACTTTGTCTCACATTGAAATCAAAGGAAAGGCTCCTGTTGACCTTAGTTGAATACAAAACCACATATCTACCCTATTTTCTACTACTGTAGACTATTACTATTATAAAGGAAGTGTTCAAATTATGATTCATAATATTTAGATGAATCAAAATTGTTATTTCCTGCTGGACTACATTAGTAGCCAGGCTTTTAGTGATGAGTTGTCAAAACCCTGCATTTCACAGGCCTAACCATCAATTATGCCAATAAAACTTAAGTGCTATGCAAAGCCTAAGAAACAAAAGAACAGATGTTCTCTTGACTTCTCAATGAGAATAGTTTACCAGTGCTCTAATGCAACATACATTACAGAAAGGGATGTTGAAATACAGTATTTTTAACAATATGAACAGTACCTTGCCTCATTTAGGAAAACTAAAATGCATTCACTGCATAATGCAGGCTATGGAACATGAGAGACATGGTGATTGCCTACAACGGGAGCTCCTACTAAGATGTTCCTGTCATCTACATTATTCTGTAGTAAGATTTAATTTCCGGAATATCACATCCTTTCCTTAGGGAAGTGAGCAGGAGTGGTACAGACCTGAATTCTTCCCTTCTTGTTTACCAACTATTTGTTGTATTCTATCAGTCTTACCAATTTTTTTTAAGGTTACCAGTATTTCTACGTTGAATGTGAAGTCCCAATGAATGACTGAATAGTATCAGCACTCTTAAATATTTCTCCTAATCTACTACTACTCCATGGCACTTTTAGTAGTATTGTATTGTATGACTAATTACTTACAGAATTTAATTGATGTATACCTTGATCTGGAAAAACTTCTGTGGTGTGAAACTTGGCTGGAGTTTGAAACAAAGTTACAAATCAAGCTAGAATGAATGTCAGAACGGTTTTTGGATTTCATGTAAAATTATAGGATGGCTTAACAAATTAAAATCTTTCCCAGGGAGAAAATATTTAGTGTCTCTGAAACTGCTAAAAACTGTTTGTTGATAGACTGAGCTTGAAACATCTTTTGGGAACTGCTTGTGTAGAGGCCACAGAATGGATATGATTATAGACCAAAAATAGCTTTTATACTGTCAGCTAATAACTACAAAAATAGCTGAAATTATAGAACCAACATGATTTGACATCTGCCTTGGTCATGCTGATTGGAGCAGGAAGCAGAACATTCACCATTTTTAGTGGGATCAAGTGATTTCAAGGGAAATACCCTAATTTAAATTTCAAAGTCATCGTCCCTGTTTGCTTGTATTCAGAAACAGAGATTAAACTGTTGGGAGATACCAGCATTGCCATGTCCACTTCTCTAGTCGGTGGGAGTGTTGTGGGGAAGGGGAAAAGAGTTTTAGAAGGGAGCTACAAAAATTATCTAGAGGCTTAAAAATCTGTGATGTGAGTGTTCTCCAGTTCAGTCTACTGAGCTTATTCACAAGTTTGAGAGGTGACCTGATCAGGGCCAGGCAACCAGTGAAAACATTTGTAAACCTGTGACTTAACAAGACTTCATGAGAAGAGAAGACATGTAGGTCAATTAGATGCTGAAACAAAAGCAATCAGCTCTAATTATAGGTAGTAAGTAAAGCAAAATGCAGCTGAAAGTCCAGCAATAGATGGTTTACTGTCGTGTGGAAAGGTGACAGAGATGTGCTTGTATTTCGGGCAGTCACTGAGCAGGAGGAAAGTCTCACAGCTCATAAAGTGGTGAAGGGGAGGACGATCACTGTCTACAACTGATGGCCATGCGTTCTTTTGGACAGAAAGCATCCCTTTCTGGAGCAGAAATCTGAGCTAATGGAAAGAGAGGCTATCATCAGTTAGATTATTGGGGGCATATACACAGCTGGGTTTTTGTTAATACTGGAGGGGAAAACTGCATAATGGCTTGCCTGCCAGAAGCCACAGTCATGAACCTTGGCACGTAAGTAGGTCGTTAGAAATTAGTGTTGAGGGGTTGATGATTGTAGCCCATATGGGTACCAATGATGTAAGGAGGAGAAGAGATATTAAAGGCAAAATGTAAGCTCTTAGGTTAAAGACCTGGACTTCTGCTGTGATATATTCTGAAATGCAAGCAGTAGTGCATGGAGGGATAAGCAGTAAAAATGCAGCTTAATGAGGAAAATAATGTAAGAAAGAGGAGTTTAGACATATTTTCTGTTTCCTATATATACAAAATACAGTGTGTTAATAGTTACTTGGAAAGAGAACAAAACAGAACACAAGCACTATGCCATTTTATTAATCCAGTGTTTACTCCTGAGCAAAAGGAAGAAGAATTAGGAAAAATTGTTCAGTTTCTTGTAGTGTGAGAGCTAGAGGACATCATTTTAACTTGCAGTCTCATAATTTCCTAACAAAACAAAAGTAAGCATGTCTTCACATAACCCGTAGTTAAACTGTGCAAAATGTAGCTCAAGGATACTGTAGATACTAACAATTTATGAAGAGTTAGAAAAAGAAATATTAAATTAATGAAAGAAAAATCCATCAAGGGCTGTAAAATAGTTTTTCTCTCTTGCTCTGGTAGCAGAATATACTGGGAAGAAATAGCATTATATATTTACTTTTTGTTTTGTTGCTCTTTTTGTGTCGGTTATTGGCCAATGTTGAAAATGTATGGATGACCTTTGGTGTAACTTGGTATGATGGTTATGTAATGTATGCAGACACCTGCCTGTAGACAGAATATCTGATTCTGTCTGTCAAACTGAAAAGTACACCCAGAAGTACAGCAAAATTAAGTAGCTGGGCACTAGTGTTAGTGCAATTCAATCCTGAAAGGAGATTGTTTCTTGGAAACTGGAGTCTGGAACAGTTTAGTGGATAAGGTTGTTGACTTGCCGTGGTTTGAAACTTTAAAGACAAGAAGGTTTAGAGAAACCTCTAATGATTTATTGGTACTTTGGGGAAAACTGTGGCCTGTATAGGAGACAAAAACCTACTATGAAATCCTCAAATGATTTGGTACCTTTTTTCTGCCCTCTCCCCTTCCCCCAATAAAATGACTTAAATCTTTTTTTCAACAGGTAGTCCACCCCTTCTATGCATATTGGCAGAGTTTCTGTACTCAGAAAAACTTTGCTTGGAAAGAAGAGTATGACACACGGCAAGCATCAAACCGCTGGGAGAAACGAGCTATGGAAAAAGAAAACAAGAAAACAAGAGAGAAAGCAAGGAAGGAGAGGAATGAACTGGTCCGTCAGCTAGTTGCCTTTATTCGTAAAAGGGATAAAAGAGTACAGGCTCATAGAAAACTTGTAGAAGAACAAAATGCAGAAAAAGCTAGGAAAGCAGAGGAATTTCGGAGGCAGCAGAAACTCAAACAAGCCAAGTATGTATATGTGGAACAAATCTTTTATTTTAAACTTGTCGAACAATCCATGATGATTCTGTATAGATTTAGATTCTAATACCAGCTGCGCTTGCTCTTTTAATCATCTTGAAAATTGTTTTAGCTTTGGTCTTAAGTCTGAGGTTTTTAAAACTGAGTGTGTCTGCATTGTGCTGATGTCTAGAGATATCAGAGATAACCAGGGTACAGTTATCTGTGCGCTGCAGGTAACTGGCTGCAGTGGCACAGAATTAAATGTGCCTTTACTTACCTGGGGAAGTAAAATTTAATAGGGGTCCTTGTTGCTTTAAAGAAAAAAATGGATGTTGGGGAATGAAGGGAGAAAACCTGGACTTAGATGAGCTTAAGTGGCCTTGGAACCATACCTGCTAAAAAGCGAAGTAGAAAAAATGAACTCGGTTTTGCTTTTTCTTATGATTTGGCAGAAGGGACCCTTTCATTTGACCAAATGCATGCTTTTGTGCATTTATTTTTCACAAAATTTAAGCAGAAGGAAAACAATGGCAATCTCCCAGCGTAAGTACAATTTGGCCTTCAATCCAGGAGAGCTTTTTGTCTGAAAATGTGAGGAAGGAGCTTAAATATTTTACTTGTTTTGCAGATGCACTTTTACTTCATCTTGCTTTTTTTAAAAAATCTATTTTACTGAAGGGAATGAAGCAAAGAGGTATGCATTTACTGGCAAATGGCTTCTTAATTCTGAGTCAGCTGGACCGAAATTCAGCAACACAATGCAGGGGTAATTTGGGTCACGCAGTGTAGGGAAAACTGAGCTGGTACATTCCCAAAGCATAGAGTTGAGAAGTAATGTGCTTGTGTTTTTGTGTTGCTGTGCTGTTTGTGATCTCACAAGAGGTAAATGAAGCTCTCCTGCTTTTAGGATTGAGCTGATTTTCCTGCTCTCTGCTTGATATTTGTACCACGCCGCCTAGCATTTCCTGCCTCAGATTCAAGAAGAATCTAGCTACATTAATACCTCTTCACGTGCAGTGTAGATGTGCCCACTGACATCACAAATTAACTCCTCAGATTTCCAGGCCCTACAAACAATTGTTTGTTCCATCATGAAATGTTCAGGAATTTCCTCCTAAAATACCTAAAATGAACAAATGATCTTTAAATAATACTATTTTTGTAATTCCTATCTCATAAACACAAATGTARAAGTTACTGCATTACTCTACTTAAAGGCTTGCTGAACAGTATAAAGAGCAGAGCTGGATAACTATGTCAGATCTGGAGAGAGAATTGCAAGAGATGGAGGCACAGTATGAAAAGGAATTTGGAGATGGATCAGATGGTGAAGATGAATTGGAAGAACAGGAGATAAAAGAAGGAATAGAAGGTACGTGTGAGACCTATAGTGAGTCATGGCTAGAGTACTGGTTTACTACATTTAAAGACTCGAGATCTAGATTCACAGTTTTAACTGTAGTGCAGCTCTACTGCCTTCATTTGGGGGTGTGCTGGATTAGAGTCAGGCTGTTCTTGATGTTTTCCATTGGACATAAGAAGACATCAAGACAGAGCTGCTAATTTATGCTAATGTATGATTTGGTGAGATAATCTTGATCAGTCTGCATGTCAATAATACTAAAGAAGTCAAGTATCAATATTGTGACTATTTGCTGTGGCTTTAAGAGCAGCTAACTTCAAAATCACTGATCTGATTTTCTCTCTCCAATCCCCATCCCTTCAGACAAGTTGAGTGATGAGGCTGAAGAAGCAGAATGTGTTGATGGTCTCTACTGCCCTGCTTGTGACAAATTGTTAAAAACTGAGAAAGCGTAAGTTTTTTATTTGTTTTTGGTTTTTTGCTTTTTTTTCCTGGATATCTTGGTAAAGATCCTTTACCTTCACATAATGGTCAGTGTCTTCCAGTACAGATGTCATCACTGTCAGGCAGAATTTTCCATGTTTGTAGTGATGGATAATGGGTTTGTTATTAATTTATATGTAAATATAACAATATGTACTCAGAGTTACTTGCAGTAACTACCTGCTGGTCTTCACAGCATGAAGAATCATGAAAAATCAAAGAAGCATCGAGAGATGGTAGCACTGTTACGGCAGCAACTAGAAGAAGAAGAGGAAGAATTTTCTGTATCTTTGGATGATGCAAATGGAATAAATACCAAAGAGGAGGAAGAAACAGAAGAGACACCCAAACAGAAGTATTTTAAATTGTTTTTAACTTATATAACATTGTTATGACCAATCATAAGTCTTGGAACCTCTTAATGAGGGCTTCTAGCTGGATTTATAGTTGTGTTGGAACTCATAGTACTGTGCAATTTAAAATATTTCTTTGTATTAGAGTTCCAGTGACATGCTTCCTTTAATATGCCTAGATTCCAATGCTGTAGAATAATAGTCTCCTGTTTTGTTTTGTTTTCTGCTTTTTAAAGTAATGTTAAGGAAAAATAATGATGATTGATTGTTATTTTTTAGCCAGAGGAACTTGTTACAGAAAATGACTGTGTTTGGAAATAGAATTGAAGAAAGCAAGTCATTTTCTAGTTGTGGCTACTTCCCCCTAATTTCATGTTATAATGATTTGCAAAAATATAACTTGGTACCTTTTTAAAAATTATACTTTTTTGTTTGTTTTTTAAGGTAATTTTAAATTCTTATCTTCACAGACTCTCTAAGAAGCAGAAGAAGAAGCAGAAAACAATGACGGTATGGAGTTGGAAAAAAAGAAATTCAGGGAACTTTACAACCTGGTTTTGTTGTCTCCTAACTTTTTTTTGTCCTGAAAAAGAGAGAATTTGAAATTCTACAGAACTTCTAGAAAGTGTTTAGATATTTTTAATTCATCCTTGAATGGTGAATGATTTCTTATATTTATTATCATAATATTTTATGATAATAATCATAGACCTCATTATATTAGGATCGGTACAAACAGAACAAACATGTGGTGCTAGCTCCAAAAAGCTTATGTACAAGGAAAAAGAGAACAGGTGGAAACAGGCAGATAGGGAGAATGCAAAGAACTGGCCAGAAAGACAATCAGTGGTCTCAGTGCGTTAGCAGCTTAACTGTTTGCTTTTCGTTTTCTGTGTTATGGTTACTTAACTTGATACCATAATTTACTGTCTGTTATTCCCTAACTTAAAAGGTAACATGTTGATACTTCTTAGTTGTTGGAACCAACACATCCATTCCACCCTACCGCTTGATTTGTGAACAACAGTAATGCCAGTCTGTCATGCTCCAGGATCTGAGCTTGTCTGTGATGTGACAGATCTGTGCTGACAGCAGCAGGGTGCGACCCAAGACTTAGGAGTTCTGTTTCAGGCTTGAGTGGCAGGAATACCGTAGTGAGCAAACTTTTCTGCCTTGTTTCCTTAAGCTTGATCCTATTCAAATCCTCTTCCCTACTTATCACCCCCAGTCCTAGTTTTGTCCCAGGGAATGCCCTTTACCAGAGAAGGTCTCGTGTCTGTCCCCAGCCTACCCCATCTAGTCTCCCATCGTGTTCCCTTTCTCTGCCTTATCCTCCACCATCATTATCCCTTGTCCTCGAGATACTCCCAGAGACCTTCAAGCAAGCTTATTTTTCTTGCTTCCATGTTTCCTGGGTTTACATAGTTGGAGTTAAGATGATTGGTTCTTCCTTCTTGTTTCCATCCAGCCCATCAGCTTCCTGTCCAACTCATCCCCTCAATTTAAAATCAGAAAGTTTTGTCCTTGCAGTATAGGTTGTATATGGGGGACTTCTCTCCCTGCCATCGGTTCTGTTACAAGGTCTTCTGAAGCCCAGAGCGCGAGTGGCATCTCGCATAGCATAAGCTGGAATGTTCTTAGTATGGAGAGACTCTTCTAGAAACTTAACTTCCATCCTCTACCAGGCTTCTACTGAGTACATGTAAATGCTAGTGTTTTTCTTTTGTTTTTCTGGAGGTTGGTAGTTTAGCCAAATCTTGCCAGACAGTTGCAACTCTGCAAAAGATACTAGAGGAGATACAGTTGCACGAACATAGTATTATGTCCGTCTTGTTACCCTGCTTGTAGGAGCTGAGCTGTTTTTGTTTCACACATGCTCTGGGGTTGACTTTTTGCCAAACTCCATGTCCTGAGGCTAACGCTCACCATGTTCCAGTACATGGGAAAGGTTACTGGTGTTGTGTTTTTGTTAAATACAGCACATTTATGTAGCATCAGTCAGCTGAGTTAATTTGGCTTCAGTGTCCTAATGCAGATGTGTGGCACAGAAAACTGTAGTCCAAACAATTAACATTTGGTACAGTTATAATCAAAACCATTATTTTATAATGTGAAATGGTAGCCAAAACAATATGAGTGCAGTGTATAATTAGAAGCTAATGTCATTCTCCTCTTTGATAGTTCTAGAGGCTGTATGTTAACAGTGTTTCTACACTGATTCTTCTCTTCATCACAGTTGGCCTCGCCTTTCAAACTAAGATAACTACAGTGTCACTGAAAAGACAGCATAAAATTACAGTGTTGATGACTTTGTGTGTGGTTTTCCCCAACCATTCCCGGGTGAGGTAAATGACTGATAATCAGTAATTATGTTTATAATAGAGTAGTTAACTTACTTACACTTCTTCTGATTGGACAGACTTATGAGGACTCTTTTGATAAAAGTGCTGATGAAGAACCAGTTGAACAAAAGGAGGCTCTCAGTGCAGACAAGGACAGTGGCTCAGCAGAGGAGCTGGTAAATGATGGCCAAAGATGTGCTGCATCAGAGGAAATGAGTGCTACAGAAGATGTCAGCCAAGTGAATGAAGCAAAAAGTGAAGCAAAAAGGTAATTCCCTTTGCACTGACTTGTAATATAGCAGTGACTATGTGATTCCATGCCCTGTTTGATAATGTCACACAATTCTGAATTTTCTCAGCAACGTGAATTAGAGGCTACTCCACTAAATCAATAGAGTTGAATAAATATAATACTAAAAAAGGAGGGTTAGAGTCTAATTTGAAGATGGCTTTTGAATACCAGTAGTTGCCACATTATTTACCAGTAGCTGATTCATCATCTAGCTAAATCTTGAGATCAACAATTGACAGTCTAAATGAAATTGCTGTTTTTGGTGGAAGCACTTATGACCCACTGTGTGAAGGAAGGGAGGGGGAAGAAGCAGAGACTGATTGAAAATGATCAAAGGCTCTTAAATGCTTTGTTGAATGTTCCTGTGCTACGCTGATCTTGGTTTCTCTTTGTCTCTCAGAAGTACAAAGCCTAAAGGGAAAAAAGCCAAGGACGCAAAAAAGTCTGCTAAGGCATCTTCAGAGCACCCAGCAACGGTATGTCAAGTTACTTAAAACTGCTGGTTTCTAAACAGCATAACATTAAAACCAAAGTTGTTGATTTGATCGCCTTCAGTCCACAAATTCTGTTTGAGGTTTTTGGCTTACTATTTAATAATTTTAAACAAGTACTTTCTATTCCTGAAATTACATTAGAATTTAGGAGCCTGGAACATCAGCTTGCAGCTTTTCAGGGAAAAGCAGCAGCTCTCTCAGTACTGAAACGCAGTCCTAGAGTTCTGCCTCCATGGATCTCACCAAGGCAGTTCAAACCAATTAAATTAAACACACTGAAGACAGAGCTGTTGTCATCAAGCAGGTCACAGGCAGTAATATTTGAATCTTTTCCAATATTGATACTTCCCAGAAAGAGCAAAACTGTATAATACTACAACTAAGACATACTTAATTCAGTAAATCTCGCAGCCCAAAGAAGTATGCATATACTGTAGAGTCTTGTTTAGTCAGGTAAGATCTGAAGTATTCTTTATCTTAAAAGGAGTTAGATTTGCAAGGCTTCTGTCTGTTCTTGGCTCTACTTGGCACTCCTCAGTGTTTTAGGATTATTTTTTTTTATTGTTAATCAGTAATCTGATACCCATTGTACAAACAAACAGCTTAGTAATCACATTTTGTTGTCTAAGAGAAGCTGCATACCACAAACTGGTGGTATATCTTATTTATTACATATCCTGTACTAATGTGAAGCACTATGTTTTGTTTTGCTTTCCCTTTGTAGAGTGAAGTTCCCATCCACTGTGTAACCTGCAACTGTGCATTTCCATCTCGGAATAAACTGTTTGAACACCTAAAAGCCACAGGTCATGCAAAAGCAACACAAGCACCCGCTGTAAATGGAGCCGTACACACCAGAAACAAAAAAGAGAAACGTAAAAACAGATAGAACTTTGTGTTACAGTGACAGTCTTCAAAATCATACATGAAAGCTCTCTCAGAACTGAAACGTGCAGATTTCCTGTATTCTGAGTTAAACAGAGAAGGAAACTTCTAGTTTTGGAAAAAAAGGAAGATGCAACAAAAGGAACATTATCTTGTGAAGCAACCCATACTTTCCTTTGTTTGTACCAGCCTTTCTTCAGTGGCTGAATTTGATCTACCATCCCAGCAGCTTTCAAGTTGGGATGGCGGGGGAGGAAACAGGTAAAGTCAAAGCCTTTGCCTACCTATTGAAACTTGCATGGATAAAAGTACCCAGTCAGAGGAAATAAATTATTTTAACACTTATGTTGCTTTTTTTTTTTTTTTTTTGCTTTTTTTTTGCTTTTTTGAAAGAGCTCAGCTCATGTTGAGTATAGCAAACTGATTTTAAGTTAAAGAATGGACTGTGCTGCTTTGATCATCATCAAAAATGAAATATAAACAAGAAATGGAAAAAAAGGCTTTTCTGCTATCCACAAGCACATCACCTTTCAAATTACTTAGAAAGAAATATTAGCATGATGATAAAATTGGTTAATCATATTTTTGACACTCTCCACTGATTTTGTACAGGCACCTGCAGGGAGTTGGAAGAAAAAAAAAATCTATGGAAGGGGGAAATAAATGAATGACAACTGAAATTCAGTGTACCTATATGCAAGGTGAACTGCATGTGTGAAGAACATCCCTAGGTCTATATACACACAATGGTCAACTCTGAACTAAGTCTCACCACTTGAGGAAGAAAAAAAAATGATGGGAGCTAGTAGATATAGCTGGCTACTTGTGTTCTTTTCCTCTAATTTCTAATGAAAAACAAAACCAGAACTAAAATTGTGCTTCTGTTTAAGTATATGGTCTACTTGATCATAAATGCTGCAGACACCTTAAAAAAAAAAAAAAAAAGTGGAAGTATGGTTAAAAACAGCTGATTTTGGAATTACAAAATGTTTTCACAAAACAATCATCAATGCAATTATAGAAAGCAGCACTCAGCTATGACAGGGGATGTGGTACTTGGTTAGGAAGTCCTTAGCATAAAACTTTCTAGAAGCAACCATCTTTCTTTTAAAGAAGTTCCTCTTAAGTTTCAGCTCATTAAACAAAATGGCAGAAATTCCCCTGCAAAGTTAGCATCGTAGCTTTATTGGGTTAAGATATGATTCAAACTTTACAATTGTAATCAAAGTAAAATGACAAATGTGCAGTTAACAAACACTTTCATTTTTTTTCTTGGTGCCTGAAGGAAGTAATGAACTAAACTTTTTGTTTTCTTTTTTTTAAACAAATACAATTATGTAAGAAAGAACCAGTGCTGTACTAGGTAATCCCAAAAGCAGCTACTTAGCTGGGCAGGAGGAAAAGAAAAGCACTTTTTGGAGAGGGTGTTGATAGGATTAGAGCCCCATGTTAAAAGTAATTACAGTAATTAGAAACTTTTCTATTTATGTGGATACAGACTTTTCTTGCTCATTACAGTGTATTCTTGCAGTAATGGTAAACAATTTTAACTTTGACATCTGCAGTTATGTTCTGCTCAGGATGGCTCACATCCTGAGATTGATTACTCTTATATAAATGAAGTCTCACATAATGGGGCAAAGGGGGAAGTTTACCCTGCAGTATTACCTCTTGACTTTGATTAGTTTTTTGTTATTTAAGGAAGTAAAAAACCATACTTTTATAATTTGTCTGTTTTACAAATGTTTGTACTTTAGTCTAGACAACTGGAAATGCTTGCTGTTGAGGTTTGTTAAAGCTATTCACTATGTGCTACTAAAGTCCAAAGAAAGTTTATTACCTAAGGACAGTTTTACTTTATCTGTCACTCTGCTTTCTAAAAATTATTGCTGCCTATAAACTTAGAGTTAAATTAAACATGTAGTTGTGTCAGCTCTTAAGTCCTAGTGAAGACAGAATCCTATCTTTTATTGTGGTAACAGCCATGACTGTTTTGGCCAATTTTGACATGAGTTTTATAGATGCAAAATGAACAGATAATGTTTTCCACTTACTCTGGGACCAGGTTAATACACTCTGGGGTCTTTTTTATACCAACACTAGAAAAGGTATGTAACTAATACAAAACACTACTGCAGAACTGAACCGTATGTTTACCAAACAGATTATTCTTTCAAGACTGATGTGTAAGAATGGTCTTATTGTGCTGAACAAATATTTCATCTCCAGCCTATGATTTTTATTGTTCATTGTAGTTTAATTATAGTGCAGATTAGTGCAGAGATTGGATGGCAGATGTCAGGGGTTCAGTGAGCATCTCGTGTGCAAGGAACCAAATCCAGTCTATTTCTCAGCTGCTCTTTCCATGTGTCTCTCTAATGCAGTACGAAATACTTCCACAGCAAAGTCTGCATCCCTTTTAGTAATGCACATGGGAGGTTTAATTCTAAATGTCTGAGGAGAGAGGAGGGGAAAAAAAAAGAAATCCTTAGAAGTGTATGGAAAGAATACAGGTTCCAGCAGCCTGTTTAGGTCAGCACTCACCTTCTGCCAAAAAATCTAACCAAAAGTGGGAGAAATAATAAATAGGAGAACTGCAGAGCTAGGACCAAGGCCTCTGATTAATGCACTCTGAAGTGGGGCAGTTTTGGACTTCACTACATCAAACTCCCTACTCTGTTTTTGTGACAGAGTAACTGCCTCCATAAGAGACCTGACAAGAGTAGATGATGTGTGTACAGGTCTGCTGTTCCAGATAGATAGAGCTAGTATAAAACCTTAGATGGATTTGTACCAAGAAAGAGCTGAGACACAGCAAAACTGCCAGAAAGGAAACTTTGCCCATAGGGAAAGCAATCTCTACTGAGAGTGGCAACCTCTTGCATTGTGCTAATTTGCTATTGTTTTATAGCCTTTAATTCTTCTTAGAGAATGTATTATGAAACAATCAGTAAATACTGACTTTCAATGAGGGTAATACAGCTTGAGTGCCTCTTGATCAGGAATGAAATACATGCAGTTTAACATGGCAAGAGCTTAAATTCTTAAATCCACACATTTGGTGTGTAGCTTCCAAAAGTATTTAACCTCCATAAGAATAAGTATTAAATGTTTAGTTTAAGTTTTCCTGTCACCATATACCAGGACTTTACACAACAAGTACGGAATGGTCTTTCCCACTCACAGCCCCAACTAAAGCTAACAGACCCAGATCAACAGCATTCTTAGGAGACAGACTCGGATTTTACTACGCTCTAAGCTGCAGGCTGTAACCTGTGTTTTGGTCCATGATTTGTGGAAGAACTGGTGAGGTGACAGATGCACACTGGCCACTTCCTTTTAGCCATCCCACATCTATCTATCTCATACACAAGTTCCTTCCTCTAAGTCAGAAGGTCTAATTGACCTGATCATCCTTAAGGCAGTTCTGTTATTAACTAACTAACTGAAGCGTTATAAGAAGCTCCCAACACACTGCCCTGGTATAGCATGGTATATCTTAGAATGAATTGTCCATGGCAATTTCTTCACACTATTGTGCTGCATTGCTGAATTTACTACTAAGAGCTCTTTCTCTGTTACTATCCAGGCAGAATGCTACCAGCTGTCCTGAATGAAAGACCTGACAGGAATAAACTTGTTTCTCTTGCCATTAAGTCAGGTGATAGCCTGTAAAGTAGCAAAGAGCTAACAAACCTGAATACTGCTGGTTTTCTCTAACACGATACATTATAGTATATTGCTTTTCTTGGGTGATTTGCCCCTCTAAAAGTAAGAAAAGACAAACAGCTCCTGCCTGATTCGTAAAATAAGAAAATTAAGCAGAGTTAGCTCTTTGGACTATACATATTTTCTAGTTTACTTATTAAACTAAAGTTAATTTAGTTTAAGTGAAGTAGGATGCAAACCAGAAGTACAGTACCTGACGACAGAGGCCTCCTCTGCCAATCAGTACCCCCATGTCTTTACAGTCCTCCCAGATCCGACTGATTTCTTCATCTGGAAGAGGGTGGCAACTGCCCTGTGAAAAGTGAACATTAAACTTCACTTAGCTATTCTAAATTAATTTATGAAAAAGGTGTATATTCTACTGCCTCCAGTAGATTTACCCCCCCCCCACATACCTGGGAACATTAGCTGCACAATTTATCTGCTTTTTTTAGGCTAAGCTTGCACAATTTAAGTACACAAGTCACTGCCTACCCAAAGCTTGTGAAATATTTAAGCTGTTTGAATGTTCTAGCTAATTTTTAGCCAGAATACTGTCACTCTTACTCCATCTTTATTAAAAAAAAAAAAAAAGTCCTACTACTACCACAATCATTCTGTTTCAGCTGAAATAAAACTTTCAGCGGCACTGTAAATTGAAAGAGATAAAGTAAATCACCAACCTTATTTGTCACCATTTCTATCCCAATCATAAGTCCCTTGCCACGGACATCTCCAACAATTTCGAACTTATCCCGTAGTTTAGCGAACTCTAGTAGCATGTATGTTCCCACCTCCTCACTGTTCTTTTGTAGACCATCTTCTTCAATAGCCTGATTAAAATGATGTAAAATGACAACATTGCAGGAAAAGCTTCAGATGCATCTGGTACCTCATGTTCATCTCACTTCCTTGTGCAGACTATGCTCCTTCACTACTATGGTACTGACATTTTTCCTCCCTTCTACCCTACTAACAGCATCAGATTACAACTGACAAATGAACATAGTATTTTGACCCTGCTGTGTCCTTTTTCACATTTTACTCATTATTTCATAATCATATTCCACTAACTAATTCATGCTCATATATTCATGCTCATACATATAATGTATTTTCAATATCTTACCAGGAATATTTTAATTCTTTCTCCAATGTCAAACTACATGAGAAGAATATAATTTGACAAGGCACACTTCTGCATAACAGAAAACCTTTTGGAAAAAACTTGAGTGTTTTAGATTCACTAAAGCCATGTTTTTTAAATGCAATCTTATCTCTTTCTTACTCTGCTCCCTTTACCAAAGTTCTGACATGCAGCCAACTTCCAGCACTGAACATGCACAAAACATTTTATGAGCTGATAATTTGTATTAAAAAAATACACACGATCAAACAAAAATTGCAATTATAGAACTTAAAACTGGTGTTTTTCCCTTTTTTCTTTCAATTCATTCTTTCTGACTCAAACAACTTCCTCAGATTTACATCACATCCAGGCTCAAAGCTATTTCAGAGCCAAACAGAACCAAAATACTGGTTTTGACTTTCTTACTTGTAAACTGGCTTTTCAAAACGTTTTAATTTGTATCATATCATCAACAGTCTAAATTTTATGAAACGGCTGTGAGAAAAATCAGCCAAGAAAGTAACATGAGCATAAACTGACAGTCTGCTATAATAAAGCTTGAGAGTCAAGGAAAGATGGTCTGTGTGCAATCAAGACAAATTAAATAGGGACCTACTGCCCATTGACTAATTTTGTATCAGATGATAATAAGTAAAATACTGCAAATTTTTCTGCATCTTTTTCATGAGAGTTTTTTTTTTTCAGAAGAGATTCTGACTTTATACATCTTTAACTATCAGATTATCAAGCCTTTTTATGCACAAGGTAGAAACTGTGGAGTTAAAATAATTGTGTTACATATGAGTGTCAGAATAAATTAGTTTAGCTGAGGATTTGCATTGTCCTATGAAAGTGTCACTTATGGGTGCTGCTTTTGAAAAAGTGCTTTCCTACATTTTTATTAACAAAGTAAAGAACATAACGGAATAAAAAAGGAAAGATGATTCTGATAATGTAATTATATAGGACCCTTATTCTTGCTAATGGGATGAAAATTTTACAATGGAACAAATCATCAGTTACTGTTTTCCTATACACAGGGCACACTGACCATGTAAAAATAACACATATATACATATTCATACATTTTCTACAGTTATTTACAAAATTGCCCATATCTAACTTTATAGTAAGAACAAACGTAAACATTTTTCATCTTTTGTTATTAGAAAAAGCTTGGAATATATACATTCATAACATTCTCCCTACATCAAGAACTGCAGCTCCAACTACACAGGCGACAGGGTTTCCTCCAAACGTATTAAAGTGAAGGTTCTGAGCCAAGGAACTTGCAATCTCTAAAAGAAAAAGAAAAACATTTTGATTTCTTCTCTTACAGTTGCCTTATGTTTCGTAACAGTATTTATCTGCTTTAACTTAACTTCTAAAATAATGCTGTGTTTCACCCTGATTCTACTGGAGATAAAGAGAGAGGAAGACTTTAATTTTTCTGCAACAAGTCTGAGCATATTATGGCTATATTCCAAAGACTATAAGGTCTAGCAGTTGCTAAAGGTAGAATTTTTAAAAAGTGTTACACTTCTAACAGATATAGTCAGTTGTCCTTTAAACGAACATCTACAAATTCTCTTCCATACTAGATTCAATGAATCATTCATATGAATTAAGCAGTTGGCTTTATATATGCGACTTTATATACACCCAGTGTGTTCATGAGAAAAACAGTGAATTCATGCAGAATTTCCAGGGTCTGCTACCAGGTCCAACCCCTCAGAAGATCATCTCTGCTTCAGTTACACAACTAACCCCATTTAAATAAAACTCTACGCTGCTGTAACACAGCAATTGATAAATCAAGTACCAGGGGAATCTGATTCATTTATCTATCTCAAAAGATAGTTTGAAACCAAGAACATAAGTAAAGCTCAGCTGTTTGAACAAGTGCCTCTCCAGTAATTAATTATTGCATAGTGTACTTTGTATCTGCTTTATTTTAAACCTTAGTAGAGCAGAATGCTTATACCTTTTGTTGTAACAACAGCTCCCATTGGAAAACCGTTACCAATTCCTTTTGCCATAGTAACAATATCAGGGACTACATCATGTGTTTGAAATCCCCAGAAATGGCTGCCTGTCCGTCCGAATCCTGTCTGTACCTTTCAAGAGAAACGTCCAGAAACGTCCCCATTACCTTCTCATATCTTAAAATATGGTTTCTTTTTCTCATCCTTCTGATGTTACCGATTTGCAAAAACCGCAGCTATAATATCTAGAGTCAAATATAGAGCCAACTATTATCATAGGATCTTTATTCAAATGGCTTTACACAATAATTTGTAATTTGGTTTCATTTGTAATTTGGTTTTCCTTTGTTTTTTTCTTTTCCTTCCATATGAAAGAGCTAACATCTCACCATGTCTTAGGCATGGTCCAAAGGAACGGGGTGGAGAGGGTGAGGGGGCTCTACTGGGCCAAACCCCTTCACATGAAACCCTGAAAATAGTTCTTCATTTAGATTTAGCACAAACCAGTGCTTACAAGCAGGGTAAAAGAGTCATGAAAATAAGTGCTACTGTGACAATACTCATGTCACAGCTGGTATTTATGAGCTGCATATTTGTGTAAATTTACTACTCCCCAAAGTTAAGGAAAGGCAGCTACTAACCTTAGCTGTGCCTAAAATCAGAATAGCACAGAGCAGAATAGTGGCAGTAAACACCAGGGGCAGCTGTGCTCGGAAAGATGCACTGTGTTAACCTTAGGCAATGAAACGGAAAGAAACTAATAGTACAGTGTTTCATTTAGATTATTTCCAGTCTTGGATTCTTTTAAAAAGACTTCCAGGGGTACCTCAAACTCTAGAGCTTCGGTAAAGCAAACAAACAAACAAACAAACTCACTTCATCTGAAATACAAAGGCCTCCTCTTTCCCGTACTAGCTGATAAGCTTCCTTTAAGAAACCTTTTGGGTACTGAACAGTGCCATTAACACCCTGCCAAAACAAAAAGACAATGTGTTCACAAACAGATAAAGAAACAGGGGATTTACTGAGTGACTATCCTACAGTAGAAAAATACCAATAGCCCTCAGGTACTAGCAAGACTTGTGTTGTCTCACAAGTTTCTGGCTTCGCAGTGAAGTTGCTTCAAAAAGTTCCTGCTCAGGTCACTCATTCCCATCCCACAGGGCAGTCTGCTGTTCCATTAACTGTGTTGGTACAAACGTGTGCGAGGCCACACTGTAAATTGGATCGCTGTAAAACAGATTGGATTAAAGATAAACTGCCAAAACAAGTACCTTGAAACCCTTCACAGTGAGAAATCCAGAAACTGTTTGATGATTAAGTTAACCAGAGAACTCAGGTCCATTCTTTGGTAATTTTTTTAGAACCGTTTCCTCAATTTCTGTCCACCTTGCCACTTTTCTTTCAAATCAGAAATGCCACTCCACACCTGGACTGCAATGGCTTCTTAGAGTGATGTAAACACAACAAAAATGACAGAACAGCTCCACTTTTCTCTGAGGTCATCGTTCTCAGATTTTTTTGCACTTACAGAATATATTCTCCATACTTTCCTGATATTTTAGAACTAAATAAACAGCAGTTCTGAAACTGGGGTGAAGCACCAAGAGGAATGAATCCTGGGGCCACAACTTGCCGGTGAGCTGCTAAGAACACAGGGGAGAATGTGGCTGGGAAGAAGTGGAAGGGGACTGAGATAAAGTTTACAGAAATAATAAATAGAAAAGCATTATTAAACTAGAAAGTAACTATT
The DNA here is from genome assembly GCF_003343035.1 of Apteryx rowi. Taxonomy (NCBI): domain Eukaryota; kingdom Metazoa; phylum Chordata; class Aves; order Apterygiformes; family Apterygidae; genus Apteryx; species Apteryx rowi. The sequence continues at coordinate 1,531,221 of NW_020450994.1, read as the reverse complement.
AGAATCTAAATAATAGTATAAACATTATTTTGGTTTTATGTGTCATCCTTACTATTTAAATACAAAAATTAAAAAAAAAGAGTACATTTAAACATTATTCTCTGTTTAATGTAACTTAACGAACAAAAATCCTGCTCTATTGTAATCAATGGCAAAAGTTCAAATTCTAACAGAGCGCACCCATTCTTTCAAACATTTAATGTGTTTAAGACCTAAAATCAGTAGAAGTATACAATTAGGATGTAGCTAAAGAACATATTATTTAATTTGTGCTATCAAAATTGAGAAGTGGCAAACTACCTACTTGAATCGGTTCAGCGATAAATCCAGCTATTGTTTTTGGCACACAGGTATTCAGAGTATCTTTGAACTGTTCAACGTACTGGTCTTTTGCATGACACACACCTGTTTATATGGAAAACAGTTTAAAGAGAGTTTACTTAAAATGACACAAAAGTAGTTTCAAAACATGAAATTGCACATCTAATCCATAGTCTTCCTAATGGAAATAAAGGGAGTGCTTTCAGACTGATAACTTTCTGTTTCTCAGGAAACATCTTTGACAGTAAATCATTTTTTGTGTGTTTTTAATATTCCAAATCAACAGGAAAAAACAGATTTACAATGCAAGCATTATCTGACTATATGGTACATATCACCTTTCAAATAAACAAAAACGCTAAGCATTAGAGTAGAGAGTCCCTTACTTTCTCTTAAACCATGTACACTCTAAGGAATGCCAGTTCCAAAACAGCAAGGCAAAGCTGCCAGACCATAAGATGTTACCCATCACACAGGTCAATAAATTATAGATTAGAGAAAGTGTCTCTGAATTATCTACATCAGAAGAAAGAGTAAGTGAACAGTTTCTCGCGGGTTAATAAATATCAGAATAAGATATAACAAATTGTCAGGTTATTATGAGTATGAAGATTTTGGAGAACACTGCTGCACATCAGTCTATACTGTAACCAAGAACACAGCAATTAGTATAGCTCATCCTCTCATTCATTGGAAAGGGCAAAAAAACCTAAGAGAAAACATTTTGTTAGGCATGCGAAGTAAAACATTAGAGTGATTGCTGAAACAGTGAAAAAGTTATTTTAATTGGTGTTAACAGGAGAGCAGTAGAGGAGCTTTCACACTGTGCTCCATATGGAACGTTCTGCCCCATATATGACTTCTGCTATCGCTAGTGTCAGATTGTCCTTACTATTAATTTTATTCCAAAACAAAAGCTGGAGAGCTATCAACACTTCAGAAGCAGCAGAAATTACCAGTCAACATTTCACTTCTTTCAGATGTGTCAAATTTTGAGTTCCAAGCTTTGTGAATATCAGTACTCATCATGAAACACATTGGAGACCAAGGCTGGGATTTTCGGAAGAAATCTGAGTACAAAGTGTTCCCTGCCCAAATATTTTTCAGTGGGATGTGGATACCTGAAATTCTCTGCTATATTTTCTTCAGCTGTCTGCAAATCCTAACCCAGAGGTCCTATTAATGAATGCTTATCTTTACTGAGAAGTTAAGTAAATATGCCCTGAGTATGCATTTTGGTTTCCACAGCCCCATACTATCTTCTAATCTCAAAAACAAATACTTTTTGCCATTGACCAACCTTCAGAACAGCTGCATTTTCGAATAGTTTGCACTGCAGAATCTCTACAATGGCTGCCTCCCCAGGGACCACGAAAAACATCTGGCAACATTGTCTGTCAAGCATAAGAGAAATAGCTACAGATTTGACAACATCGTCTTTCTAAGAGATGTGTTGATCGTACTTAGGGATGACTCTAATGAAGAAAGCTAAAACAGTCTACTGGAGTCAAAGGGTAGAATTAGTTCAAGTGACTTGTCTGAAAAACATTTGTGAAATAATACCAGACTTCCCCAAAGATAAGAACCCTGATGGAAGGTAGAAGAGAGACAGAAGTTTTTTGGGGGAAAAGAAAAAAATCCCTGTTTTGACCATTCCAGCAGTAGTCACTCAAATGTTGACTTCATTTGTTTTGTTCTTGAAGTTAGTCAGCAATTACAGCGATCTAAGAGTAATGGCAACTTTTTTTTAGAGCTGCCAGTATAACTCCAATAATCCAAAGTATGATAAAATCCCCAAAATACAGGGAGACAGGTGGATCTAGTAAAGTAATAATGGGCTGGAAACCAGGAACTCCTGACTTCTAATCCTGACTGCTGATGAACTGGTACATGACTTTAAGCAACTCACCTAGTGAGGCAGGTTAGGAGCCTGCAACAGAGGAGCCCTCCCAGAGCCAGTGCGGTGGCCAGCGCAGGTTAGCAGTGCCCGTGCCAGCTTCTAGCACACAGAAAGCCATTGCTTGCTTCTCAGGGACACAGAGATAACTTACTGCTATTTATCCCCTATGGACCTCTTCCACAGATATGTCTCCTGTCTTGTGGACAGGAAGGACATACAGGGTTTTTTTTTTCCTTCATTCTGAGGAGGATGTACTGCAGACCAGCAGAAAGTAGCTTTGCACAGATTTGCCAAAACAGACTTCAGAGAAGGAGCTCTGAGCCGTACAGAGGCTTCCAAGCAAACACCAAGCAAGAGTAAAGTGCTGTAAATCATGACTGCTCGTGTCATACTTTTCCCAACTCTAAACTAGCATCAACAACTGCACAAAGAGAGGGAAAGGGGACTCCAGCTCTTGTTTTGCTTACCCAGCAGAAACAGCTACACTGCAGTTCAGTTAATAAAGCACTTATTAATGACTGAAATATTCAAATAAACTGTTAGTTACTCAGATTATTAAAAAAAACCAAAAACCACTCACTGTCGAGCAGCCAAAGCCATTGGCAATGCCATGCTTATAAGGACCAATAGATGTCACTCCCAGCGTGTAAGGGCTGCCTCCGTGGTATCCTCCTCTGCGCAAACAAAGCACAGGAACAGCAGCATTTCTAAGAGTAGACTGTAGCAGTATTAGTCTGGAGAGGGCATGCTTCCCAGCTACAAATCACTGAAAAAAGGGTATACCACTGACTTCAAAACAAGAAGATTCCTACTGCCAGTTTTTGCTCTGCTTTTGGAAGATTCATGACTACCCATCTGTGACACGTTTCCTGCAATGGCAAATGTTAAAATTGCGAGGTGACATTTACACAGGGAAAAGAAACAGACCGGAATCAACAGCAATTCAGACAGGTTTTGTGCAAGCCTCTCATGAAGCTCTGCTTCAGCACCTGAGCCCTACAGCATAAACATCTCCGTTCCTTGCATCTTGGGAACTTCTGCTCTCTCAAACTGATGTTGCCAATCATTAAACTACATGATGGTTTGTTGCTAGTCTTATACACAAATCAGAAGTTCACTAATGCAAATATACAAGTTAGGTGGATTCACAATTTTTTGCTGAACAGAATGGCAGAAAAATTGCCATTTTCCCTAAAAGCTAACATTTTATAACAGGGTCTCTTATGCTAATATCTGAGACCTTGGATGCACAGTAAAGAGAAGAATTGCTTATCCTGGTGTTTACATAGTCCTCACCCTGGCATCGCTTCTGTATTAAGATAGAATAACTTTCTGTGCAACTGTGCAGTGAACCACATCAGGGATCTGGTAGAAAAACAAGCCAGCAAAACAAACAAGAACAAAAAAGTCCCCAGTCCTTCCGCTAGGTCAGTTTTCAGGCAGATCAGTTCCCCGCTCTGGGTCACTGCTCAGCTGTTCCAGCTGTACCCTTGTATCCCCACAAAGGGGAGCGCTGCAGGGTGGGGTGAGCGGAGGCAGGCAGTGGACTGCTAACGTCTGCCTTGCCGCTGAACGAAGGTCCGCAGAAGTAACACCCTCAACACAAAGACTAGATCCTTTTTAAATAATGAAAGCAGAAATCGCAGGTTGTCTTTCAACTAGTCCTAGCTCACTGTATCAAATCTTCAACTCCCAATACTGATGTCTTACTCTTCTTTGTCCGATAAATTAATTTGAAAGTGTCCTCAGCAGATTTGAAGTTAGAGTTCCACATTATTTCATGTCTTACGCATATACAGAGTGAAACACAATGAGTTTCATGAAGTTTCAAAGAGTTTCACATCACCATTACCTGAAACAGATGATGTCAAAGTTACGAGTATATATCCTTGCCAGGAACATTGCCAGATCATTGGCTTCTGACCCGCTGTTGGTCAGATAAACCACCTACAGAAAAATGCTTATGATCAGTACAGCCAACAACCACCACCTGCTTATTTGGGATCAGACCGTGTCACCTTAGCAACATTATGAGCAATAACCTATCACTGCCACAAAGTCACTTCACTGCAATAAACCTGATGTTTACATCACAGATGTACAGATGAGGGTTAAGATCAAGATGATGTTCTACTCATGGGCAGTATAGAAAAAGCTTCAAGAGTTAGACACTTCAGCTTTTCCCTCCCATATCTAAGATGAAACAGTGATTTAAAGAAAAATGAAAATGTTTGGGTCAAACTGAGCATGACTGACTGAAGAGAAACTACCTTTGCACAGGTAAAAATGGCTGTAAAATATCCCTGTATGTTAGTTACAAAGAGTGAAGCACATAGACACATCACTGTAGAAGAGTTAAGCAGTGTTTGTTTATTGGGAGCCAAAGAGATTTAAGGGGATAACCTGAATATAAAACCTGAGATTTGAAACCACCTGAATTCTAATAACTGTCAATGCTTTTAAACATCCTTTTCAGAAGTGACTGAGATTCTCTACTGCTTGAACTATGTAGATGCTTTACATTTTTGTTTTACTCTCCTTCCATTCTTAAGTTTGTGAAAACTTCATAGTCTTCTGTCAATCCCATTTCATTTTATAACCTGTTTCTTTTACCTGAAAACAAATACAATACTTTTCTTACCCCATTTCTGGACATATGAAACATACTTGTTACATGTGTCATTCATTTAAGCGTCAGTGAAGTTCACTACACAAAGTACTGTCAAATACTTTTCCCTGTTAATTTACTCAACATCAAGTAAATGTATGGCTACATATAACAGTAGTTAACATCATCACATTTCCTTTACTAATTTTTAAGTTGGCAGTGTCCCTTCATGGTGACAACTGAAGAGAAGGCAGAGATCTAAACAGAACAGGAGCTTGGGATTTTATCCTTGTGTACATCTAGGTCCAAAGAAAAGGCCTTGGGGGTCACAATGTTTTCTCTTTATCTGACAGTCTGTGGTCCCCATGCAGGTTTTCTCTCCACTGTTACTGTACCTCTACATAAATATTTTGATCAAATAAACATCCCACCACCACCACGTCAGAAGTGAAGTACCTTAAGTGGATCTGGGAGAAATGAAGTTAGCTTCTCAGCATATTCCTGGATTGATGGGTGCATGTAGATATTAGTGGTATGCCAAAGGCGAGCAAGTTGTTTCTGGGTAGCCACAGTTACCTTCCTGCATGTACCACAAGACAGTGATTTAATTCAACACACATCTGCATGCAATGCACACAAACATATTTCTGTTATTAATTCTTAAAATTCAGATATTGCTCCATTTGCCAGATGAGTGAACAAAATAGACAGAATGAATGAATTCTTCAAAATATAGTGGGAACTGACCTGAATATGAGTGATACATGAAAACTCAGTGAGCTAAATTCTGGTTTTGGGTTCACACAGCCACAAATTAACCCAGAACAAAACCAATGTAAGCCTGTTTCTGTATTTGACAGCATAAATCAAACAGCAGCATACTTACGGGTGACAATGACCAACACTGACGGTAACAATTCCAGCAAAGAGATCAAGGTATCTTCGTCCTTCATAATCAAACAACCACTGCATATATCCTTGATGCAGCAACAACGGCTTCTTGTAATACGTTACCAGGGAAGGAGAGATATTTCGCTCACGGATCTTCAGCATATGGTCATATGCATAGGACTGAGTGGAATAAAGAAGTCAGTATGCATTTATGCTTTCTAAAGATTCAGACTAAAAATTCATGGCTCACACAGTTGTCTGCAGTGGTTGTTCACAGAAAGACTTTAGCAAATTCTGGCACCCAGAGGGCTCTACAAACATCTGAAATTCAGCTTTTGAAACAAGACTGTTGTTGTGCACTTATCTTTTCCTTAAAGTCTTTCAAATCAACAATTTATCCTTAATGTTACATAGGTGCATCTATAGGTTATATCATAGTTGCAACATTATTGTTTTTCCCAAACAAGCAAATTGCTTGAGTCATAATGGATGCACAGACTATCCACAGCAAGCGAGCCCATCACTCAGATCTTAGTGCAGTCTTTACTTAAAACCAGTGTAGTATGTATGACTTACTTGGTATTTTTCGGGTACAAAGTCACAAGGAGGCATTTTTGCTTGTAGGGAGACGGAGCTTTTCCATTTCCGCAGCCCGAAGACAACTACAAAACAGCAGGATAAGTGTCAGACAGGTATCAAGGGGCACATCGGAGACGGCTTCTCAGTAAGCCTGAGCGCACAACACAGAAGCAACAGTCAAGGCAAACGTTTTTTTGTCTGAGAGACTGCCTTTGGGAAAAAACATACTTGAGTACTGCCATAAATATAATAAATATAATCATAAATAAAAGTCTAGACTCAACCCCCCCCCCCCCAACACCCTAACTAAAAAACAGAAGACTGAGAAGTGCCGCCGTAGGGTCCCTTCCAAAGGCACCTAGGGCTGTGCCGAGGCGGCGCCGCGGCCCGGGGCTCCCCCGGCCCCAGGCTCCCCCGGCCCCTCCGCAGGGCGCCGCTCCTCACCGCCGCCGAGCTGCCGCCTGCGCCCCCGCAGCAGCGGCCCGAGCCCCAGCGCCATGTCCGCCGGCAGCGCTGGGCGAGCGGGCGAGCGAGGGAGCGAGGGAGGGAGGCGGGGTCGCGAGCCGCGCGGGCGCCGGCACAAACGGCCGCTCCGGCCTCCCCGCGCGGGCCGAAATGGCGCCGCTGCCGCGCCGGCTCCCGGTCAGTGACGGGCCTGGCGGCCGCCGGCGCCGAACCGCGGGGCCTGCGGGGGGACGGCGCCGAGGCGGGAGCCCCGGCCCGGCCGCCCTGCGGCCGCTTCGGACCAGGCCAGGGCTGTCGGCACCCAAAAGCTTGGGTTTGGGTTTTTTTTTTCTCCTAAGTGGAGCGGTTAGGCTACAAAAAAACCCTACTTTCCCTACAAACATCACTTCGCTTGGGTTTCCCTGCTAAGGTCTTTTGTAAAGCTCGTGGGAGAAGCTAATCACCAGAAAGTGGTGTTATCCCCTTTCAGAAAGTCTGATGAGGCAGCGGCGTAACCATCCTACCCAGGTTACCAGCGATCGTTAATTTATATTTGGCGTAAATGAGCTTAACATCTTGGAGAAAAAGAGCTAATGGCAATCTTGTTTTCCCAGGGCTCTAAATTAATTCTGATGTAGTCGAAGTCTGTCTCATTTTTAGTAATTTTCTAGCAAAATTCTAATGCATCATATTTAAAAAATGTGGCTATAAGGGAGTATATTTACCCTTATAAAATACAGATAATTTTTCTAAGCATTTGTCATCTTCACACAGCAGATCTCAAATACTCAGCAAAGAAAAAGCTTGTAAGGTTGAGCATGGCCAGTTGTGCTTAGCCTTGGCCAAAAATGAGCGCTGAGGACAGATCAGCCAAACCAACTCACATCAAGAAGAAAGATGGAGAGAGATGTTGTCTTTAAATACAGCTTGGTGATAAGTTAAATGGAAAGATATTGTCATAAGGAGAGGGATATGACTTTTTTTTTTTCCTCCTCTTTCTCAGCAAAGAGCACCAGCACGACCTCCTACGAGCACAGTAAACCTGATGACAGAAGATCACAAGAGTAGCAACAGGAGGTTCTAAAATACCTGAGTATTTCTCTAAACCTTTGATTATGAAGCTGAGCATGACCTGTGCAATCCAAATCCTTTAAGCTTTTGGAGAGCCTGGGGGACTCCTGTGCCCCATGTTTTCTTTTGTGGCCACAGCTGTTACTAGTTGTAGCAGAATCAGGTCACCTTTTTTCTTCCAAGTTGAAAAAACTCTCATCTTATAGCAAGTGTAATGACCTTTGCAGGACCGTCCCTTTACAGTGACCTTTCCTTTACAACCCCTGCTGTAATTCAGGGGCAACACCTGAATTTAATAATGACTTCAGAAATATGAAATCAATCTGCTTTATTTTAAATTTCCACTGTATTTCCACCAGACCCAGGCAGCACCAGCTGTAGCCTATTTTCTAGAGAAAGCAGGAAACTCTTTGTCACCTTCCTCTGTTAATTTCCCAGTTCCTTAAAATACTAAATTAAGGATAGATTTGTGATGGTGTCACCTAGAATGATAATTAGTGTAACAAGAGACAAAATTGCCGGTGAAAAATATTTCACAGTTATTTCATTGTCTCTAACTATTCCAAAGGTAGAAGACTGCCTACTTCACCTACCCTGCAGGGTAGCCTCAGTTTCACTGGAAACACTCCTGCTCTTGCTGCAATGAGTCAGATACTTGTCCTTTCTAATAACCAGCGTAGCGCTTACATACCTTAGGATTCCCAGGTTCTCAAACTTTTTCTATCAAGCTTTACTTTTGATAACTGGCAGTGCCTGAATTTCAGCGATCATTTACTTCAAAACAAAGAGCCATAAAGAAGTATGAATATATATAAAAAAGATGTGACCTAGTGAATGAGCTATCTGCATTAGCCATGTGCTTTCCATGAAACCTAGAAGACTGAATGTAGGTAATAGCATTGCTGACACTTCTCTCCAGCTTAGCCCTCCCCCCCAAATGTTTGGATCATGTGAATATATTGCCTGTTCATGCCCTACAGACTATGTCCTAGGAGTGAAAAGAAATGTGAGCAGCAGTAAACCAACCTTTCTAACCAGCTCCTCCAAGAAGTCGGGGAGCAAAGCTCCTTCTGTCATACCCAGCTTTGTATGTACAGAGGACTTCACGTTGTGTTCTCAGTATACCTGCAAATTGGAAGCCTACTGCACATCAGATCAATTGCTCGGTGCATATGAGGTGGATTAAATGCCTCTGGCACTGGGCCTTCCATGGGCAGGATAGTGGGAGCCCATCCTATGAACTGTGCTGGATGCCTGGCTTTTCTTGCTTGTTACACATTATATATGGGAACTGATAAATTCCATGATGAAAGCTAGAAGATTATCTAAAATTTATTCAAGAACTGTTTTATTAAATTGAAATGCAAACACCATTGCAAAGAGTTTTTACAATGACAAAAGATTGAAAAGTCTATCAGAAAGCTACAGACTTCAGTGACAATATTGACCTTACAAGTGAAATTACTAACAGGTTTTTTTAAAGCCAGCATTTTCAATATTAAGAACTTAAAAAATACATACACTTTAAAGCATTGTCCTTCAATACACTTAGAAACAATGAAGAATTCCTGAGCAGCTATTTTTATACCAGTATTCTCCAACCAATGTAGGTACTGTATACTAAATGACCTACTTTCTATAATTTTTTAAATTTTAGAAATTTACAAAACATTTAGATTTGATTCATAGAATAATTGTGCTTCAAGTCATTCTGTTGCTACAGTAATGACACTACAATAACCTGGATGTTCCAGATCACATACAAGTTCTGAAATTGCAATGGAAAAAATACCTGGCTTTTATTGCAAGGCTAGGAATGGGGTGGTTTACACAAATGGAAAGAATTTTGCTTTAAATATTGGACCATCTCTTTCTGTCTTGGAAAGTACATTGTTTATTGTGCATGTTATTCAGAACATGCAATGTAATTTATAAATGCTTCTTAAAGAGACCTGTTGATATTATGCATAAAGTAGAATTCAGGCAAGGAAGTTCCAGAGACTTTCCCCTGCACTTATCAGCATGCCAGAAATGTGAACAAATACATCTTGTTAAGTACTGCTGACATTTTTTCTGGGCAGTGCTTATTCAGACCAGCACCCCCAGTATTGCTATATTTTACACATTGACTCAAAAAAATACATGAAGCACAATATACAGATAGAAGCCCAGATAGTGTTGAGTATCTCTGAGCAATATAATGCATACATGGAACTGATGGTTCTGTTATTACAGAAGAAGAATGGTATTTGTAAACAGAATGAAAAAATTACTTTCTAAGATGAAAAATGAAAAATAGCAAAGCGGCCCAGGAGCTCCCATCTGAGTGTATCTGAGCAATAGTTTCCTCTTCCTTTTGGAACAAAGGACAGGTGGATGAGAATTAAGAGTAGTCTACAGCATTATGAATATTAAAAAATACAGTTTAACATCATTGTATTTCCACATATAAGTTATATAGAAAAATCTGCCTATTCCTAGACATGTACCATTTCCTGAAATACTTAAGGGATACTTTCTACAAGTGATTTCTACAAGGATTTTCAGCATCCTCTAAAAATCTGCTCAGTGTTATAGACTGTAAAACTGATGATTACAGAATCTTTGCTGGAAATTAAGTGAAATCTTTCCATTCTTATTGTTGTCAAAATGAGGTGAAGGTACTCAGCAGCTCACAAAAATAGACCCAGAAGCAGCATTGTCAAGAAAAAAAAAGTCAAATAAAGACAAAGTCCAAGACAAGCAGCATCACAAAGTAGAACAGGACATTAATCCTTCCAAAAATAAGAGAGGGAGATGTAATTCTTCCTTATTTCTAGCTTGTCTATGCACCACTGTCTTGCTCAGCTTTTTAACACATGACGGGTTGGAAGAGGCCACACAACTAGTTTAGGTATGTTTTGAATGACTTTAAGAGATACGGTATTTTCTCTTAAAAACTTAGCTTAAACGGGAGAAAATGTATTTTATGCCTGACTTGGTAACTCTCAAGATTTATCACCAAGACAGGGACTTTCTGATTAAGAAAAATATTAATTGTTGTATTGTCACTGATACAGACTAAACAATGCCTAGAAACGTCAAGAGGCCATTTTACTGGAGTCCCCAAGGGCCGTTGCCTCTTGCGACTCATAGATCATTACCTTTAATAAACAGAAAAATGCTTGAGACTGATGATAGGCATATCTGTGAGACAGTGCAAATGGAGAAAAAAGCCTCATCTATAAATCTGTGTCTGAAAAATTGAAGGTTGCTTTTAAAAACAGTTTGGCCACACTATTCCTGTTGATTTATTTCTTAAGCACATAGGAAATGCAACAACAGATCAGATGAAGTATCTAAGCTCTTCAAGTATTCTGTTTGCCAGTGGCCAATATCAGATACTTGGAAGGAAACCCTGTAATTCATAAAAATGGAATGACCAGCTCTCATGTATAGGATTTTTTCCAGCTCTTATATAACAGCTGATTTCCAGTAGCTGATTTCAGCATCTTGCCAGCTGGTTGGCATTTAATAAGGCCTTGTTATTTTTGTGGACTATCTCAGGTAACTGTGGATATTCCCACTTTTGAGCTAAAAGTCTATTTCTTTCTCTTCCATTCTTTTTGCCCACAATCTGATCTATCTCTCCTCTCAGTTTTATTATTTCTTAATCTCTTCCAATGTCCTCTTACATTTGACTTCTTCTGCCTCCATTTGCTGTTCTCCCTCCCTCGCTTCTCAGTTGCAGTCAATATGCATGCTCACCACTTCTGATTCCTCCAATTTATTTACCTGTGTACCATCCTACAGTGTTCACTGTGACTATACTCCCTTTCTGTTCTGCCACATGCTCCCACCATGCCCCGCTTCCCATCATTAAGCTCTCTTTCTATTCCCATTCATTATGTATTTCTGTATTTCATTTATCTTTAATCTCCTGCATGACATACACAGAAAAGATGAAGGCATTCCTGTAATTGCTTCAAAAGAGTTTTCAAGGCAGGGCCACAAGATTATTCCAGTTCAGTGTAATTCAGTCCATCCTCCCATGCCCACCTCAACTGGAGTCTGAAGGAAGTCAGTGGTCTGGTTTTAGTAGGAGGGTTTGAGATGGTTGAAATTTGGGCTAGTCTCCATTTTCACTCATTTAGGGGCAGTTTGAAGATTTACTTCTCAGGAACTCAAAACCTCTTCCTGGATAGCAAATGTTGACAAATGCAGAGTTTGTGATTTGTCAGATCTGGAGTCAGAGCCTATGTGAGAACTCAGCTTATTCAGTCCAAGTGGGCTGGGCACACAGGCAGCTCCCAAATAACTTGTCAGTCCAGGAAAGGGACTGATGCATTAGGAAAATTGTGTCTGCCAAGCTGATCAGTATGGCTTTCCATAGAAGAGGGAAATTCCTTTGTTTCCTTTTATACATAAACATCTCACCTTGCTACGCATCTCTAGTATCCCATCCTAATAGTACTAGTGCAACCCAAGTGATGGTTCCATAACAAACTGTTATTTAACAAAAACAAATTGAACATTACAAATTATAAGTTGTTTTTAATCTTGGTATAGTAATTTGACATACAAAGTAAAATGCTTCTGTTTGCCTTTTTAAAGGGAGCAAAAAAAATCTGAGGTAGCAATTCTTTAAAAATATGGTGCCTGGTCTCATGATACATTTTCATTTCATGTGTGTTTATGGCTTTGTAGAAGATTTTTTATATTCACTGACTGTCTTAGATGACTTTGGTTTCCTTGCACAACACTTTCAAGTTGTTTACAGTTAATGAAAAATTATCAGATACATTTACAGGCTTCATGATGTGAATTCCACATACACAGTGCTTCAGATATCACAAATACTGCATATTCATTTTTGATACTTGCTGTTACTACATATTAAATACTTAAGTGACATTTAAAGCAACTGTAGATTTTCCAGCCATCTAAAGATAAACACATAAAACATACCACAGAATTCATAAATCAATTATCATTACATATTTGTTTTTCAGTTTGTTCCATAAACAAATATATCCTCTTATTAGTATTATAAAGGTCGGTTTACTACATTTTTATTAAATAATGCTTTGTAGTTATATAATATCACAAGGACCATTCTTCAAGCCTGTAATTTTATGTGACAATAAGTTTTGGCAGCACATGTCCCAGTTCAACAAATATTTATTTAAAAGTCAGGAACATTACACTGAAAATACCAAAACATTATATCAAATATGTCTTTGCTAAAGAAAAAAGTCTAATGAGAAAATTGAAAATAATGAGGAGTTGTATTTCTCAATATGAAGAAAAGCTGTTAGTAATTTCTGAATCCAAAGGAAAGATAATTAAGTAAAAATATACATATTCAATTTTATGAATTTTATAAAATGAGTTACTTCTGAAGAGCCTTTATGCTTCCTTGTAGGGCTTTTATGCTACTAAAAGGCAATTTACACTTTAAGTGACACATATACAGATTTGACATTAAAGACATCATACAAACTTTTTGAAAAGTTTTTCAAGTAAGAAATTTATCCAGTGGGGCAAAGGCCTGAGGGCTGATCTCTGTTCCTGGGGTAAATTCTGTGACATAAATCATTGTCCTGTGTATGCAGGGAAGTTTCAGGAGCCTGTTATTCCCCACTCGTGTATTGTAACTTCACAACAATCCAGTCTGTACAACTGCTACAAAATCTCTTCTATATCATAATAAAAAGCAACTCCTTAAAGGGCTGTAAACAAAAACAATATTGCAAACAAAAAATGAAGTACTCAAACATCCAAAGGCCAATATACTCAGCTGAAGATTATCCTGATTTTACAGAACACTAGTTTATTCTCTTTTTGATGTGCAAAAGTACTGTTCAGACCAGTTTCAGAAGGCATTATTCCCACTGATTTTGGAAAATAAAAGCACATCCAAAGGAAAAATAATCACACTGCACATTTGTTCAACTTGAAGTATGAAATATGTTTATGAAAAATATGTTCAGATTATATTTATACAGCAAATCCCTCAACAGGCTGAGCTAATTCTAAGCAACCAGCAAATGTACCTTTTGCACTCCGGCTGAATTTCTGTTTTTTCACAGAAAGCCACAATGATTTGACATCATGAGACATTCACTTGCAGAGGTGGAAGAGAATCTATGCCTGACAAGGTGATTTAGGCTACCGTTCTTTCATAGCTTCAGCACCAATTTATAGCAAGGCATAGAAACTCTTCTACTCAGTTCTCTTTCTGTGTGGATTACTGGAGGGACCTTCTTTTCAATATCATCTCACAATCCTGGCTTTTCAGGCAACAATACTGATTTTTTTTCTTGTGGCAACTTGGACTTTGCATGAGCATGTAAACTACAGGTCTTTTGAAAATCTGATCTTTTGTGTTTTATAAACTCAAGGTCTTAAAGTTAACAATATTCCTGGGATCCAATGGCTGGAACACAATCGGACATACTCCAGAATATTAATACGGCCCATATTCTTTCATTTAAGCAACGTCAACACAGAAAATGTTTTAGTAAACATGACTGAAATTCTGATTCTTGGGCTAGAGAATCTCAGCCCCTGATTAGAGCAAGCTAGGAGAGACAAACTTTAAATACAGTCAATGGAGACTAGAGTGTGAATCATCTCTTCCTAAAGTAGACTCTTGCATTTGGTCAGATGAATCATGCTCTAGGCTCCACAGTCTACAATAAAAACTTAGAAACCTGATACACATATAGATACCTAAAGTTAGGCAGGATAATCATGCAATTCACATCTGCTAAAAATTGTGCCTGGCTGCCGCTGGTCCAAAGTAACCAGTATGACAGCAACAGCCTGCTGCTGACACCTTACCTGGTGCTTTCTTTGGTTTATAACATCTGTACTAGCTGCCTGTGTATTAACCTAAGAAATCCACTGCATAAGTAAAATCTTTAGGTTGTAGGTTGACAAGATTCTACCGCCTCTGTGCATCACCAGAGGGACACAAAAGGCCTGCAGCCGCATGTCCTCATGGACATGGTCAGGAGTAGAAAACAACTGCTTGGCTCAGATACGGCTATCTGTGTAAAGAAAAGGAATGTGTCTGATCCGAACCAGGTCTACCAGATTCAGTCAGGAAACCAAACTGTAAATGAAGTACTGTCAGAGAAAATCAGACAGTGTATTATCAGCTTGCATACATGCACACAAACAAACGGCTGCCCTGCAAAACATCCCAGTTTTGACCGATAACTTGATAGTTTCTTTGCAGTATTTTAGCATCTCTAGAAAATCTAGAAGATATACTACAAATGCTACAATAAAATTGTCCTGGTACCATTAACTAAGCAAAATGTTAAGCTGCTCTCCAGAGTAGCCAATTCATGTCTTCAGGTATTTAAATTAAGTGGCTGAATTAAGAATCTATGATCCCTCCCTGTACATTCAGCAGAGCATCCAGATTGCTCTGATTGCCCTCTAGAAGTGGGCAACATACTTACTGCCTGTAGAGAGGCCACAGACCCTTAATTTGATTCCTAAAGTGAATGTTACAATATATATTAACACATATGTTTATATACTCACAGATAATTAGTTAAGTTCTAAAGTTCTGCCAGTGAAAGGGCCAAACAGCTAGACTGATCTGTACTTGGCAGTTCCATGGCATGAAGGTATAATGTGAGAAATCTATATGCCAAATTAGATGTGGCCTTCTGGGACTTTCAAAATCTGAAAGTCTGTTTTGACTGGCTCTCCAGCAGGTTACCTGATATTCCAGGAAGGCTGACTCAGTGCATATAATAAAAAGTTGGAGAAATGTGAAGCTGTTTAGGAAAGACAAGAAAGAGAATGGAGCTCATCTATGGTAAATACACTTTCCATCACATGCCCAATACAATTTCGCTTCCCTTATGTTTCCAAATTCCCCTGAAGCCAGTGGTATTGACAAAATGCTTGACCCAGTTTTAATGAATCATCACTTGGTCACTCCTTCCTGGAGTAAATTAAACTTTTCTTTGAAGAAGGAAGGGCTACAGAAAGTTCACAGCCATTGCTAACCATCATTTTGATTCTGCCTTCAGTCACATGTGGTAAGAGGAATCCTTATTGTTCCCAGTGCTGTTCTGGGGGCAGCTGTTCAACCCAAGCACATGGACTCCTTTTTTTCATTCCCGTCACCATTTCAGCAGAGCACTGACTCTGACTTTATGCCTCATATATCAGACTTTTGAGGCTGCATTCTGATATTCATTTTAGTAGTTCAGTTTGAAAAATCTGACTTCAGACTTTCCTTTCAGGCTCAGAGAAAAGCCCAGACATTGTCTTAGGCTGGAGGAGAACACCATTCCATTCAGGAGTGGCATCAGGCTACAAGTTCTGTGGGAAAGATGCTGTGCTCTCAAAACCTGGATTCTGTTATAATTTTGTAATAACAGCTAGTAAAAAACATGTGGAATAAATAATTTACAATTCAAATAGTAATATATCTGCAGAATATTAGAAATATAGATTAAAAATTACTTAATCTTAATTACTATAAAGTTCAATCTTATGTTTCATATAGAAATGGCAGCTTTACCCCTTACTTCTGTTGCAGCAGAAGGAAACAGAAGAGTTGTTAAGTAGCTAAATAACATTGAGAAATTAAAAATGTTTTATTTTGCTTTTTTTGGTAATAGAAAAATAGCCTTTAAAAATACATTGTTAAACACATGGGATTGTACTAAAGTAGAATTGTATATTATATACAGTAAGGCAGTATATCAAATAGTGTCTTGCTATTTTTTCATATTTGGTTTGATTGGAGTAGGATATGAATGGGATGTGAAGTTATCTGTCACACTGAAAGCAAAATATATTTAGAATGATTTATTATTTTACTATAATTAGTTGAATATATTTTGTTTTATATATGATTTTTTCATATATAAGAGGGGGTTTTTTTAGGATTGAGAAAAAATATAAAGAAAACAATCTAGTGTCAGAATGCATTGAGAAAAACACATTGTATATCAGAACATTATTTTGTAGTGATTTATCTGGTTTAGGAACTGCTCTGGTTAGGAACTGACAACCATGGTATACTGACTGACTCTTAACAATTTTCATCTTTGTTGAATCAGAAATATTCCCCTAGGTTTAAACAAATAATAGAAGATCTCAGAAGCTGAATAATTTGTTTACAATGTAGTTTTTCACGGCACATAATATCCATTTCTTCTTTCCCTTTTTCAGAAGCCTATGTTAATGATCTAAGGTTTACTTCCATGATTATCATTATATCAACCCATAGTTTATTTTATTCTCTCTATAATACACATAGGAGGCTAGGTTTTTTAAGGAACTCTTTGCTGTGTGTTTTTCTTTTACTGTACACAACTATTAACAGAATCAATATGTAAATCAAAGACTTGTCAGCTAGGAGAAGGTGTAAGCTACAATTATGATGTAGTAGCATAATCTTAAACCACAGAGCTTAGCTTTATTATATTGATTGTATTTAACTCATTCTGTAGCGTTACCTGATGAAGAATAATCAAACTTTCAGTTATTTAAAGGAGGGCATAAAGGAAGATGGGTCCATGTACTCTGATCCACTAGCCTCTCTTCTGCACTCATTTGGAGCTGTCAGACAGTAGCTCATATTTTTCTCAACTTGACCTTGCTGAAGGTTCTGAGACGTTTCCTTTGCAGGTTCTTGAGACACAGGTGTGTGCTGGACTCTTGAATCTGGCATTAATACTAGAATATTGTGGTCCACAACTGTTGAGACCTTTGTATATTCTTTGCTGTTTCCTGGAACTGTGTATTTTTCAATTTTTCCACTATCTTCTTTATGTTTCAGTAATACTGCTGGCTCCTCATTCTGTCTAACTTTGTGAACTTCTACATAATCCATTAGTTTAGCATTCAAAAAAGATGACTTTTCATTGAGTCTGTTTTGCTTGACCTGTATTGTGCTTTGGTCATTTTTGGAATGCATATTCTCCATCTCTTGTTGCTTTTTCAAGTTTTCTTCACAGAGAGTTTCAGTGGTAGAATATCGTGACTGATGTTTTTCTTCATTTCCCACCAAAACTGGTGCAACATTCACATTTGTGGTACTTAGTGTTATCTTATGTGCATCTACAGTACTGTGATAGGCAAATGTAGAAGGATGAATAATATCCATTTCTGGTAACTGAGCTGCAGGCCACGTGGATGATTTGGTACCTGCAGTGTTAAAAGGGAGCGCTTTCTCTTCTGAAGCCATACCCGGAGTTTCCCAACCCCCTTTTCCTGCATTATTTTCATGAACATCTCTTACATCTTGTGTTGGAAGTTTTGATGGAAGGGTGCGGGACTCCCTGCACTTCTCAGAAAGCAGAGAAGGGCTGTCACAGCTCCCTCTCCCTGAGTCACTGTCTGTTTCCTTGGAAGTCATTTGCGTGTTTTTACTGGGATGACCATTGTTATGACCTCGCATAAGTTGCTGATCCTCTCTGTCCTCCACCTCCAGATATTCTATCAGTAGTTCCTCACAGTCTGATGTTGGAGGGAAACCATGGCAACCAAGAGCACTCAATAATTCTTCAGACTTCCCTGTCTAAGGGCATAATAAATACGACACTGATACTTTGTTCACTGCTAACCTTAAGGTTTACATATGACTAGAACAACTGTGAACAATTTACATAGTTAATATGCAATTACTTAAATTGTTGTATCATTAGACCTAAACTGAATCTCTACTGCTGAGAAAATAGTGGAAGAACTTTACCTCAGTTCTCTAAGTGGGAAGACAAAATCCCAGAATTCATGTTCCTAAATGTAAGGACCTGGGAACTTCAGGGCAGGTTAGGGTCTCATGGGTTTGGCAAGAAGGGAATGGAGGAGAATGATAGCCCAGCCATGTCCTGTCTCCTCAGCATGACGAGATTGTAGAGAGCTTTTCTGTAAGAACTATTGGGAAGATCACATAGGCACTGGCTCTTGTGGTGTCCCAGGGAACAACTGTTGTGCCAAACCCTGTTCTCAAACCCCTGCCTATCACTAGTGCAAGGCACTAGTTTAAAGACTCTGCCTATATGTTCCACAATATCATACTGAAAGTTTTGTTTATTTTTAACATTAATTAAATTAATTAAAGCTATATTGTACTTAATTATGGTAATTGATTTTGCTAGTACAGAATTTGGAAAAGTATGTAATGGTGAATTCTTTTGTTATTATCAGGGGTACTCACCTCCAACAGATGTGTATCTATGCCTTTTATCTTTGGTCCTGGAACTGGTGGTAGGATAAAGGCTATCATTCTAAAAGAAACAGATCAAACACATAATGTAAAAGGACAGGCCCTATCTCTCTGTTTGTTCTCCCATTTTCCCTGAATGTGACTGAATTTTCAACCACTTCTCTGTATCTGATATGTCCCTAGTGGACCTGTTTCCTGTTTACCTTCTCAAGCTGGATAACTTACAGATCCAGGTATAGGTTATAAGTTATCCTTAGATGTATTTAGAAGGAAGAGAACAGCACAAAAGTAATTATTATTAAACTGGAAAAGTAACACTGCTAATATTCTTTTACTGTCCTTTCTCCCTTAACCTCCAATCTTCTGAAACCACTGTAACTTCCTCCCTGGTCAAGACATAGCTGTCTACTGCACAGTGCAGGAGGACTAGCAGACCTCTACAGACATGCTTGACTGTCAGCTGACAGCTGCTAAACTGGATTTACAATGAATGACTTTGGCTGGCTTTTCCTTCAGTGGTTTCTCTCTCTCTCCTCTACTCATCCAGTAATTTTTGCAAAACTTGTGCAAAAGTAATAAGCTTTGAGACATCTTCCTCTTTCAGATTTGACTGAAATTAGTCAATGATTTAATAAATTATTCAGGGAATTGACAGATGGGCAGAAAGACAATCTCATAGTGTAAACCTTGTTTCCCTTAAGAAACCAAGCTAAAAAGCAAAAGTGTTTTCTACAGAAGTAGGGATACTTCAGATGATAATGTTTGCTGAATGCTTACAGGACTAACCAGGATGCTCAGATCTGATAGAGGTGTGTCTTTACCAATTGAAAATTTTTGTTTTTAACCTGGTTTTCCAAAAGAACATGCATATCTCTTTATCAGTTGAGAATTTGAAGTCAAATTCCTCTAATTTATAGTTGGTAAAACAACACAAAAACTATAGGAAATTAAATCAAATGTTACAAGCCTGTTTTAACAAGTTTGCTGAGATTTTCAACTCTATACTGTCATGAAATTGATGACTTACCTGTACCCTTTTAAAACCATTGTCCAGCTCATGATTAAACATATGAGAGATGATAAGACACCCACGATGATCCACACAATCATATCTTTTACTCTAAAGTCTGGGAAACAACCAGAGTTATTTAAGGACACATGCCTAACATTTACACAGTAAGTATGTAAAAAAAGTCTGAAATGGCTTTTATTTTAAAAATGGGTCTAAACTGCCAAATGGGGTATTGAATCTAGCAGCCATTCCTAGCATAGACTGATCTGATAATTAATATGCTTTTTATTAATGGTATTGTGCAGGAAATAAACTATGTCTGGGAAAAATGATATAAAAATGCATGAAGAGGGAAATTTTGTCTTGGTCAGTTACAGCTATTGGGTTCAGATCTACTTATGTCAATGCTATAGTCTTTTCATTATCAAACACGTATCATATAATTAATCAAATGATAGGTAAAATGATCTACGACTAGATGGTTTTAAGGATTTCTGTTGTAACATCATGCTTTTTATATTCAGGTGTTCAGTTTGAATTCATTCCAGATAGATAGACAGTAATCCAGAGCTGTTAGTCTGAAGATAATGATTATTTGCTGTCTATGTAGTACTTTTAATGCAATTGCCAGTATTCTGTTCATTAAAAACTACCATTGTGAGAACAAATGAGGCAATAAAGAGAAAGGATGGGGTTTAAATAGGTAAGGAAATTGATTCACCTTCTTAACTCCTAAAAGTAATGAAGGGGAGAGCTAACTGAGTATGGTGTAAGGAAGCTGAGAATTCAGTTACCTTAGCAATGATGTTCTTACCTGTCTTAGGGAAACTATGGGATGGCAATCTTCATGGCTGCTCTGGACAGCTAACAAAAATATCACATGAACTTCATTGTTACACTGTTATTGAAAGGATGCTTGGCCACTCACCACTGGGGATCTGAATATACTTTTCTGAGCTCCATTCACTCCATGATCCATGGTGGTCTGGTTTGCAGTGAATCTGTACAATGTACTTCTTTCCTGGATTTAAACTAAACATTTTATATTGCGTTTGCTGTCCAACAAAAATAGTCTGAAAATAAATTAAAAATCATAAAATCCATATAAAATTAAGACATTTTGCTATGAAAATCATAGCTAATTTAAAGTCTTGATAACCAAGTTGGGAATATAGGATGGATCTGGATAGCTTCATAAGGATTGTTATATGGCACAGAATAACGGTACATCTATTTTATTTCTATGGTTCAGCATTCTTACATAATGCAGTGGGAATGATATTGAGCCCTGTTATACTCTGCAAATGAAACTAGTATAACAACACATCATGAGCATATGGCAAGTGGGAGGAACTGCAGTAGTGGTGGGAATGCAATAGTGAGAGGAGGAGAAGGAGGCAGGAAACAGACTGGTGAAGAAAATGCAGAGAGCAAACAAGGAATGTGGAAGTTGGTGAAACTGCACAGGGAAGGAAACAGTGGACCTTGCAATGACCAGGGAGCTGGAAATTGCAGTGGTAGCAGGAAGGAAGAAGATACAGAGATGTCTGGGAAGTACTGCAGCAGACAAGAAAGGGATGCTGCCCAATGCCAATAGCTGGAGTCTTTAATTTGCAACCCATTTATCTGAGTTGTACATGCTGGGCATAGACAGGTATTTTTATGTGGCCAGGACAACTGTCACCTAATGGTTCTTTGTACAAATGTAAATCATTTTACATGATGTTATTGAGCTTTCTGTTATCTAAGAAGCGCTTGTGGTTGAGAAACAGATTATCAAAAAAACCCTGACAAAATGAGAATTAACAAATTAAACTATATACCAATGTGATTAATACAGAATTATCACAACTAAAACCAAATATTTTACCACCTTCTATTACACAACAGAATCTGAGATACCACAGTCTTCTCAGTAGAAAGCCATAGATCACAAAAGCAGAGCTTTTGAAAAAGACTGAACTGTTATATGTGCCCACTTCATCACATTCAGGCATGGAACCTAGCTGACAAAATCTAATTGATCAGAAAACATCATCTAGCAAAAATCTGCAGTTTTCTTACCTCCCATTCCTCTCCTTCTTCAGGCTTTAGTCGCAACTCATACTCAAGGGTAAGCCATCCAGATCTGACATCAGCCAGCGGGGGTGGAAACCATGTCAGGACCAGATATGGTTTTCTGTTGGTCGGCTTTTTTAATTCTAGAGTTACATTCACAGGAGGATCTGGCTGTACTGTTAAAATAAGAGAACTGACACTAAGAGTCTGCAAGACTTTTCCTTGCATCTTAGGAAGAGGTATAAAATAGTGCGAGTGGCGAGTTGCCACCTGTCTAGTAACATAGAACTGGTGCTGGGATACAGGAATCAAGAATTTCCTGATAAAGTAGCATGGATGTATGAATTTGAGGTAGCTGAAGAACAGTAAATAAGTTGAGTTCATATTGAGATTTGCATTAAATGTTTATAACCAGAAATTATTTTTCCACCATTATCATTTATTGTTGCTCTTCCCTACAACTATGTTTCAAAGTTAACAGAAACAAAGTTAACATATTTACTGCTGTGTTACGAAGGTTCTGTTATATCATAATGTTATCAAAGTAAGCATATACATTTAGGAATGCTGAAAACAGAGATTTAGTTGATAAAACCTTTTCCCTCATCTTTTATATTCAGAAAACACACCAGCATAATCCCTACATACATAGGGTATATTTAAAAATAAAACACAACAGCAATATTAAAGCTCCATCTTTACTTCAAAAATAAAATAAAATGGAATTCAGCTTTCAGCCACAGTCAGGGTTGCAGCTACCTCAGTTCAGAGTACTAAAGTACCTGGATATAGTGCATGTATTATTTTCCACTGTCTTATGTGAAGTTTCAACAAGTAAGTAATCATGGCATGGAGGTAAAATGTTAAGCCTTTTCTCCAGGAGCACTTCTTCAATTACTAGGCTCTCTGTAGACACACCATTGATAACAAACTGGTTATCAGTAAAAATGTTGCTATCCCTTAGAAAAAAACTAAATACTTGCCCAGTCACTCTGTGGAAAAAGTCTGAGAAAAGAGATTATCAATATACTGTGCTAGAAAGAGCACTGATTTAGCGTCTCTTCGGTCTGAGGGAAAAGCAAATTTCAGAGAAGTATTTTTAGGTAATCAAATTTAAGTAATTTAAGTCTTATTAGTTAAAAGATCAATTTGATTTCAGTTGCTGGTACACTGGAAAGGGATTTTAGGTGGATGATATTTCTTGACTGAAAGAAATACGCAAAACTATTACGTGGTTATCTGAATGAATTTTTTAAGCTTTTAGCATTTTTAGGCTTCCTTTGAAAATAAAATGCTAAAAGGATAAATATTGATTTATCATTACAGCAGATGAGATCTTATTTGTTCTTATATGTTTTTAACTTGGATATAATATTGTATATGAGAAGAGCTGGATTTAAAATTCTAGGTGTCAAAACTCATAATTTTGAATGAGTTAGGTTCCACTTAAAAACCTTTATTCATCTCTTACCTATGTAAGTCACATCCACGTAGTGAGGATCAGAGCTGTTACTTCCCATTTTGTTAGTTGCCCTTACAGTCATATTGTATATAGTCCAGAAAGAGGTGTGTTTTTTATCAAAGTAGCAGGAATTGGGGCCTCCAGTTCTGTAATCTGGACATTCATAAATTTGTTCTTCTCTGAAATGAAAGAATCACAGAGATGAGGATACATACAGAGTACAACACCTGACTTTGATTACTAGTAGTTCAGTATTATTTAGGGCTGGATCAGATTCTTTGCACTGGGCAATATGAAGAACATTAGAAAACTGCTTTCAGACTAAAGAGTCACTGGGCAATTCCAGAGACTGTAGTAAGCATCATCCCCCCCAGGATAAAAACTACCAAGTCTGGAGTGTTTTAGCTGCTGTAGATGCAGCAGCAGGCTAGCGAACTGTAACTCTCACTTTCCCAAATGCCATTCTCCACTGCATAGTCCTTACATGGTCCAAAGAGCAAGTAGAAAGTGATCGCCAAAGTCTTCTAACTCATCTATTAAAAACTGAGTATTTCCAGTGTTCATTTCAAGCTTATGTTAATTCTGCCCACATCATAGACTTGCAGTCTATTTTGTTTTTTCATCACCTTTTCCTCCAAAAAAAAATCTATTTTCTGTCTAATTTGCACCTGTTGAGCCTGTTATACGTGTTTCCAGGTTTCTCTGAGAAGCAGAATAACAGAACAGAAAGGTATGGATGTGGGCCTCATGCTCTGCCCTGTCTGGCTGCGCCAGTGTCTATCTTTTTCCACGGACTAGGGTCCATCTTTTTCTACAGTTCAGCATCCAGTTAGGTCAGTCCAAGGCAGAGCAGTGCTGGGATGAACCAAAACTAGTTCACTTCACAGTATCTCCCAAAATATTGACTTCTGCTTAAAAATGAATATTAGGCACTTGACTTAAGTTCGAGGCACTAGATTGCCACAGAAGCAGTGAAGCATTCATGGCCTATGAATACCTGTGCAAAAAAGCATTATCAGAAGATGAAAATTTTAATATCTGGTCCTTTTGAAAAGCCTTGTGTCTTGGGCTGTGTAGTCAAGGAGCTACAGGACTGTATACTTGTATCACAAACAGTATGACACGGTTAATGCTTCATGACAACTTTCAAGGAAGTCTATCCACACCAGAAGAATTAATGGCAGTTTGAAAAACCTGACATTAAAAAGAGATCCCATTTCAACCTTAAATATGTTGTTGCTATTCCAGCAAATGTCACTTGCACAAAAGCCTGAAGCTATTTTCTCTTCTCTGATAATTGTCTATGATGAATGAGCAAGTGGAAAAAGGCATCTCTTAAATGCAAAACCAATTAGGCTTGATTTTCCAGGTCCTTCTGATAAAACACTGAATAATTATACACATCTTATTACCCTTCTTTGCTGTAGAGCAAAGTATAGTTAGTAGGATGTCCTCCATCTGAACCAGGTTTCCACCAACAAGTAAATGTTTCCTTTTCTGGAGAACGACATTTTATTATTGTAGGCTTTTCAGGAGGTGACTGTCCTGCAAGAAATACAGAAATGAAATAATTAGTAAGTTTAGACCCTGAATTTATAAAACACTGTCAAGTAGAGCACAGAAAAAAAAAGATTTTGCTTCAGTATTAGCATAGGAAGGCAAGGATGGTTCAGTGTTTAGGGCAGCAGCCTCCTACTTTGACCTGGATTCAAAATCCTTTTCCACTGCAAGTCTGCCAAGGGACTATGTTCCAGTTTCCCATCTGTGGCTCTTTGCCTCACAAAGCTGATATGGGATGCTCATACACTGTCACAGTAGGTTCCATAAAATGATTTAAAATATACTCTGCTATTCAATCTATCTTCTACATAAACCATTTTTCTTTTAAAAAATATGTTTCAAGATGCTTCTCATTATTTCAAAAGTATGCTGTTGCTTGTTTTGACTTTGAAGGAAAAAAATGAAGACAAAATTAAGGGTTTCCCATGTGTTTATGTCCTTGCCAGTAATCTCTTTGGCGGTACCTGATGATGCTAAGCTGACTCCTAAGATATAAAAATGAAATTCTCATATTTCCTTTCAGTGACATTATGCTCAGTACCTAGGCTACTTGCCTGATTGCTGCCAAGCAATTTCTTATTACCAATTTGGATTCCTGATGATATTACAGACTCAAGCAAAACATTTAGAATATGGTAGAGGGAAGAAAGCACTTAAGTTTTGACTAGGATGATGCTGGTCAAAACTCTGATGTGATCGAAACTGTTGCAGATGCGTATTTGTGGCAAAATATGGTCTTATTACATTAATAATATATATTTTCCACTATTTAGAATAGTGCCATTGATTTTTCCAAACTTCTAATTGCCTAAGGCAGATCTGAAAATGGGACATTTAAATATTTCTCTATTAACAATATTTCAGCAATCTTCATGTCAAATAATAAATAATACAGTTAATGACGGAAGAAGGAGAAGATTTGAGACAACCTGACTACAGTGTCTGATAAAAAGACACAAGGTCATCCCTATTTAATGTGTCCACTCAAAACCAAGAGAACACAGATAATTATTCCCATGTGATAGTGGCTGCAGTGATATGCCCTAACAGACATGGTGGTCACTTCAGTTCAGTTACCAATGAACAAATGAATGACTTATACAAGTGCCATTACCTGATACCTTCTTACAGATGAAATCAGCAAGATGTTTAAACGGACAGACAGGACCAAAAAGCTATGCAGACACGTCTGCATCAGAAGTGACTTCCTAGTAAATCCCAGCCTGTTCGTTATAGCCAATTTCAGCAAAGAGGCCAAGGACTGAGTGGATCAACAAGATTAAATATGCAATTACACTCCAAAAATGGTAAATTGCACTGAAGCTGTTTCTCCAGCACTATGCCATATCTGGGTGAGGAATCTGGTTTTAAGGGCTGCCATTTAGGCACCTTTCACAAAACTGAGCTAGTTAGACTTTATACAAAATTAACAGAACAATAATCATTCACTCACCACTGGGGATCTGAATTTGTCTTTCTGGGCTCCATTCACTCCATTCTCCACAGTCTAGCATGCAACGGACCTGAACAACATACTTCAACCCAGCATTTAACCTCATCACCTTGTACTGTGTCTGCACTCCAACAGATATTGTCTGGAAAAGAAAACAGACTGTAGAAATAATAAAGAATTGGGGCATAATAATGAATAAATCATAGAGGCATGTCATATCCATATCAAAGGGTCTTTGACTTCTGAAGTGTTTTGGTCGGAGATTTTATAAAGTGTTAATTACAAAGAAGTAAAGGTAGTGACTGACTTAATGGAAATACTCACTTTAGTGACCCTGAGATTCTGCTACTTTATAATGTGTAATTTATTTTAGACTTCCCATAAATTAGTATTCCATCAAGTCCATGATGCAAGGAACAACTCACAGATAATCCCTCTGTGTGATGCTTCCCAGTGGCTGGTTTTAGGGCTTACTATTAAGTTTCGTACATAGGCCCCTTGAATTACTCTTCAGAAGTCTAAAGACACATAGCTTTCTCCATTGATTAGGCACCAGCAATTTAGGTAGCATTGAGGCCATGTGAATATGGCCTTAAGAATTATATTTTATTCTGGTATCTCAGCTGTGAGAGTGCTGTGGTCCGCTTCTGGCAAAATGGCAATAGCTGGGAACATGAATGTAGAGAGTGTTGTGATAGGGGGGTTCTGACAGGGGGAGTTGCCCCAACTGATCTTATAAGAGAGGATGATGAGTATCAGCCCAGTTAAACAAAATAAAACAAAATAGGGAATTACTGAGAAACTTTTGAAAGGAAAAGAGTCAGCCTGAAAAGCACTATTAAAGAAGCATGACAATTTGTAAAAGTGGGTGGAAACCATGGAATGGGAACAAGAAGTAGCTGAAAGCTGGTTTGACGCTACCAGAAGTTGCTCTGTTAGCACCATGACTTCCACCCATGCCAGACAGAGCAGCCTTCCTGTCTGACGCTGGGCGTAACTGTGCTCCACACACCTTGGGTGTGCATATGTGCCCTTGTGGGGTGCTTTCTCACTGGTGTGTGGTTTAGCAAATTGTAGGGAATGGCATGGGTTCACATTAAGTTAAAGTAGCCATGTGTCCTGCAGAGGAGGGGAACAAGCAGGGGAACTTGCACTCCCAGAACAGGGGTGTATGCTTGTTTATGTGCTTACATCTTCTTGGGATCAGTTATAGAAAAGTGTTTAGACTTCTGTAGGTGTCTATTAATGCTTTGTAAGTGTCAAGTATCGTGACTAATCTCTTGTATTGTTGATACTGATCCTGACTGTATAGTTCATTGATTGTTCATTAATTACATAGAGCAATCTATGGTTTATTAGTTACATGCTATTAATGAATCAGTAAACTGCTTTGACCCTGATTTGGTTTAAACTATGTGAACTGAGCAATTTTTCACTGTGACACTCAGCAAGAGACACATTAATGATAACAATTACAATTAAAACTCTATCAGCAGGCTAAACAGTTTTTCTTTTAGCATATGACATTCTTATGACAGTTATGCAAACACCTAGAATTTCACTGTCACTATAAACCACTAAAGTACTCTTCTTTCCTTAAAGAGATTTGGATACATTAATTTTGCTATCCTCTTAGAAACTATAATATGTATAATACCAATAAATTAAATTCAGACAAGAGAACTAACTTAAAAGACAACTTACGCAAGAAATATTTTTGTTTCCTTACCTCCCATTCTTCCTCTTCCTCAGGTTTTAATCGTAACTCATAGTGATATACATGCCAATTAGAGCTGACATCAGCTAATGGAGGTGGAGACCATTTTGCCCAAAGGTATGTTACACCAGCAGCTGTTTTTGTTTCTAGAGAGAGGTCCACAGGAGAATCTGGCTGAACTGTATAAAAGAAATTAGTATTTTAATTTTCTTTCAGAAAAGGTACCTCCTTTATGGCTTTGTATTTAATCACATTAATTTCAGATCATTCTGCATTCCTGTAAGGGAACGATACAATAGGCTTCTTTTCCTTTCTCTTTAATAGTGTTTAACTGGTACTGATTTACCAGACTATCAGAAGATTTTAGACTACTCTGAACTTGTCAGGCTAAGGAATACAAGTCATACTTTCATTAGGCCACTCTTAGAAAATAAAAATGTCAGGTATTTCTTAGCTAAAAAGAATGACTACCTTTATCATTATAATACATCGAATATGTATATGCAGAAAGCAGAATGGAGTTAGGAATAAGAAATATTATGAAAATAATGCACAGCACTTTGGCAGTTATTTTAATCCTCCAAAGATTGCAATGACAGCAGCCAGAAAGATGTTCACATTTGGAAAATTTGGTCTGGGACATACAGGTAACTTAACCTAATTTGAAAGTTTTATAATCTGTACTGCTAGGAACCTACAAAACTGTCATCAAGTCTAATGGAAAAACTGGAGATAACTAATAATTGGAGCCAATTTTTCAGCCAAAATTTAAATGACAATAAAATGTATAACTGATTAATTTAAAATACAGTTTTCACATAAATTACAGATATGTATTTTAGATCATCTGTAGATAAACACTCCTCCATAACAAGTTTCACATAATAAGGAAAGAAATCTTTCAACACTAGTCGTTCTGGGATTAAAAAACAGATATATCCCCAACTAGTTTTTTTTTTCCATTTCATTCTTCCCTTTTTACCTATGCAAGTCACATCCACATACTGAGGATCTGAGCTGTTACTTCCAATTTCATTTGTTGCCATTACAGTGATATTATATGTTGTCCGGTAGTTGGTGTGTTTTTTATCAAAGTAGCAAGAATTGGGACCTGATGTTCTGTAGTCTGGACATTCATAGATTTTTTCTTCACTGAAATAAAATAATTTTATAAGTTAAAAGTTCAGGAAATGAAGCAAAGCAGATAATTTTTTAGTAATGGCCTAGGTTCAGCAAAGTACTTTAAAATGTTTAACTTTAAACATGTACGTAATCCCATCTCTGGGAAACATTTCAGTGAGTATCAAATGGTATTAGCCTAAATGCTTTATTGAATCATAAGCTATTTCTCAGTAGCAATTGTTCAGGTCAAAAGCTGTTCATTGCTTTTCTATACATAGGAATATGTTAACAAAAGAATGGAAAGAGAAACTTCCAGAGACAGTACAAGGCAATTTTAAAAAATGTTTAAAAGCAAGTTAAAAGGCAAATTAAGCACATTCACTTTGGCTAAAGAAGGAAGGTTGCTAAATACCTTCTTTACATACCTTCTTTACAGTGGAAAGTAACTTGATGGCCCTATGGCAGAGGAACGTTTTTTCAGCGAGATGTTGATTTACCTTCTTTTTCATATGATCATCATCACAACTGTCTCATTAATTTTTTTTTTTTAATAATTCATGGTCTCTTACCTCTTACCTTTACATGAGTCTGGGACTTTTTTAGGAGAGGGATTGTTTTGTACTCAATCGAAGCTGAACTGAGTGATATACTCAGAGCCTATCATAGGTGTGAAGAACTGCATAAACCCAAAGCACCAGCTGAGATGGTTCAGGGACATTTGTCCATTTTTATGCTCTGTGCACCACTAATAACAATGTCTCTTAGTTACCCTTCTTATCTCATTTCTGTTGGATACAATCCTAATCTGTAGATCTTGTATTTGATGCTCCTTTTGGGCCTTACTCCCATCTTCGCTTTGTGAACGAGGACAAAACTGTCTGGAAACTATGGCCCAGATCTGTGTAGCCTGGCAATGTCTGCTGTTCAGCAGATTTAATAAAAAGTGATAAGCATCTATTCAGAGAGCAGGACTGTTCTGGGCTGTGAAAGGTATGACTTAAAATGCTTATAAAAAGTTTTATTCTGACTGAGATTGAAACATTTGAATTTTCATAAAGTAAAAGCTCCACAGACGTGCCCACTATGGATAAAGGAAGCATGATCTATTTCAGACCACTGTTGACTGTGGTAACTTCATTAAAAGCTGCATCTTTCCTGATCAATTAATACTGAATAATTCAAAGTTTATTTAATTAAAGCAGGGAAGTCTGAGGCTTTACCATATCTATCCTGAACTTCACCAGATTTACTCAAAGAAATGGAATCTCTGAGCTCCCCTGCTTACTTGGACCTGTTCTGAGACCTCTTTTTTTCAGGAAGAAAAAGGCAGTTATGCAAAGAAACACAGGTTAAGCAAAGTAGCTCAACACATACAGCTTTTATCTGTAAACAGTATGAGGGTGTCACAGATTTGTGGAAAACAGTAAGTCTGAGACGCAGTACTCGCATCTGATATTACTCCGTTTTGTGCACCACTAGGTTGGCTACAAATCTAGGAGGGGAAGCAAAGATTTTTCTGCCTCTGGTTTCTCCAGCCACGGGCTTGCTGTGCGTGGCAGTGGAAAAGCTCCCCGGCAGGGCGGTGGCACAGGCCCTGGCTGCAAGGCCCTGCCCTGGGGCCATGGGGAGCTCCCGGGGCGCCCATCTCCTGTCCCGTAGGGAGCAGCTGGCCCTTGCTGCGCCCTGATCTCCCCGGGCCACTAGATAAAAACTGCGTGCCTCATAAGGTGGAGAAATTGCATCTTTCCCAGTATGTGTTTAGACCAGGGAAATTTTACCTCAGACAAGTTTCATTATGAACAATCTGTTTGAAAGTTTGGTACTTGTAGTAGTCACATTTCTTTCACCAAGGGAAAGCCATTCATGTCATATAGCCCTTTTTGGTTACCTGAGGTTTAACATGGGCATCATGGTTTAACATGGCATCATGAGATATAATATCCATAAAAATAGATTTCATACATTAATGTGATCATTCCCTCATTCTGTCATAATCATCACTTGATAACTTACAGAATAATTATTCTTTTTACCTGTCCTTGCTGTAGAACAGGGTGTAATTGGTAGGAAGTCCTCCATCTGAACCAGGCTCCCACCAGCAAGAAAAGGTTTCCTTTTCTAGAGAACGACATCTTATTATCTTAGGTTTTCCAGGAAATGATTGACCTAGGGAAGTACAGAAATCCACCTAGTTATATCAGAGTTGGACAATGGTTTTTTTTTTTTTCCTAAATGGTGAATTTGACAAGAAATGTATTTTTGAGGAAAATAAAATTATTTGAAACTATGGACTGAATTTGGTAAATAAATCTGCCTGGAGAATGGTCAAAAATTTCAGAGAAGTAAATATATTTTATTTCAAGCTTATAAATGACTAGTAATATTTTTTATTTTTCAAATGAACTTTCAACTCAGTAGTAAATTCAGTAATCTCTAAATTAAATTTAAAATCTTGTAAGTAAATATATGGCTGTTTGTTTTTTCCTAAAATATTCAAAATATTTAACTTCTGGTCATCTTAGAGCTAAATTTCACCTTCAGTTTTTCAACAGAACCAAAATTCCATTATTTGCACAACTCTAAAAATATCTCATATTTGGGGTAAATTACAGGTAATAAAAATTAGAAGAAGAAAGATTCAATGGGCTGGATGGAATATTTTGGTATTGGCAACCTGAATGTATTCATTAATTATTTGAATATTGCCTAATAATCCCAATATATTTAAGAATATTTCCTGTTAAGACCACTTGTCATCAACTGCTTAGAACACAGACCATAAATTACCTACATTTTGACATGAAAGGCATATGGCTTTTCAACCTAAGCTTAACTTTACTTCAGTAAAGTTCCATAACGTATCTCTAATAGTGTTACTATACATATGATGCTAATTCCCAAGAAGGTGACAGGGACGGAGTGAGTGCCTTTCATCAGCACCACATTAGCATTAAATTAATACTATAAAAAGAAAAGAGGATTCAAACCATTTTCAAAATCTTCATACAGAAATTTATAAAAAAAAAAAGTAATTAAAATTTGTACAGGCTCCAGCGATGTTCAGGACAGATTGGGTAAAGCCTCAGACTTTCCTAAAGAAAATGTTTTAAGGAAAACAAACATTTTGTGAAGTGTTTTACTTACCAGACAGACACACTGTAGTCAGAGAAAGTAACAAAGTAATTTGAACTGATGATATCAATTTCTGCTTCATGTTGACCGCTTCTCCCCAGGGTGGAATATCAGATCAATGGCTCACTGAAAAATATGCCATCATGAAATAGTTAATTACAATGCTTAACATATAGTACACATCATTGGCTTGATCAAAGTCCTTTTTGAATTGCAGCTAATTGAGTCTTGTTCTTTCTCAAAAAGGTGTGGCAGAAGTTATATTCCCGCTTCAGAAGTAGCAAAGCTTAATCAGAGAGTAGTAAGTAGGTCTTCCTGAAGGTCTTTTAACCATCTGTTAGCCTTGCTGGGATTAGAATTTTCACAGCATTAACAAATCTCGCATATTTATTTGGCATCTTGGGATACTGCGTGCTTTTCTTAAAGCTCTAACTTCTAGACTTGTGAACTTACCGGAGAAATCAGCCTTTTAACAACAAAAAATACATATTTAGCCCTGTTGATACGAAGAGCTCAATGTATTTGAACTCTAAAGCTTCTGAAAACAGAAGGCAAATAGAAATCCACAATTTATTTAAATATTTATAATTTCTGAGCCAATCTCATGACTTCTAAATACTCAGGACTGGCAAAGGTGAACTCAGGATCACCTCAGCTGAAGAGTGCTACTCCTCCTGTGTGTTCAAATCATCGTTTTTATTTTTGCAGTAAAGTGGATATGGGAAGATCAGAAAAAAAGAAACCAGGGAAAATATAGCATAGCTTCACAGATAACTTCTCAGGCGAAAATGCCAGAGGGGATGCAATTATCCCCCTTTCTTCCAACGACAGAGGTCAGAGGCAGCGTTGCAGAACTTGGCCAAACTGCAGTGGTGCAGAGCAGGAGGCCACCAGCCCTGCAGACCGGTTCCTGCAGTGGGCAGGTCTGACACCACTAGATGTCCTCAGAATTCAGGCTACGGCTCAGGGAGATCAGTATTCCCTGCTGCTGTTAAATCTGCCTGCTTAGCCTGAAGAAAAGAAGGACTTAAAGCAAACCTCCTGCTCGTCCCACCAATATGTTTCCTGGTTGGAGATGGTGACTGGAGTCGATTGTCAGATTCCCAATAGCCAGTATCACTCTTCGAAACTAAAGAATAGCAATTTACTATCTAAAAATGAAACCCCTTACCTCAGCTTCCCACTCCCACCAAGCACATGTGACAGGTATTTGTATGCTTGAAACCCATTCAGTGTAGCACAGTGTGGGAAAAAGCTGTCTCTTTGCTGAGGAAAATTCTTTGTGGTTTATCAGATGACTCTATTTTCATTATGCAATTCATTTTCTATACCAAGAAAGTCTATAACCCATCGGCACATAAATGTTCTCCAAGAGCAAAGGCAAAAGAAATATCAGTTAATTTAACTGATTCTAGAATGTTTCTACTAGCAACAAATACTATGCACAATGTATTGAAGAACATTTGGCTACATTTTCATATACTACTTCTGAACATTCAGACATGTTTCATGCATACAACTGAGCTACACGCTGCAGAATTGCATTTGTGTTAGTTTTAAACTCACATACAGCTATCTGCATACAGTCAGTGCAGAGCAGGCCATTTAAATATAAACTCCATTTTGTGTAAGCACATGCCGATTTTATGACTGTAAACAGACTGCAGGCACAAGTGTTAGTGTTTAACTTCTGAAACGAGCTGAAAACTTGGTGTTATATAATGCGGAACACACAGACCATTGAGTTCCTGCAAGAAAAAGGTACATTTTTCAGGTGAAAAAATGAGCTACAAACAATAACCGTTTCATGTATATATGATAGTACTTTTTATTATTTTATTTCCCCCAATAGTTGAAACATTGCAAAATTAATACAGCACTTTCAAACTGACGCTCATACTGTGCTTCCCTTATAAAGAACTGGTACCATAATTTTTCGTTTGTTTTACGGATGTATTGAGAGGCATTATCATGAAAGAGCAGAATTAGAGTACTCTATAAGGAAAACAGAAAAATGTTGGGACTCGAGAACTGAAGAACTAAATTAATAGGATGTAATTAATGCATTTAAAAACAGATATTTCTTCTTGGGAGCATTTTTTGTTTAAAAATGAGATGAACATGAACCACCTCTGTAATGCGGTTGCAAAAAAAGCAAATGCAATTCTAAAACAGAAGGGATACAGCAGAGGAATATGGACTTACTAGTGCTACAGACTAACATTTGGAACATGCAAAACTCTAAGTACAATTCTGGTTACCTGTCTTCAGGAAAAATCAATTCAGGATAACCTATTTAGAGCAGAGTTAGAAAACAACTACTAAAATGAGGAGGGAATAGAGAGGAAAAGAGATCTCATGCTAGAGACTAAAAGAATTGTCTTTTTACTCCGGGCAAGGATGTGATTGTGTTCTATAAACATAGCAGGGGATTAGCATCAAAAGAAGGAAAATAAATACGTGTAACCTCTAGCAAATGTTGGGACAAGAATAAATGGCCATAATTATCCCTAAAAATTAGAAAAATACTGTAATCATCACAGCAGTGAGGATCTGGAAGAGTTTTCTAAAAGCAATCTAGTTTTCCCATGGAATTTGATCTATTATAACAGATACAACATGGTTGTTTCTAATATCTGGGGACTGGACTTGGTGACCCAGTATAAGCCTTCCAGGCCAATGTTCCTGTTCGAATTAAATACCTTGAATTACTAACAGTTAGAAAATAGAGCACAAGTATGAGATGGTCAGATGTCCTATTTTATTTTCATGACTTAATGCTTTCAAAATATTTTCTATTAAAGAATTACCAGAGCCTCTGTTCATTTTAAGATCATAAGTATGTGTTTAAAAGCATCTTAGAAAAGCTTTATTCTGATACTTGTGTATTACTTTCCGAAGAAATGTCAGCAGCAGCAGAGCAGTGGTCAGAAGGCTTCAGGCATATTAACCATATTCCATTCATTCCAGTGCCTGCATTTCTATGGTTGCCTGGTATTTGCTATTTGTGGTTCAAATATTATTTGTAAGGCTTCTGGAGAGATCTCTTGTTTTTTGAAAATACTTACTTTAATTGAAAAATTAATGCCCAGTTTGACATAACTGTATCAAAAGTGTACCTCTCCTATCTTCAACTTAAGAATCCTTTCATAAAAGGACAACTAGCATTATTGAAGATGCTAAGAGTGAGGGAATGCCTCACTTTTAGGACTGAATACATTCTTTTATAAGGGATACAGTGAACATTGGTTTGCCAGAATGTCATGCAAAACCAAGGGCTGAGTAACTGATAATTAGAGATTATATGCCTTCTTTTTGAAGTTTTTGATTTAATTCCAACAAGGTTATGATATTCTGACATTACAGTTGAATACAGTTGAATTTCTCCCTTTAACACAGTCATTATGTAGTATTTTATAGCTGCATTCCACCCCAGAAAACAGTGCATCTTGATGGAGACTGAAATTATTACTGTGGTTTTAGAGTGCACTGAAGAGAGCAGTGCTATATTCCTACAAAATAACCCTGCTCTGTAATTAATCATATGAAACTGTGGAGTTGAAAACTGCGCTTACAATGCTACTAGATGAAGATGAAAGTTAATACTAATACTGAAATCAGGTGCTATGGAGCAGGGTTGAGAGAAAAGTGTCCTTTTCCTACTTCAGTTCTAGTCCTTACATTCTTTTCTATCTCTTTCTTGGCTATGCTTATGGACATATTTCTTGAGACTGACAGAGAGGTCTTTACTCAGTTGTGCACAGATGGAAAAACTTTCTGTTTGCAAAGTTTCCAGGCTTGCGGGAAGGGGCAACAACTGTATGCTAGAGCATCCACTGTCAGTGACATTCTGTTCATTACTCAGTGCTTTGCTTGTGTTGCCAAAGACACCTAAAGCCGAACGTATTCTACCAACCTGTACTGAGCAAGACTTGCATCCCTACTAGTTATGATAAACAATGTTCAGCTCTCAGGCCTGTGGTAAGGCAATCTAGGGAGTCTCAAAAGAACGTGGTTCCTTATTATTTGACTGGCTGACACAGTGGCCTTTGAACTACAGGTGTATGAAACCAAGTACAAATAAAGAATAGAATAAAGCAAGAACGTGACAGTCTGCAATTCCATCTAGAATCCCACTGGTCACACATTCTACTATGCTGTGAGTTTTGCGCGAGTCTGCCTTCCCACACTGAGTTCTCTATGCCAGCACTGATGACATATGTCCATAACAAGACAACATGGGCATCACAATCACTAGATGTGTTTCCGAATGGTGGCTGGGATTATACTGAAAATTAAAGCTGTGGATGTGCAGTAGGTGTGCAGAGCTCTGCTCTCTCTCTTTTTGAATGAGACCTAATCAGAAGTCTCCAAATTCTGCATCCCTCAGGCATCCAGCACAGACTTTACAGAGGTGTATAGCTATAGAGAAGAGTGGAAGTTCAGACATGCCTCTGATCTGAATTTCTTGTGACTAATTTCAGGTGACCACTTTTAGTATACAGGTTTTGTTGACTGC
Organism: Apteryx rowi; assembly: GCF_003343035.1. Taxonomy (NCBI): domain Eukaryota; kingdom Metazoa; phylum Chordata; class Aves; order Apterygiformes; family Apterygidae; genus Apteryx; species Apteryx rowi. Next base: position 1,494,184 of record NW_020450994.1, on the reverse strand, counting down.
TTTCTGGGGATAGTTAGTTCTTTCTGTGGGCTCTGTAAGGGACCCTAGACACCCAGTTCAATATCTTGAGTTATCTTTCTGGGAACAAGCACTTCATATTCATGTATTACATAAGCTGGAATCACCTACAAGGTCTTTTCAGATTTCGTCTAAAAAGCCTGTATCAGGGTTTCTAAACTATTTTTCCCTGAATTTCTCTCTTAAACAAACCTTCTCCGAAGGACCCTTCACAGTCCTTCCTTCGAATAGCAGTCAATATGTGATGATGAACAGAACTCCTCTCCCCCATGGAGATGCGCTCCTCAGTCTGGAAGACTTAAATCATTTTTGAAAAAGAAAAATCATGAAAGCCCAGCTTTGTGAAAATATTTAGATGCTCAATTCCCCATCAAAGTATTTATGCACCTAATTCCTATTGATTTTACCGAAGTGAGCCTGAAGCCCTTTTTAAAGTTCTCAAAATCTAAACCAACAAGACAGGCCAAGGCAATAGAAAGAAAGCACCATTATTCCTACTTTACAGATAGGGAACCAAGACAGAGAGAGAGATCAGGTTCTTCGCCCAAACTCATACTAGAAATGTACCAAAAGCTAGGAACTCATCCTTTCTTACTGATTTTTTACTGAACACCACCACCCCTGCCTTTCTTTTCCCAATAAAGAATGATTTAGCTAACAATGACAATCTTACTCTTCCAGTTTCATGGCTGCTGAAGATTCTGTTTTCTTCCCTGGTGGTCTGTATGTGTAGCCATAATTTCAGGATTTTTATTCTTAGAGCAGTCTTTTACAGACAAGAAAAGCATCAGCTGTAAAGGGTAAAGTTTTAGAGTTTGAAAGTGAGAATTTAAATTAGAACTTAAAATTTGCTCTTGAAATACTAGGCAAGTTCAGCTCTACCAACTACCAAGCCCAACCCCATAATCTTACTATGATAGTATTAAATATTATTTATAGATAGCATATTCATGAAATATAAGGTCCAGTTTCCTACCTAAATGTTTCATGTGTGTAAGATTTTTGTTCCGCTCTCTCATGAATGTCCAATCAGTTGATAATCTGCAAGAAAAAAAAAAGAGTAATTCCAGTATCAGTATACTTACTTCAAGTATCATTACTTTATTCCTAAAACATAAAGAGCAAAAAATCCCTCCTGGTAGTAGCTGATTCAAATATTGACAATTTAATTCAATAAGTTTAAACATCCAGAGAAATAATGACTAAGGTAAAATACTGTGTTACTGTTCGCTTTTTTCTATTATCTGTATCAATAAAAGCACAAAAAATAGCAATTTAGCATGCAGTTTAAATTTACTAGCAGACTGTGCTAGGCTATGTGTTTATAAGCTAATAGACCATATACACACAGGCTGGGACAGGATCAGATGAACTGCGATGGGAAGGAGAGAGGAACCCTAGCAACTTAATCAGTGCAAACGGGGCACACGGAATCAGCCAGCCAGAGGCTGCCAAGGGAGAACAATTAGACCATTGACCCCAGTGTGGAATCCACCAGGCTGAGCCAACCAAATAAATTCCCTTCCCAGTACACCTGGCAGCCTGAAGGAGGTCATCGCTTAAAGAGGTATAGCACATATTATGGGATGCAGGGGAGAGAGAATTTGGGGAATGTGGGAGACTTATCACGGCATTTTTAGGGGAAGGGCCAAAGGTGGGGAAAGGGAGGGATCAAAGCGGATTGGGGAAGAACAAGTATGAGAATATAAGGAGAAAAGGGGATAAAAGGAGTCAGCCAAGTGTAAACAGGTAGCTGGTCAGTACGCTTGTCTGCCTGGACTGTGTGCTTGATCACCACAGTCTACTTTGTATTCTCTTTAAGTCCGATTTCTAACCACCGTCTGTGGGGGTGAGCTCTCTGTTCTGAGCGGGTTCATTCGCACGCTAGTGAACTTCCAGCTGGACTAGTCAGTCAGCAGGAGAAGAGGACTGAGTACCAGCTGCTGGAGTGGGACTGCAAACGCTGGGGCTCCTGTGTCGAGGTGCCAGCAACTGCGGAGACCAGGAGATCTGGGGTCAGCTACTGGGTGGACTGAGTATCCAAGACCAGCTATTGGAGTGATCCATACTTTGCGTAAATATGCAGGTATATGTATATATACCACTAGCAGATTTCTGTCTGTGGTGATCTGTGTGGCTCTGTGTGTGTGTGTGTGTGTGTGTGCGCACATGTGCATGTGCCCGCCTACCCTCCTCAGGAAAGCTTCTCAGCTTCGCTACTGGGTGAACCTGGGGACATGAACCCACAGCAGCCTCACATCTACTGGGTTACTGGATTTGGGTACCTGTGCTAGACTGAAATGAAATGTTTTACCAAAAAAGCTATTGTGTTAAAGTGACTCTTCTTTGTCAGCCCATCTGGCTAAACTATGCTGTGAAGAAATAATTTAGATGAGCAACGGGCAATTTATCTGCCAGTGCAAGAAAAAATATTTATATATGAAATTACTAACTTCATCATCCTCTTTCTTATGAAATCTTCTTTCTTTAAATAATTTGAATCAAAGCAGAAGATATTTACAACTAACACCAAGAACAGTCTGGATAGACTGGAGACCAGATGGGAAGCAGTACTGCTCAGTTGCCAGGGTATTACATTGTTTTGTTTTTTTCCATTTTTTTTTATTTCAATAAAGTCGATGAGAACAATAAAAATATTATGAAATTATTTTGCAGCTAGACATTATCTTACCATTAGAGAGGAGCAGATTTAATTGAGAGCAACAAATAGTTTCTTTTTCATGTGCATATATAAAATGGCCTAGATAACATACAACTGAATGGCAAAAATACGTTTGCACTGAAGTTACTCAGGTATGACATAAGGTTAACAGTAGTTTAAAGATGGAGCTCAACTGAATAGTAAATGTTCCCTGTTTTAGAGAGAACAGAAATCTGATTGTCGATTCAGTGCTGGGAATAGAGAGTTTGATTCCAGATTGGCTAAATAAAAGAATTCCCCCCAAATACAAGCTGTCTTTTAGTTTCTAGATCACTTCACAGTGACCTTTAAAAAATTATGCAATTGTTCCACATTTAAAAGGAAGTCTAGTTCTAAGAGGAAATGTATGGATATGATTGCTAAAAAAAATGTGTGAAAATCACTCTTTCCTGCAGTCTGCTATGTTTAGAAACAGACTTTCATCTGCATTTTCCAACTTCTATTACCTAATACTACATCAAAAACATATGGCTCTATCCTACCATCAAATTTTATTCTGCTCTCTTGACTGCTTTCATCAGGCAGAGGTATCATGAACTGGTGTCAGGAACGATCCCTACATAATATGACTGTCATAAAAATGTTGTTTTTACCAAAGCTACAATAGTAGCTTTTGGATAGCAATAGGATCGGAAAGGATCATGACAATATTGATCTCACCTCCTGTGTAAAGCAGACCAAAGACTCTCACCCAAGTATTTCTATATCAAATTACCTTTATTCAAATCATATTTATTGTAATAGACATGAGAACAAAGACGGAATCTCATTGTATTACGTACTGTACAAAAACGAGTTTCTGCTCTTAAGAACTTAAAATGTACCAGATCAAAACTTGATTTTTTTTTTGACTCTAAAGATTACTTTCATTTCAAAATATTTTCAAATATCCCATCAAAATGGAAACTGTCTATTAAGAATCAGTTTTAGAATTTTTTTACTTCAGAATTTAATTTCAGACTGTCACAAATTCTTTTTTAACCAATGCAAATTTTCATAATTCCAGAACAATCAAATATTATGAAATAAATACCAACATACAACATTTTGTTTTGAAATATTTTCTAGTAGAACATTTTCTGAAATCTAAGCAAATACTCACATAATTTCAGTTTGATCAGAACTTTTCCTTTTTCCAACAAAAACTTGTTGTGATGAAAAATTTCTGACAATCTTTAATTACACAGAATCTCAATGAACAATGTAAAGGCACCTAGTCTTTTGATATTTTCACACTTTTGGGGGAAGATGCTGGCATACAGGTGAGAGAGTTTATGGCAAAAAGACTAAAGACTAAAACTTACAGAAAGCAAAGGAATAGAGTACTTTTTGAAGAAAAGTAGTAAAGGTAACATAGTAAGGGAGCAAAGTGTGAAAGAGAGATTTGTGGAAGGAATCTGAGAAATGAAGGAGGACACAGAAGAGGGAAAGAAAAAATAAACTATTGGTACTGGGCAGTAAAGGGCCAGATAAAATTTTACTTTTCAAATGTCTTTCTGGCACCCCCTTTGCTCCTGCCACTGGATACCTTGCCTAAACAGCTTTTTCCTGATGAACACATGCAACTGGTTTGGGTGGAGGAAAAGCATCTTCAGGATCCTAGTGCCTGCATCACCAGGGTAATGCTGCAGAAAGCTGTGACCTTAGCTCTAGCACAGCTTCTTTGTTCCCTGTCACTGAAATAGCCCATTTTGCCTTAGTCGGTGTCTGGAGTCTCTCTTCAAAAAATCAGGATTGTGGTAAGAATGCAGCAGAAAGAACCTGGCCACAGGGGAATAAATGTTCTTGTTCAATCACAAATACATTCAATAATTAACAATAGCAGTGGGAGCAGAGAAAACTGTTAGACAAATTGTTTTCTGTTTCAGTGTTCTTTTTTTCAGGAGGTCCTCAGTATGGGAGTGTAAAAGGAGCTGTTTCTTTGTCTTTTTCTGAGTACATGTTGTACATTTAAACTTGTATTGCTTAAGTGACTGTGCAGTTATTCTGTAAAAACATAACTACCAAAAATTACTACTCCAATCAAACTGATACAAACACTCAAAGTCCTATTATTTGTGAACATGAACATTTCTCAAACATTTCCCCCAAGTTTCAAACTTGTTGACAAAAGAGCTTTGTGATTGCACGCTAAGGTTTACTAATGCCATGCGGTGATGAAACAGCACACTGTTTAGCTCGAGGAATGTTATCCTGGTAATATAAACTGAGGGAAAAAAACTTTTCTTACAGTTCTTTGAGAGAAATTGCTGACAATGATGTGGCTAAAACAGTATATAACCTTCAACCTTCATTTTCCTGAGCTTCAAATGACTAAAATAAATGCTTTGGCATCTCTGACCTAAAGCATTATACATCCTTTAATAAAAAAATACGTGGATATGCATGGAGGATTTACCATACCTAGCTTTAATCTTGGTGGCATTTCACAGATATACTCCTGTACCTAATTCCTAGGTAGCCCAGCATTTAATACATTTTATAAACAAATGATTTTCTTCAGGTGTTCAAATAGATGGTGTGGATCCATAATGTAAGTAAAAAATCACACAGCTTCCTTATGAGAAGTGTCTCATTACAAACCACTCCGAACTTTCTACATATCAAACCAGTACTTGTTTACAGAATTAAGACTTACACTGTAATCTCCAGAGGTTAAAGGTAAATTTATTAATGTACTCATTCATTAACCCACTCATTCATTAACTCACTCACTCTCTTCCTCAGAATTTGCAAGGACAGTATTGTGTCTTCTACTGATAAGTGCATTTCTAAAGGGTGATAATTCCATCTCTGACAGTAAATGAAACATGCTTCAAGAAACTATTTCAAGAAATTCATGTTTCAAAGATTGAGATGTCCTCATCGTGCAGCAAATGTAAACAGATGGCTTCATGAATAAAGTTTAATTAAATACAGGATATTAGGTTTTGGACTATGGATAGTGTTTAGTTTTAACAAACTAAGGGCCTAAAAATGCCTCTCTCTTACCTCTGCTGTGATACCAATTATATACAGTTAGATTTTTTTTTAACATGAATGTGACTCTTCCAGTTTGCCTGACTCCCCTGCAGAGTTAGCATATTCCTTGGTTAAATAATGAAGAAATAGCTACTGAACAGAATTTGAAGAAAAGCTTTCAAGGAATAAAAAATACATTGTACATTAGAGTAAAATCTACTTTCATACTTTTCTTCAGTAATTTCACGTTATTTGGTGAAAAAAGACTCAGACTGAAAAGGACATTTGATTATAGCATGTATCAACACATCAAGGTATATCTGTTTTTGCAATAAATGTTTCTGATTCACTCTGTTTATTGTATAGCTTCAGTGACTGTGAATTTTGTCCTTTGCACTCACTCTCAGATTGGACCTATCATCTATACTAGAATTATCAAGTTTTATAAGTTTTATTATAATGGATAAAGATTTCAGCTTGGACCACCCCGGAGTCAAGAGTTCTCTCCCTTTAAAATGGCGTAATTGTTCAAGACAACGAAGCCTCCATCCATTTTACAGGGCTGGGGGAGAAGGTATGAAAGTGGGGTGCTGGAGTGGTCAGTTTAGAACTGCTTACCAGCCAAATGATCTGATTTCCAAGTTAAAAAAAATCAGGTTGAAATTCAAAGGTTTTGATAACTGCAGATAGACAAAGATGGCTTTTTATACCAAAACATCTGCAATGTCAGATCCACATGTTTTAATCGGACTAAGGATATTTCACAAAAATGTCATAAAAGGAAAATGTGAAGGTCATAAATCTATTGATGACATTTCTTTTAGAAGTGTTTGATATTTACATGGAATCAAAGAAAAGGCAGAAACATCAGAACCTTCACACTTGCCCTTTGTATAGTGGACTTCATAGTAACTTGCAGCAAACTAGTAAATTTTACTAACAATCAAAGTAACTTTAAGCATAGTAATTTAGATCACTAGAAAACTACTATCTCCCTCTGTAATTAACATCAGCCCATTTTGTTTCATACCCCATTACAATCAGCTTTATTCAGTCATTTTCTGTAGGCATCCAGAGTTACCCAGTCATATTTCAAATGGTAACAACATTCATTTTGTGGTAAATCCACAATATTTCTTCCACATCCCCTGAAATAAAAACCTTATGCTGACATTTAAACACAAAGAAATGACAGGAGAAAAAAAAGCCCATAAGTGTGGATATTAGGTAATAACCCAGGCTTTTAAATCCTTGCTTACACAAAGTATGACCTTTTCACTTGATATAAAAGTCATTTTTCTTGAAACTTGAATCCACACCTTCAGTCTTTATTGTTACTCATATCTTTTCATATTGCTTTTTCAGTGTTACCTTTTATAGTTGTATGTTTGCATCTTCTCGGCTGCATGCCTGGGTTAGTAAGATATTTTATATAATTTCAACGGAAAAATCTAATAACACAACCATGTTTTAAATTACTCTTTTAATTGAATCCTTGAGTTGCTCCATTGAAACTATGCTGAATATATAATTTGACACTGTTTAATCAATACTGGTACCAGACTTTCAAATACAATACCAAGTGTTTGTTTAACTGGGCATGGCAGAATCCTTGAGTCAGAACAGTCAGATCTCTGTCTCCCGTAAGGTCTTCTTCCACTTCAAGCTTTGTGAGCCACTCAAGAGTGCAAGCGAAAAGGATGGCTACACCTCTAAGAAGGCTGAACAACTTTAATCCCCATCCAATATTACAGTTTTGGGTGGCTATTGCCAGCACACAGAAAAAAAGCAGCTCTGAAGCAGCTCAAGCACACAGAACCTATCAAGCCTCTAAGAACCAGCCAAGAAAATAATTAAAGCGGCACCTTTCCTTCCTCCTCCCTTGAGTTTTGTTCCAAGTGCAGCTCAAAGAGTAGGGGATTGAGCTTTTAGTCGCTACCCAGAGGAAGAACATAGGAAGTTTTGAGGACTCCCTGGAGATAGTCTTTCAAGACAGTACAAATAGCAATAGGACCTAAAGAGGACAAATCAGTTACAGACAATATGGATGGATAATTTAGGCATTTAGATATAAACATACATTTTAGAAATAAGTAGACTGAATGGGTCATAGAAGTCCACTGGATCATATGGAGCTTCTTATTGTATTGTTTTTATGTTCTTTTTTCCTCAAACAGATTTCTGCAAAGTGATTTTTATCTCACTTTCAGAGCCATAGCTACATTTAAACATTTGCTACCCTAGTTTTAATTTACATAGATACCTTTTATGAAGTAGGCTGACTGGAACAAAAATTACAAGCTGTTTAATAATACAGATCAATTCATCTTAATAGTTAAATGCTTCTGAATTTTTAAAATATACCAAAGGACACAGTTAGTTCAACAGACACCTCTGCAATACTCCTAAACTGCTTCAGATTTCTACTGCCAACCGAAATAACATGTTGATGCAGATCTCTTATCCATTCTGGATTACTTTTTGAGCTACACAGGACAGGTACCAAGAATCAGAGATTAAGAGTGATAGGCATACAGAACTGAACCCACTTTTAACACCTAATCAACCTCACTTGTGTATGGATATGCTACTGTCCTTCAAAAGAAGCTGTAAGTACAGCCAGAATGCTGTATTATCGTAGACAGACAAGAGATCAGTAGTGTTCCCAAATGTCAGACAGTTGACTAAACACTGTAACATTTAGTTGTTTCTCCAAAGCCCGTTTTTTAACTTTGATAGGAAAATTAAATTGCCAGGATAGTTTTTTTTTTAATAGAGGTTTCTGGCACTTTCCTCCTCCACTGATGCAAGGAACATTGGTTCTCAAAATTGCTGAGATGTGTTGATGGGCACTGCATTTCAAGGATAATTCCACTATTTCTGCTTCCAACTCTACTTGAAATTGTTCAAATGAAATTCATCCTTTGAAGGGTGAAAATGACACTTGAAAATGCTGATGAACGCACAGAAGCACGTGAAAGGAAATGGTCATGGGGTCCTTTTTAGTTCTCAAACAGCTCTTGTTTGAGCAAGAATGCTCACTTTTTATCCTTACAGCATATACCTAGAATAGTTTCACCTACTATACACAAGTAGAGCATCTCCAAATCAACACATGCACAGTAACAATCATGTTGCTATACAAAGTGTGAAGATATGTTCTTATGCTGAACATTTATTTGTTAGCTTAAACTTACTCTTTTCCATTTTAACACTCAGTCTCAAATAACCTTGTCCTTCAAATGATGTGCAACGTTAAAAAGTGTAAACAAATGCTGTGATTCATTTTACAAGATCACATTCTGAGCAGATACATTTGTGAGACTAGATATACATGTAGGTTTTCTTTGAGCATAATATTAAAGCTCTGTGATATGTCAATGACATATTCATTGGACAATTGTAAATAGTCAGACGAAAGAAGAAAGCAGTCTAAGGTCTGTTATGGGGCACCGGCAAGGCACTTCTGCTGAAGAAAATGACATTAAAGCCTCCTGTGCTTCAGAAATCAATTGTGATAGATTTCCATATGACCATAATACCATTAGCACTGCATTTCCTTTACATGCTCTACATATGGTACTTTCACTTGTTAAAACTAACTCATTCTAACAAGAATTCCATAGGCCAAAGCTTACAGAATGTAAGTTCTAGGAATTATATGTTCCTACTTTACAAGACTCAGCAATCCAGCGCATGGCCTTAGTGCTTTACTAAAGCTGTCTGTATGAACCTCTCTACTCCTTTGAGAGTCTTACTGATCAAAATCTACTTTCTGAGATTTCTCAGTGTTCCCTGTGAGGAACATAATGGAAACTACATACTGATTTATTTAGATGTTTCTACAACCCCAAGTATCATAGCATCTGAGCATTTTTCCATACAATATCCAGAAAATATGAGTTGCTACATGTAAAATATATAACATTAAGTGGACTCTTAAAGCAGCAGCAAACTAAATGGAGGTGAACTGTTGCAAAATCTTATCTAGTCATTCCTGCTTTGCCACAGTCTTGGCTAAAATTCTGCAGGATGCAAGAATTTCCTTGCAGGAATCTGGTGGTTTAATAGCAGCTTCTTAAGGTCAGTTTTGTTATGGAATTAAATTCATTAGTATACACTCTGATATTACTGACTTTATTTCACTGAATGCATGCATTTTTACCTCTCACTAAATTAAATAATTACATATAATCAATCCATGACTAGAAACTAAAAATGGTAGGAAATAGTTTGTGCTTTTGGTAGAGTGACAGGAGAAAAAAGGTAGCTTGTGGGCTAAATGCATCAACTGGATATTTAAAAGGTCAGCAGGAAGCACTGATAGTATCATTATTAAAAAAAACCCAGAAATACATGGGGCAACTGTTAAAATCTGAGGCACTTCTGCAGTCTGTCTGCAAGTGGAATCTGTAGAAATCTCTCCTCTGGTTCAACGGCCTTAAAACTAGGCTCTCAGTTTGGAGACTTTCTGCTGCTGCTATAGGACCTAGAATTATATTTACTTTTCTTAGGGAAATCATACATTCTGGAATGCAGTTCTGAAGACAGGAGAAGGAAACAAATTCCAAGGGTGTAGAATTATGGGGGACACCCAAGCCTTCCAGATACCATCCAAGAGGTGGAGAAGGCAGAAGTGAATACCAGAATACATGTGCATGTTCCGCATGTATGAAATAAGAGAATTACAACTCAGAGCTCCTGAGTTCTGTTCCTGTCTCTGCCAATGATCCCTTAGTTTGTGAGCTTGGATATCTCTTGCCCATCTGCAAAATGGGCAGACACTAAATCTCACTGAGATGTCTAGCTTTTTAACTATGGTTATAACCACCATGTCCATGGAAATTAAATTTTCCAAAATACTTTGAAGTCTTTAGATTTGAGGGGAGTATTCATGGGCAGAATTATTGCTAGAAGCAATTTAGTTACGAATAATTAAAAAAACCCTCCAAGTGGCATCCAGGATTTCTAGCGAACATTTCACAGAATCACAGAACAGCTGAGGTTGAAAGGGACCTCTAGAAAACATCTAGTTCAACCCCCCTGCTCAAGCAGGGTCAACTAGAGCAGGTTGCCCAGGGTCATGTCCAGTCAGGTTTTGAATATCTCCAAGGACGGAGACTCCACAACCTCTCTGGACAACCTATTGCACTGTTTGACCACCTTCACACAGTAAAAAGGATTTTTCTTATGTTTAAATGAAATTTTCTGTATTTCAGTTTGTGCTCATTGCCTCTTGACCTTCCACTGGGCACCACTGAGAAGAGTCTGGCTCTGTCTTATTTACTCCCCCCTCATTCGGTATTTATACACATTGACAAGATCCCCCCAAGCCTTTTCTTCTCCAGGCTGAGCAATCCCAGCTCTCTCAGCCTTTCCTCATAAGACAGATGCGCCAGTCCCTTAATCATCTTAGTGGCCCTTTACTGGACTCGCTCCAGTATGCCCATATCTCTCTCGTACTGGGGAGCTCAGAACTGGACACAGTATTCCAGATGCTTTAAACTTAAGACTGTCCGACTCTTTAGGGCAACACCCCAAAACCAAAGCTAAAATATATGACTAATTCCATTTATGAGAGAGGGAGAGATTATGAGGCCAGTTCTGAAAGGAACTTTAAGCTCCACTACACTCATTTTCCAGTGGTGAATACGTATAAGAACTGGCATTGAGGTTCAGGAAATTCTGGTTCTAATACTAAATCTCTTTTTATTTTCTTTTATAAGATATTTTTCCATTAGTCAAATGTCTGATTCCCTTTTTAGAGGAGCTATGTTCATAACAAAAGCAGCAGCCAATGACTGAATTCCTTTACAAACCACTTTATTTTTGACTTTACAGCCAAACCATTAAAGTAAGTCATATAAATTCTCAACCTGGGAACAAACTCATTCTTCAGAAAGTTCATTTGTTTGTGTTTGGATAACTGCATGGAAAACAAATAGCTTTGTGATTTCTCAATATATTTTTCTCTCCTTCCATTAGCATGCAGGTTGATAACCCCTAACAAGAATTATACCTTTGGCATTTCTACTTGAGTGACATTTTCAGTGACTGTACTGAAATTACATCCCAGAACATTTTAATGATTATTACTTCACAAAAGCTCAGAGTGACAGCACACTTCACATCACCGAGGAACAGCAGTCTTTGTCCTCTGCAGCGTCTACAAAATATAGAGGTCTGTGTTTTTCCTGCAGCTCTACTTACATGACAATGTCTAACATTCACCCAGTAAAACCTTCCACTTATATGATGAAAGCAGTTCTGGCATGTGAAGTCTGGGTGGAGTACCTGACTAAAGACACTGTGGACTGGGGAGATGGACCCTGTGCCAGCAATGACTACGGCAGCAAAGAGGAAGAGAACTCTCATCCTGGGTTTTGTAACGATTTATGCACCATCCTTCTTCTCAAGCCAGGAGATGAGGTTTGAATTATAGACAGATGGTATAAAGCAAAATTATTTTCAAGTATTTCCATTTTACACAGTGGGATTGACCTATGCTGAATGGTGCCAGGATGTGAAAGACATGAGTGACTTAGAGACATTTTAACACTTCGCCCCATTCCCTCAGTTGTACCAAACATTTTCTTGGCTACAGCCAAGAATTCTTTGTGCCCTTGACTGTAGTACATCTATAATTTTGAGAGAACAAAAGCTCTTTCAGAAACAGTTTTGCAATACTGAGTCAACAGAAGTTGACTGAGAACTTCTAAAACATGGCAATAATACATAATTAAAGCAGCAACCAGCCTGGAAAAAAAACATGCTCTTCTATGAGCAGTGGACCTAATAAAGACTGATATTCTAAGAATTTGTTTCACCTTCCCACTATAATACCAATAATTCCTTCTTCCTGACATTCTCCATGATACTCCATTGGCCAAGAGAGAGAAATGCTATAGCTGGGCTGGAGCTAAGCCTATGTTGACAGGGTGGCTTCTACAGGAGTTGACTGGCTGGCCAATATGCACATGCTGACCAGCCAAGTGCCTTTTGCCAAAAGAAATGTAACATTAACTAAATTCTGCATGACTTTCCTCCTCCACAACAAGAAGCACTAATTAGGGTCTCTCTTTTCCATTCATTTGACAATTTTCACAAAATTGTAAGTTTCTATTATGTTTGGGAATTCTACCCTCTTTCAAGAGTGGTTTTAAATTGGGCGACAGGATAAAAGATGGATTAGGGGTAGATGGATTGGGGACCATAGACTGTGAGATCAGTGAGTCTCATTTCCTTAGGATATCAAACTAAAAGCAATTTCACATACCAAAATCTCCAATGGTAATTCTATAATTCTAAAGCAATTTTAATTTTATTTTACTGGCAAATCTGCATCTGGCATATTCAGTGGTCCTGTCAACTTTCAGCACAAAGTTCTCTTGTAGGGCTTGCCACCTGAGCAAACAGGACTTAGGCTTTTACAAAACACATGGACTAAAAATTATTGTCCCTTTTGCATAAAAATATACTAGTTTGGTCATTCAGCTAAAAACCTGGAGACATAAATTTAATTATCATCTCATCCTAAAGAAATTCAAACCTGACTTTCCTATTTCTCAGGGCATAGAATAATATGGGTTAGAACTGTTCTGTACCCCTCCTGTTTCAGTTTTGTCTAGGAATGCAAGAATTACAGGGACAGAAGAAAGATAAGCATGGCAGAATGTGAATATAGCTTAGTATTTAGGGTACTTGGCTGGGAAGGAATGAGGTTTGCTTCCTTCTTGCACAAACTTTCTGTTTATTGTGCAGTAGCTGCTTAATGTAAAATGCATAAAGAATTCTGGTGGGCAGGAAACAGTATTTTAGGATAGCAGTGCAAAAGAATCTGCAAGACTTAGCCTGGATGTGAGATCAGAGCTGAAAAGCGATTTGCTGATTAACACACAGAGTGGTTCCGTTTTCCACAGTAGCTAAGAAAGAAAGTGAGAAACAAAGGGTTTTGGTGACTGATCAAGAACTGTCCTTAAGCTGTGCCTAGCCTGGTCTGCTGGTGAGAAATTCACAAAGAAACATGAGGGAAACAGGCCAATATTTTTTTGGACAAAAGGCAAAAGGAAAGGTTTGGAGATGTAGATTTGTGGATAATCACTGCAGAGAAGATAGATGGAGCTGTCTTTTCAGATGAGATTATGCAGAATAAAATGCAGAGGGACAACAAAAGAGGATCAAGAGCAGACCCCTGCAGAGGAAGAAGAGAAAAGACATGCTGAAGTAATCTGGAGAAGTGTAAGAAAGAGAAAAAGGAAAACTTCTGCCTCCATAATGTGATAGCGTGTGTGTAGTTTTGTGCTGAGAAAGAAGAAAGTTGTAGGGGAAAAAGGTGAAAGCAACTTGTATTTTGCAAATTTTCTCTAGAGAGAAATCATTTACTCAGTAATTTAATTGATCTCTCATAAGCTGTGTACTAAATAGTGAGGGTTTGTATAGGAGACTGAAATCAGTCAAATATCTGTTTCTCAAATTACACATGTAGAAACATATCTTTCAATGGCAGTTTAATGTATTTAACTTTCCATTCAAAAGAAATGTACAAAAAACAGTCTGGAAAAACAAATAAATAGTATTTGCCTAAACACAGTAAGAAAGCCAGAAAAGCTAGTTGACCTTAACTCTAGACATACAACAGCTGTTTAAGCTAGGAAAGTGGAAAACCAAACACAGCATGTTTGTTCAGAATTCCATGAAAATGTTGTGAACACTTGGAGGGACCTAATATGTAGTAAACAAATCTGCAAGGTTTATGGTTAGGAAGTGCGGTGTCCTCCATATCCCCCATATGTGCTGATTACATTGAGCTAGATGATGGTGGCAGGTAAATCATATTGACAAGACTAAAAAGAAGAAGCAAGTATGAGCTACTGAGAATTCCAAAATAAGCGGTAAGTGCGCAAGACATGCACCCAGGACTCATTAAAAGTATTCAGGAAAGGATACACACAGAAAGACACAATGTGCGTGCATGAAAGCTGACTGTAAGAAATCCACTAAAAAATGAATAACAGAAGCAGTAGAAAGATCAAGCAGGCTCACCCAAATTCCATGGGACCTGTTAATGCTCAGTGGAACAGCAAATAATCATTGAATCAAAGAATTATTCAGGTTGGAAGGGACCTTGGGAGATCTCTAATCCAATCTCCTGCTCAAAGCAGAGTTACCTATGAGAACAGTCTGGGTTGCTCAGGGCTTTACTCATTCGTATCTTGAAAACCTCCAAGGATGGAGGCTGCACAACCTCTCTGGGGCAACCTGTTCCACTGCTAGACTGTCCTCACGGTGAAGTTATACCTCCTTCTATCCACTCAGAACCTCTCTTGTTTCAAAGTACGCCTGTTGTCTTTTGTCCTCCTACCATGCACCGCTGCAAAGAGGTGCTTCATCTTCTTGAATACCACCTTGCAGGTACTGGAAGGCTGCCATCAGGAAAACACAGGCTCCTATTCTGCTTTTTCTTTATATTCCGATTGTTACTCTCCAGTTGTAATCCAAAACTTTTACTTTCTTGGGACACAGGTGTCTGAATGTTATGCTGACCTCCTGATGCAGTAACTACATATCCATTCAGGCTACTATGATGTCTGTGGCCCTTTCTCCCTCTTATAACCAAGTGAAAACAGCTTAACCCAAAAACTGCAATTCCTTCAGTCACATCAGCTAAGTACCAACAACCAAGGAACAATGAAAAATGCACTTGACCTACATCAAAGCCAGTATGTCAACAGCAACTTAATATGAATATATATATTTTTATAAAAGGAAGCAAAATCCACATAGCCCATAAAAGCAAACTCTAGTCAACTACTGCTGTTTCTTCATGGTAGTCTCAACTTGAAACAATAATTCTGATTAATTTTTCTGGAGTGAGTTATATAAACTTGAACAAATTTCATTAGCTTCCATAGAACTGTCAACTGCAACAGCAAACAGATCTAAAAAATTACCAAAATATTAAAAATAGGTATGTGTGAGATAATTATCATGTCATATTTTCACACTTAGCTGTTAGTCTTGTTATATTGTGCATTTTGATCTACTCTCTCTCAAACACTATTTGTATGGGTGCAGTAGGAAGCCCATTTTGCTCCACATACAGTAGCTGGTCTCAATGGGCATGCAGTACCAGGAGTTCAAAAGAGAATGCAAACCACCCTGTTGGCTATAACATTCTCAGGAGAAGTGGCTGATAATGAAACCATCCTGGTGCTTTGGTTTACAGAATCACAGAATCACAGAATCACTGAGGTTGGAAGGGACCTCTGGAGATCATCTAGTCCAACCCCCCTGCTCAAGCAGGGTCACCTAGAGCACATTGCACAGGATTGCATCCAGGCGCGTTTTGAATATCTCCAGAGAAGGAGACTCCACCACCTCTCGGGGCAACCTGTYCCAGTGCTCTGTCACCCTCACAGTGAAAAAGTTTTTCCTCATGTGTCTGATGGAACTGCCTGTGTTTCAGTTTGTGCCCATTGCCTCGTGTCCTGTCGCTCGGCACCACTGAAAAGAGTCTGGTCCCATCCTCTCGACACCCTCCCTTCAGATACTTGTACACGTTGATAAGATCTCCTCTCAGCCTTCTCTTCTCCAGGCTAAACAGGCCCAGCTCTCCCAGCCTTTCCTCATAGTGGAGATGCTCCAGTCCCCTAATCATCTTGGTAGCCCTTCGCTGGACTTGCTCCAGTAGTGCCACATCCCTCTTGTACTGGGGAGCCCAGAACTGGATGCAGTACTCCAGATGTGGCCTCACCAGGGCTGAGTAGAGGGGGAGGATCCCCTCCCTCGACCTGCTGGCAACACTCTTCCTGATGCACCCCAGGATACCATTGGCCTTCTTGGCCACCAGGGCACATTGCTGCCTCATGCTTAACTTGGTGTCCACCAGCACTCCCAGGTCCTTCTCCGCAGAGCTGCTTTCCAGCAGGTCAGCCCCCAATCTGTACTGGTGCATGGGGTTATTCCTCCCCAGGTGCAGGACCCTGCACTTGCCTTTGTTGAACTTCATGAGGTTCCTCTCTGCCCACCTCTCCAGCCTGTCCAGGTCTCTCTGAATGGCAGCACAGCCCTCTGGTGTATCCGCCACTCCTCCCAGTTTTGTATCGTCAGCAAACTTGCTGAGGGTGCACTCTGTGCCTTCATCCAGGTCATTGATGAAGAAGTTGAACAAGACTGGACCCAGTACTGACCCCTGGGGGACACCGCTAGCTACAGGCCTCCAACTAGACTCTGTGCCACTGATCACAACCCTCTGAGCTCTGCCCTTCAGCCAGTTCTCAAGCCACCTCACTGTCCACTCATCTAGCCCACACTTCCTGAGCTTGTCTATGAGGATGCTATGGGAGACAGTGTCAAAAGCCTTGCTGAAGTCTAGGTAGACAACATCCACTGCTCTCCCCTCATCTACCCAGGCAGTCATTAAATTATACATTTCATTTTAGGCTCAGAAAAGGACTTTACATTCTGGCTGGTACAACATTTTCAGCCTTCCCTAGCCAGGTTGGGATGAACACTCCAAAAATTACATAGGAATAAGTAAGTGGACACAAAAAATGCCAGTTCACTGCTAAAACAAAACCCATTCAAATTTGTGTGTGAAATTGTTCAAGAACATTTCATGCTCCTGAAAAAAGTACTTCCTAAAGGTTGGCAAGAATAGAAAGAACTTAGCTTGATGCAGCTGCCTATTGTTTAAGATGAAAGTGATCAGTATAGGGGGGAATTAATTTTTCATTGTGTTTTTTATAAGACCTGCATGTTCCCAGGTCTAATCCATTCCTTTTAACACCAAGGTCTTTTTCTCCATAGATGAAGATACTCTACAAGCGCTGATCTATCCCTACAGTTACAAAATAAGAGACAATTTACTGGGTAGCATTAGCATTTCACTGAACTCTGGTCAGCTTTGGAAGAAGGGAGCCTATTACAGCAAGACTGCCTGTCATATAAGATCACTAGACAAAAAATGCTTACGTTTAAAATTTCTGAAGTTAATGAAGTTATACCAATAACTAACTCTCCATTCATTTTTCTCAGTCCCAAATATCCTGAACCTCAAGATACCACGGCCTTGGGAGTACATATGCTATTCTGTTTACCATGGTAAGAAACTAAAGCTGCTTCCTCAAAGGTGGGTACAGTACAGTTTTACGTGTAGAGAAATGGCAGCACCTAGCCTTTACTCAACAACAGAATATAATAAAGTTTTGAGATTCTCATATGCATTTCCCACTTTTTTTCAGTATGAAACCTGTGCTTATGGGTTGTAAGCTTTGCAATTTTTGCTGATGGTGATGGATTTTATTTTACTTGCAAGGAAAGTGCAATGCCATTTTTCTCATGCAACAACAAAGGGACTGTAGAATACGATGCAAGTGGCTTGTGAATACTTGAGAGAAACTAAAAAAGTTGCAGTCTGACTCAGAAGATTTCAGACCACAGGAAACTTAACGTTTTCTTATTTTAAATAAGCCCATGCAGTGTACTTTGAAGCAGTCTGGAAATGGGATCAAGACAAATTTAATGTGATAATGCAGCAGGCTTCCAGTAGTACCAGTTATTCAGCTGATTTGAAGATGAAAATAATCATCTCTCTCTTTTTGTGCATAAACAACAGAAATGAAAACCCAAATGCAAATTCTTATGTAGTCTTTCCCCATTGTCTTAATAAATAAACCATTAAGAGCCACAGAGCTAATTCTAATGAAACTGAAAATTCCCCTGAACCACAAATTAGTGAAATTAAAACCTCACGTAAACAAAACGTTCCTCTAAATTTGATTTATTCTTTTCTGATTTGTAATAGGCTCAGTTCAATGACATGAAAAGATAATCACTGGCATCTGGCACACTCATACAGCATTTCCTAGTTAACAGTTCAAATTATTCTACACAAAGTAGGTCTCTTGGTGCCAGATAAGTCTCCCCCAGTTCACCTGACTGCCGAGCTGGATCCCAGCCCACTGGACCTGTGCGTTCCTAATTCCAGTGCAGCCTGAACTGATTTAGCTTTGCCTGCCCTGTGACATAGTTCCTTCTTATGGGCTGTTGTAGGACTCTGACAAAATGGAGCCCTCCAGCTTTATGTTCCTGGGAACATTGCTGACCTCCGAGCTATAGACTGAATAAACCTTCTCTTTGGACAGACTGACATGCAAAAACACTTCAGCTTTGCCCAGGGAATCTAACCACATCTTTTTCACTCAGATAGCATGAAAAGAACAGAAGTAGAAGGAAATAGCAAACCCTTTATGTAAAGTCTTGCCTCAGTTTTTTTTTTTTTTTTTTACCTCTGCAGTAATCCTGAATTTCTGAGATGTTTCAAACCTTTTTAATATATTTCGCAAATCTCAGGACTGTTTCCATGTTAGCTAGCTATGGGGTTACTCCCATGGCTTAACAGGCTCAAACTGAATAGAAAGCATTCCTTTTTCTCCTTGCAGGACCTGGGGACTCTTCTCTTGACCACATCTACTTTCTGCATTTTCAAATGCCAGCATCTACGTGTTTGTTCTTTGCTTTGCTGGCTGGGCTTGTTATTCTACATTTTCTGCAAAGAATCTAGAAGAAATTGTAGCATCAGCCAGTATAATTTTCCAGGTGCTTCCCCTTATTCAGGTAAATAAGCAATTATTTACCTAAATAAGCAGAGACATTATACATCCCTTACAGTACACAGCTAATTTCAACTTCACTGAGGTAATCCCCCCAAAAAAATTATTTTAAAAACTTATAATTTCCCCCCCAAATTTCATAATAACTTCAAAAATTTTACCAGACTCCATAAACTGTAGGGAAATGACTGTTATCCCCGTTTTTATGAAGGCATAGGGAATGAAATACACTGAATATGGCTGAAAACAAAACCTGGAGAGTTCTTTCCCTGTCAAATCTTGTACGGCAAATATATATTGATTCTTCTATGCAAACACAGAGGAAGTAAAAATGTAACCTTTACTTTGATAAAATATTTGCTTTACCTTTTTTATTCTAATTTTTAAGCTGATATATAGTTATATGATTTTTAAGAATTAAAATGAACTAATGTAAATTATTTTTTGGATTACATAATCTTGAATATGTTACTGATAAAAATAAACTACATAGCATCGCAGTTTTACATGCTATTTTTCAAATTTCAGGCTCAGATGCATTCCTATGGCTAATGTCTTACAAGCTAAGAAAGCTCATGCGGACAATCACAAGCTAGGAAGGAGTTTAAAAGTCCTTCAGAAAGAAATAGGTATAGATGAAAGTGTACTTGGAAACCAAGAACTGGGAGAGTGATTCCAGCATAAAAAACTCTGTAAAAGAAGTAAACCTAAGCATCACAAAACTGAAGGTATCAAGTTCAAACCTTCACTGCCCTTCCCAGCCAGATCAAGAATTGACTTGCCCCTCAAATGTCTTTTATACAAAGAAGGGGAAAAGAGAAAAAAAATATTTACATTGACCTAAACACATTCGACAGGAACAGGCACAGCACAATAACCTGCGACACTGACAGCACAAAAGAGGGAGAGAACAAAGCCCCGGCGCAGGGAGGGCTTGTTTGAGGAACCGGGAGCCTGCAGCGGCCCGCAAAGGTGAGGACAAGCAGCCTACAGCTTAGTTAAGAAAACACAGGGCCCGAGCGGAATGATTCCAGGAGCAGAGCATGAAGCAGGCAAAGAAGATTAATTTAAGCAGATTCTGTGCATGAGCTGCTTTTCAGTGGCTGGATTTGTCTTTAACAAAAAATAATAATAAAAAAAAAAGTTTATTTTGAACAATTACTGTATGTATAAAATATAAGATTTCAGGCGTCACTTCAGCAGCTAGAAATGAGGTACTGCTGAATTTGAACCTTTACCAGTTTTATGCTCTGCTGGAACCACATGCCCTAGATAAAAGTAAGCACCACTTACTTAAAACATAAGCTGACTACTGACCACACATACTGTTCTGTTAATGATTTACACATCCGGGAAAAGCAGCCCTCAGATCTATGTACACCACCAGTGAAAAGCACATTTACAAGAAATTCTGCAGCCATGAGGTAACAAACAAAGTCTTTTCTTTTTACTGTGGTGACTCTACGAAAGCCCTGGAACTCTACTTCCCAGGCATAAAACGTTCTCCTGACCACTGTCACCAATCTAAGCGTTTTTAGAGTAAAGCAAGCGTGCCTGCTCTCTGTCAGGTTAATGCAAATAAACAAAGTCAGGACAAGAAGAAACTATCAGGCTGCCTTGGTTGTTCAATGCCTTATTTCTAAGCAAGACCAAGCAAAGACCAAACACAAAGTTGAAAGAAAGCAGATCAAATAAAGGAGTCTCTGAGGTGAGAAAATAAGTTAGGAAAGACTTCTAGAAGTAGATGTAGATAAAAGTATACTTGAAACCCGGAACCGAGACTGACTGTAGCCTAGAAACACCATGAAAAAGTGAATCTGAACATCAAAGAATGCAATGTTAAGTGCAAACCTTCACTACCCTTCCCACAATGGAAAATAACACTACTGCCCAAAGCACAGGATTGAGAAAACTTCACTCAAAACAGTGGAATGTAATATTACAGGTAATACATTTTTTTAAAGTTTCTAAAATATTTCCTTTGACTTTTCTGCTACAGTCTGTTACTCAGTCACAAAAGCATTGATACATTCAGCTAAATCTATTTCTTCTCAACCAATCAATAAAAAGTAGAGGAATACTGCTTTAATGCAGGAAGTCTGTTAGCTCTGAATCTAGACATTTACCAAAAAGGTAAATACAATACCACATGAAGTAGCTATAAATAAAGCAGCTCATGATAATGTATTTTTAGTTTTATTATTGTGACATAGTAACTTTCAAACGATCTTGTTTCCTATATACAGCTGGCATAGAGAAAAGGAAAACCTGAGCAAACAACATGGGCAAGTGGCCAAGGGAACAAAAGTTTACTTAAAAATATAAGGAAGCACTATTAGAGACAAAACAATCTAGAGTCATTAGATGCCTTATCTTCCTAAAACGCTTGGAAAATCTCTGTCAGAATCCTTTTAATCTTGATTTTATTTAAACAAGATTATGAATATGAGATGAACTAGGATACAAAATATGTAACTGAACTTCAATTAAAATAACAACCACTTCTTACACAGTAATAAAACAAAGAGCTTTTGTTGGCTGATAAAGCAAATCTCACATACTTGTGAAGATGAAGAGGTATTAATTAGGTTTGGGCCTGGATAATAAATTTCAAAATTCCAAAAGTTTTGTGGAATTTAGTCCCAAGATTTGATTTTGTCCCACTGTATTACAGATCTAGGCAGAGGAAGAGTTGTAGAAAAGGCAGAGCAAGAAAGAGACTCAGTGGGTGGATACAGATTTGGATCAAGCTCCTCTGGCAGCTGTTGCTGGTACTGCTGTCCAGGAAGAAGCCAGCTCCAGCGACGGACTAGAAAAGAAAGGCAGCTCTGGTTGCCACAGAAAGCGCCTAAGCACTCGGGCACGTGAGGGAGAAGCGTGTCCTGACCATAAAAATGGCTTGTTACACCTCTGCATATAGGACCCAAGTTTTGATCTTCATACTTTAAGCAAAAGAAAAGAAATTACTTCAGGGTAGGTCAGGAGCATTTCTAAGCAAAGAATGTATTTTATAATTTGGAAAAGAGGAACTATACTGTAGGTATGAACTAGGCATGTTTTCAGTGTGCTCAATGGAGCCCGTCTTTCTAGCTTCACCAAGAGCGTACATGCAGAAGCCTAAGATTAAACACCCAGGGAACTTTCAAAATCAAAATGCAAGCACCTGACAGATTTGCAACTGCTGGATTTACATACTTTGATTTTTCCTAAGTGCCACAGTAGGCAGCTACAGACCTCTGGAAATTTCACAGGAGATGCTTCCTATCTGAAAGTAACATGCCCTCCTAGACGCATCTTGTCTTTCATCATGCTAGACTTGCCAGCGTGACTTCTATCTGCTTCTCCCTGGTAGCTTCCACAAGCTCGTAATAGTCTCCTAATTGCTGGATCTTATTTTTAATTTCAATAACATATTAATTACAAAATCTAATGAAAAACTATTTGGTACCTGATAACTTTCTGACTTCCAAATTCTAATTGCTATAGTTATCTTCTTCTATTCTGCTTGACTATTTGTACCTAATAAAGAGATTACCAGTAAAAATCCTGACTAAAATATTAACAGTTAAGATTGGTGTGATGTAAGATCAGGATAACTGATCATAGCTGAAGATGAAGATGTGAAGGAGGAAAGGTTAAATATGATATTGCCTGGCTGAAATCTAGATATCTTTAAAATGTCTTAGAGTGAATCTAACACAATTTCATCCAAGAAAAAATTATTCAGTAACAGTACATTTAAACAATGAGTAATTTTTATTTCCTTGGTTTGTATTAACAACACAGATTCTCCTTCTTGCCCACTCGCTTCCCCATTTAGCTAAAAAAGAGCTGGCTTTTAATTATTCTTACAACAGAATTGTGACTGTCCAAAGCGGAGCTCAGACATACTGTAACAAGGACATTACAACAAGCCTGAGGTGTCTGTAAGACTACTTACAAAACTTGCGAAACTATCTGCCATAATTACTGCTGTCAAAACCAGTGTTATTGAGAATATAAAAAGAGCAACTCAAGAATAGGAAAAAAATTTACTAGCAATACAAAGACTAAATATGTATATGCAATTTCTTCAGACCCAAGATGAAACTCTATTAATTACAGAATTATTACTTCCGTGACATTATCAGGAACTACTTTTAGTGCCAAACACCAAATTCAGCACTAAAATATTCCATGAAAATTGAAAGGGAATCCCCAAAAAACAAACTCCAGCTTGAATCAGAAAATAAATTCTAAAACAAAAGACTGAGGTGTTTTCATTTTTTACTTTTAGAATGCAAAGCATTCATTTAAATCACTTCTGAATTTTAGTTCAAAACTTTCAGTGTCTGTGAAAATGAAATCTCACGATTTTTCCCCTGCTAGAAATGGGATATGGAAATGAAACCAGCAGTTGGTAAACACAGGCAAATAAATCAATTAAACTTTGTAATTAACTTGTAAACAAAGTACATCTGCAATACTGAATCCAAGCACTTATACTGGGTTTTAATCAGTCACTTAAAAATAGTATATGGAAAAAAATCAAGTAAAATATTCACACACTTTTTTCTGTTCCTTTTTGGTTAGACAGAAGTCCATCTGGGCCATTAGCTTATCTCTAACAATGACCAGTAATGAGAAAATGGCAAGCATTGCTCTAAATTAAATACTGAGGTATTTTACCTTGTTATACCAAGCCCATGTGCACTTTAATCTCTTCTTCTACTTCTTTTGCTCAACAGTGTCTATATACTCAGTAGTATATGCAGAGAAGTTTCACTGAATTAAACAGTAGCTGCAGATGCCCACAGTACATCTGACTTCCAGTCAATATCTTCCTGCTTCATTGGAGAAAATATCAAAAATCCACAAAACTCAAATAAAAAAAAAATAAAAATCCTGAAGACGACTTTGAATAACTGTTTGACAGAAGACCAGGAGTATCCTCCTGACCTCACTGCTGCTTGCACCAAGTTTAATTGGAATAATTCTAGCACAGTAAGTAGACATATATCTCCAAATAAGAGAAAAAATATGCAAGGAGAACAACAACTGATTTGGAGATTAGTGAAGGAAGCTATGTGAAAGTTGCACCATATCTACACATTAAGCGTTACCCTAGAATATAAAACTGTTTGGAAGTATTTACTAATTATAGTGCAACTTTTTTAGGCTAACCAAGTTCCTTTCTAATTTATGGTCAAATCATAGACCTCTCTCTCATTCTGATGAACTGTAACTGACAAAAGTTAACTACAGATGGATTACTTGTGTAGAAGCTTTCTAAGCGAACAATAGTTTCAATTCTTTTATTTCAACAATGGCAACACTTGTAATATTTCCTACAGCTATCTTGCATTTACTTGATTGGCAAAGTGAAACATTCATGTCAGTCATAGCTTAAATATTTGCTTTTCCAGGTTTTGATTTGAGACTTCCCATTTCTTTAATTGGTTATTTTCAGGATTTTAGATATTTAAAACCATGGCACCTTGATATTTGTCATACTGTTGTCCAGGATCAAATTATATCTCAAATACAACTTCATTTTTTGCTAAAGGTATGACTTTCTTTTATTATAGCCCTGCAGCTCAGTAAACACAGTAGTGCCAATGTCAGTAACAGGCCACAGGCTTTGTACTGACTGTGCAAGTCCTCAGTACTGGGGCTTGTCAGGCCTACGCTGAACTTGTCTTTGCCTGCTTGTGCCTTTTGCTTTAGCTTGTTTGCTTTACTTTTGATTATCTTTGAATGGTATAACCATTAGTTTTATATACAGTAGTAACAAATAACTATTCTGCATACAATGAAATATTTATGACTAGCATAATGATACAGTGTAGAGAAATACAGGCCTGGTATGATAGCAGAGGCCTTGAAAGTGGGGTCACAGGACGGAGTGCAGAGGAGTACAGGCATGGGTTGGTAAGAAAAGGGGCACAAGCTGACACTGGAGATCCCAGGGCTATAAACAACTCACCGATGGTCACCAATTACTCACCAGTTACCAACAACTCACCAATGAAAGAACGCTTACACTGAGCTGAGACAAAACGATTCTAGGGGTAACAATGAAGAACAATTATCCAAAATATGCAAAATGCATCATGTATAGTAAATTCAGATGTAATGTTGACTAGCAGACCAATGAAGAAATAGCAAGGTGTAAAGCATTAGCAAACATATAAAAATGGCTCCAAGCATACCTTGAAGAAGGGGAAGAAGAAACCATCAACGGCAACATTATATTCCTCCTAGCAAAGAAGGGTAGGCAACCCCACCACCAACATTCCACCCCTTCGAGCAAAAAACTTTGAGCAGTGATGATTTGCTGCAGTGCTCACTCTTCCTTTCTCCTTGAGGAAGACTGGCGTCATCGACCTTACGAACTAGACAGGCAGTGGAAGGGTAAACATAATAGCAGAGAAGAAATGTAGATATTAGGGATTGTGTGTTTAACAGTTCTAACTGTATTCTTTATTACTGCAACTTTTTCTGAAACTGTATTTTTTGTTTTCTTTTTCTTCTTTTCTGTAACAATTAGATATGGACTAATAATAATTCTTTGATCAGAATGTTAAGATTTCAGTTATAAGAACAATAAATTCATGGCTTTACATTTAAGATGTGTTTCCTTTTTGCCGATAACAAAATTTAAAACATCATACTACCTCTTACCTATAACTTATTTAAACATTCAGATTGTATTTTTAATTTTCTTGCTGGTGCCCCTTAATATCTCATATTATTTTTCATGAAAATGACATTTTGAGAGCTGTTGCTTGATATAATCTCTCTCTTGGATTTTCCTAAAATCTGAATCATATTGTATACAGAAACAAAAGGATCATAGCAAACACAGCAACATCATATGACCACGTATCACAGTTACAGAACAGATACATACGTCATCACAAAGAACTTCTAGTTCTCTGCTTTTGCATATCTTTGAAGCACGTTTTCTCCTCTTTGCATGCATATAAAAAATAATGTGTATTTGCATGGGCAAAGAGGACATGAGGGGAATTTCAGAGATTTATATATGGAGCTTAATTTACAGACCCAGTTCTACAACTAATTACAGCAGTGCTTTCTTATGTATGTTCTTGACTTGGAACTGCTTATATAATCAATTATCTGTTTGTTCCTAGTAGTGTTCATGATGTGTAAACCATGCTGTAGAAATAAATCAGTTGCTGGACCGGACCACTAACTAACGCATAGTTTAGTGTGATGTTACTGCAGCAACCAAAAAGATAGAATAGCATGTCATACATTATTTACACATTATTTGGAACATACAGCTTTCTGAAATCCATTTACCAAAAGCAGAGGTGCTCTGATGGAAGAGAAGAGGACGCCTTAAAACATTTTTAAATAATTTCCATTGTTCTGAAGGTGAAGTAAATCAAAGTAATAAACAGCACAAATAGAAAAAATAAAAGACTCTTCCTTTTTAAGCACCTGAAGTCATCATTTCTCAGGGTCCAGTTGCCAAAAGCTTTGTGAGCACACTTCTAGATCATGAACAAACAACCTAGACCTTTTACTTCAAAATTCCAAGAAATGAATGTATGCAGCCCGCATGAAGGCAAGCAGAAATCTTGCAGACACTATGTTTGTACATAGCAAAACAGCTACTGTCTGAATGAAAGCTCTTGAGAGCTGTACAAAACGGGGACTACAAACTTGCTTGAACAGACCTCGTCAGTAAAAATATGCACCCTCATTAAAAGCATTCTTGGTCCTCTGGTACAAGCTAACAGTCTCTCCTATTCCCTGCAGGTCAACAAATCAATATGATATCAGAAACAGTGTGTGGAAGCAGGGAGAGGGGAGGAAAAGAGCACAAATGCATCAGACAAACTGGTAAAATTCAAATTGCTAAATTTCAGGAAGAAAGCTATTTACCCATGTAGTTTCCAAGTAAATTGGAAAACATGCAACTTATAATGGTACCATGAAAAACAGTACCCATGATCGGGTTAAAATTTTTGCTTCATCAATAGGGTGCACATTTTGGATGAGGAAGTGAACAAAACATCTGGGAATGAGTCTGGAGATATTTTCCAGACCACAGCAGAAAGATTAATGACCGAAGTTTGTCAGGCTAAAATGGAAGCTTACAGGGGGACTGGATACGGTTTTGGTTTAAAAAAAGAAAAGAAAAGAAAAGCAGTAAAACAATCTATACAGCAGATAGGCCTTCTGTTCATTGTCAAAAAGGATATAATTCTTTGCTTATGTATAAACTGAAGACAGTTTCATAATCTAATGTAAGAAGGGAACATCTTGTGCTGCCAGCAAGAGGAAGAAATTCTGCAAGAGATGGAGGATGCCCAGTCTTCTCCTACATTTGAAGTACCAGAGTGTTTCTGGCAGCCATATTCAGAATAGGGCAAGTTTCAGCACATTCAAGACACTCCCTGACAGCACCAAACAGTGAAACCTCACGAGYGCCCAATGCCTATCATGCTTTCCACAGCATCCCCCTGCATAGTGGTGAACATGCTGCAATACATCATCTTGGGGCTGGAGGTGAAGGCAACATGGAGTGTAGCACTTTCCTTACTTTACCCAAGAAGTTTGTGCAGCATCACTGTTTGGAAAAAGCTACCTATTACATTGACATCATTGTCTACATACCACAAATGAACTGGACACCAGTGTAAGATAAAAGTAAAGATACTATGACTATCACAAGTCCAAGGCAGGAGCAATCAGCTGGAAGAGGAGTGGGGAGGAAGAAGTCTTGCTAGGGTCCTCAGAATGGAGAGAACTATGGAGTCTGTAGCTGTGCACAAATTCCTTACCATAATGTGATGGAGAAGAATAAAGAGGACTTTCAGGATATCCTGTGGATATCTCCTCATAGGACAGTGGCAAAACATCTGGCATATCCATGCAGCTGTAGGCCTCCTTTTACCATGGTACACCACTGTCCCAACATCTCCCCTAGCCATCAACTCATCTAGGTTTACAACTCAGAAACGATGAGATGTGATTAACAGTTAAATCCATCCAGCATGTCCCAGCTGGGACACCCTTTCCTCCTTCTGGCAAGGAATCTCTGTACTACTGAGCTTACTGGCCTCCACCCAGCCTGCTAGCTGGCCCAAATACAAAGAGATCCTCTTACCTCTGGAAGGATCGCTCTGACAAAGTTTAGTCAACAAAGAACAGGAACAGAGCTCCAATGAGTCTGTTTCATTATCACCTGATAGAGGGGGACAAGACTTGCTGAAGGATCCCAAAACAGTGCTATAGATCATGGTTCTGAGACCCCAGAGGACTTCACAAAGGATGGGGCAAACTCCTGAATGAAAACAGAAGTTCGGTGGCATGCCTAGTCATGCTCTTAGAATGAAATCTCCATTGCAATGCTTCCTGAATGTGCTTTGGGCCACTAAGGAAAACCACATGTGCTAGCAAGTACACGCATGCAAGGCTGACAGAGATGCTGTGGCCAAATGGAGGAGGCTGATTAGATCAACAAGGACTGGCAGGCTTGCCCTGTGCTTTTTTCCAAAGAATCATTTCAGATGGAGGCCAGGGACCCTGCCAACTCATACTATCTCTTCTTGTAAGGCATTCCAGGCTATACGAGTAATCTCTTCACTCAAACACTAACATCCCATTGCCCAGCAAGGGGAGTCCTTAATTTGGGTGAGTGCATCATGAGCTGAATTAAAGGCAGGCCTGCAGTGTCCTATAGAACAAAGGTCAGCTCCAATCATATACTCCAGGAACTTCTCACTGATATCTCTGGCCCATCTGGTCATGTCCTCTCTCCAGAAGGCAGCAGTGATGTCAGGACAGCAATGACCAAAACACTGAACAGCTAGTGCATGGCCTTGATCATGTTTACTATAGGAATAGGTTCTCTGGAGGAACACTGCCAACACTGCATCATACTCAGGCATCTCACCAGTTACTCTAAGCAATTTGTGCTCAGCTATATTAGATATTTTGTAAAACCCTGCGATTCACACATTTCAGAACTTCAGAGTCTCCCTGCAGACTGTGATATTAACTTTTTTCCCTGCAATGAGAATTACAGTCAATACATGAATTTTCTGACCTAGATTCTTGCTACCTATGCTTACCCATGCTGTAGGTAGTACTACAGGACTTACCTACAGGAATAGGTACAGGAACAGAGCTTGTCAACACTAAGATAATTAGCCCCATATTTTTAATGAGTATTTGGTGGCCAAACTCCAGAGGGGCGTTCCACATCCTGAAATTAGTAACCCATTACTAGTAGTTCAACATCTGAAGGATGATGTAGTCTATCAGCAGATGCTAGTGTGATCCCAGTGTTGCCATTACTCTACAGTTCAGTTGTGTTCTCAGTGAAATGAACAAAAAGTAGTTTTGAATTTCTGAGTGATACTGTCTCAGAGTCACAGAAATAAGGAAATCAGCTGACATTGTGGTTAGTCAGCCAGCCTCTCGTCTTTTTCCAGTTTCATGTGTATCAGCTTGTTGACAGCAAGCTGACACAACAAAATCAAATATGAACATTTAAGGCAGTAAGTAGGGCTCCCTATAGAGGCCTACATGCTGAGTACATCTGGTAAAACGGAGGCAAGTGCTAGTTGGATCTTGCTAGCAATAATACAGGATTCTTAGGACAGCTATTGTGCCCAAAGTCTCCCCATCCAGTTTGCACAGAGCTGAGGAACTCTGGAGGAGCCTAAGGGACCTATAAACAGCTTAGATTTCTTATTTTATTCCCAGCCTTGACTATACAACTATGTCACTCACCCTGAATCCTAGAAGTACATTAGTATAATGTAAATATTGTCCTCACATGTTTGGTTGGAAGATGTTCATTTCAGAAGACATTGAATTGTCTTCAGGTTTATTCTTCTCACAGTTCCTGTTAAGCTCAATCAATGCATACTCAACAATAAATTCTTAAAACCTGATTTATAATAATTGTATTTCACAGGCTAAGGCATATGAAGTTTTCATAAAATCATGCCATTCTTCTTGGATCATTACTTAGCAATTCTCTATATATCACCCTCTTTTTCCTTATACAATAAAACAGGGAACTGGGACGCCTCATGCTTACACATGGAAAAGAGAAACAGCTGCAGAAGTTGCAAGGGCTGCTGCTGCTGAGCTCCTGTCAAATCTGATTACAAATTTAGAGGATAACAGCAATCAGTAGGTATCAGCAGTTGCTTGAATGGTAAATACTCTTTAGAAAAGGCACTTTTCTTGTTGTTACTACTCAAATACAGAATAAATCTTATCTTGATCATGCTGTTCCAGATCTCCACAGAGATTGTCTTCATCTGACAGAATTTATATTGATTACAAAAGATGTTTCACACTTTGAAACTTTCTATCCTAACAGACAAAGCCAACATCAAGCACTTTGTACTTTGAAGTTAAAAGGAGTTGTTTCATCACTGTAGACTGGACGGAGTTGAGTTAGACAATGAAAGACAATGAACAATACCAAACTTTTGATTGACACTTACAGGAGGAGGGTGGGAAAAGAGAAAAGACGGCATAAAAACACATTAGCACAGCTCTAATTAGAGGTATTCCTAAGGAAATCAGGACAGACATCTTCACCACACTCAAGACGTCTTGTATCTTGAAGTTTCGCATAAACAGGAGTCTTACAAAACTTAGAATATAAAAAACTATCTTTGCCCATATATGCAAAATCTGATGCTCAGGGACAGCAAATTTGAAGGGATAAATATGTTTTCATCTTCAGAAGCATAACAGAAAGTGAGATCTATATTTTAAATTTCATTTAACTAATCTGATCAGGATAAAGTAACCATTACTAACCTGTTTTCACTGATCTAACAGGTGACATAATTTTATAACAGAAATGAGTGATTAAAGCAACAAAAAAGCCAGTTTATACAGCAAAGTACGGAGAAAAAGGAATTTGTTCGAAATACTTACATTTACATATAATTTCTACTTAAATATAATTACAAAAAAGACACACATTTTCTAAACTTTAAAAAATGTGAAACTTTCAGAATATTTCTTCCATATAGATATCTTTTGATTTTTTTCTCTTCTAACAGAAGCATAAGGTGTTTTCTGCACCAAACACCGTGAAACAAGATTAGTCACCTACACATTGTAGACTGCTAAGAATGACTCAAGCACAGGTTTTTTTCTTCCGTTATAGTAATCTAGCCTTGACTGATCTGAAAGATACTGGAATAAAACATATTTCTGGAAACAATCTTACTGAACACATCATAGCAAGCAGCACCAAGGAAGAATTACATCAATGATATTCTGTAAGATCAGATCAAGACTGCACGCATATGGACAGGCACATAATTATTTACTAAGTAACAACAGGGGGGAGGTTATAGTTTTGTCTTCATTTAATGTGAACCAAAAACAGTTTTAATACATTAAAGCACAAGTCTAAATATAAAATTAAGTTAGCAGAGAGCTCTGATCACCCAAAGATATTTCAAGGGACCAAATATATTATTTCAATTTATTTAAGAGAATAATTCCACTATACTACAACTGTGACAAGTGCATTCTTCTTGTAAGGCCAGAACATTTGAAAGGAAAGGCATTTATAGACAAGATTTTTCTTTAAATATTATCATGAATTATTCACCATTCGTTAACTATGTGATTGTCCTGCATAAGCTAGCAAGTGAAGGACAGAACCCAAATATATTAAAAATATATGTTTTCTTGTTTTATATACGTTTTTTAAAGCTTTGGGAGTTTGAATTAGAACCACAGTCCCATATGAACTGACGTAAGTTCTGTTACGGATGTCTAGTTAATTAATATGTGAAAGAAGACCTAGTATCCTATAGCTTAGCTTTCCCATTCAGAACGGATACAAAGCAGAGCACAAGCCTTTCTGTGGTGCAAGTACAGTGTAGCTCATCTGTGGGAATGCTCTATATATTGCATACAAAAGGAGATAGTATCAGTGATGCCATCATCCTTATGCATTGGGTAAATCCCACTGTTAGAAAATGTTTATCATTCTCCAAACATCATCTTGTTTCTGGAGAAAGCAAATGGTGTTTAGAGTTCTAGCAGTGCTATTTGATTCTCCATCTATGCTATGCAGAACACAAAAATCAGACAGTAGGCACTGGAAGATTAAAAAGTCCCCTGTCTCTCCTCCAAGTAAAAGTAAAAACTTTTACTACTTCCACTGAAGTTCCTGCTCTGTACAAATGCATAGTTTGATAAAGCTGTCAGGGCCCTGAGCACACTCCCTTCTCTTCTGCCCTGACTGAGGGTTTGGTTGCCTGGGCTCCGGGTCAACTTAGATAATGGTGCAAGTGTCCAGACTTGAAGGCAGTTCTCCAGAAAGCTCTGCTAAGAAGTCTCAGTGGA
This sequence comes from Apteryx rowi, assembly GCF_003343035.1. Lineage (NCBI taxonomy): Eukaryota > Metazoa > Chordata > Aves > Apterygiformes > Apterygidae > Apteryx > Apteryx rowi. The sequence continues at coordinate 1,461,514 of NW_020450994.1, read as the reverse complement.
GGCTCTCCCCCATTTCACTCCTGGTGACTTTTAAGCTAAGGCTCTTTTGCTTGCCCCCACTTGAGCTATGTTACAGCAGCGTTGCAGCCATGCCTGCATCAGGCCATGCACCCCATCAACCCAGACCCTGGTCCTGACCCTTCAATTATAATTCTTGGCCTGACTTCGGACCTTTCTCATCACTATGGACTCGTCTGGTGATCCGGACTCTTGGCTGAATCTGGCTACCATCACCAGGCCTGCTCTGCTTGTCTCTCTCAGGTACTGTGGTACTGGGCCCTTGCTAGGGAAGCTGCTCCCTCTGCCTACAGCACTACCTTACTCAGCTCCCAGCTCCTCTTGCAGAGCAGCACCAGTCCTTGCTGCTCCCTGACAACAGCGAGGTGGACACAGCCTGGCTGATGTGCTAAAAAAAATATATGGGACAACCCCCCCTAATACAACTGCTTACTATTAACTGCTCCTGCAATTTCTCCTCATCTAAGGGCTAGCTCTATTCTTCAGATTACTCTTTTAGATTTCCACTTACAATTCTATTATGAAGAACACCTAGCACACCTTCACATTCTTTTGTCTCTACCTAGTCTCTTGCTGGGGAGCGTATCATATGTTTGAGATTGCAACTGGGGTATTCTGACAACAGAGCTGAGCTGATCAAAGAAGTAGGAAGACTGGACTTCCTTCACACTCCTTGTGACTGTACACATGCTCCCACCTCTCCATGTGCCAGCTCAACTCAAAACTGACAACTATCTTGACAAAAAAATTCTGTCTGGCTAGCAAGACTTTCCCAAAAGGTCCAGTGAGCCCCAAAGCCAGTGCAAAGGAGATGGTGCTCCCTGGTAGGTAGAAATAAAGGGGGGGAGGGAGGAGTGGGGGAACAGGACCTCCCCTTTTACAGAAGCATTGGTTAGTTTAACTCAGCTGCAGTGTCAAACCCAGTCCTAAAATGTTATGTCAGCTGCATGACTGATCACTGTAAAATCAAATTGTACTATGCTAAATTGCTCCAAGAGTTTGGAAAGAGAGACAAAGATAAGAGAGTACAGAAAATAGTAAAGATTCTTGAATAGGATGCATAAATGTAAGTGTTCTCACGAGGTTTTCTAAATAGTTAAATAAGCCTGTAGCTTTGGCAGTTGTCAAACTCACCCAACCCAACCCTTCCTGAATCTTCCAGTGCCAAAAAATATCAAACTGCACTTTGTTGAACTCAGGCAAGCTGCCTGACCCACCACACTACAGTATCTTGCTACATTTTGATGATTAATGCTTATACAGTTTTCTTTATTGAAGAAAATTATTACACTAGGGCTCCAAGAGGTCTGTGGGAAGTGCATAAACACCAGAAGTGTTTAGGTAATTACTACTCCCACACGAATGTGCATTGCAGGATTCCAAAATGTTGGACAAGGTCAGGAACATTACTGGACTCCTGATAAAAACTGGGGTAACAAATTAAGTGAACAATGTTAAAAGTTTATCTCCATTGTACAGAGCTGGGCTACAATAACATACAGAGCGTTTCTCTTTCATATTTCTCTCTTTAGATTGGCAGTTAAACATTCAAGTTCCCTAAGCAAAGCTCCCATCAACATAGCAGGGGTTTTATATATAAGGAAGAAAACCAGTAGAGCATAGAAGAAAGACATAAGTTCAAGACAACTGCCCCTGAATTACCAGTTTGGTAACCTGTACTAATCTAAGAAAGTGGTAAACAAAATGGAGCTTTATAAACCAAGTAACAGTCAGCACTAATAGGGCCAACAGTGACTTTGAAGAAGGTCTCCGAAAAGGTGGGGTTATACTCCTTTTTCTCTTCCCTTTCCTCTCATTTCTCCAAGGAACTCCCTATACTCATACATATTAGGAAAACAGTTAGGAAAGCTGAGGCAACACCAGTCAGACCTGTTTTACAGGTACTGCCCAACAATCTTAGCCACAGTGCTTGAAGGGAATATGACCTTCCCAACTGGTGCAAAGCACTTCCTTCCCACCACAGGCAGAATTTTAGCTTCACAAAGGCATAATTAAGCTTTTCACATTTTTCACCTATATGCCAAAGCTCAAGAGTGAGAAAAACTAATACCCCTGCATACATGAACCAGCTCTGACCACTACCTAGACCTGCAAAGAAAATATGTGCTGCAGGCAACAGAAACAATAGCTAAACCAGACAATTCCAAAGAGCTGATACTAGAATCATGGTTCAGTCTTCAAAAAATTATTTTTTAAGGACAGATCTGTAGTCTATCAGCAATCAGTCAGAGTAATTCCACAGACTTCTCTGGAGATCCATCCTCACAGAGGCAACAATTAGGAGCAGAGACTGGAAGAAACACCCTGATTCATCCAAGCCACCTGCTAGTATAAATAACCATGCTGCATAACCCTGTTAATGAACAAATCAAGATATATTTTAAATGTAGCTACTTCTTTGGTGTTCACTGTTTTTACTAGGAAGTCACCTGGACCTTGATTGCTTTAATGCTGAGGAATCCTCTTCCAACTTCCCACTTAAATTTATTCTCTGTTTTACATCTACTTGTTCTTGTGGTTCAGATAGTTCCAATAGTTCTGTATTTTCTCTGTCCTTAGTGTAACAGCCTCCCTTGGCATTCTTCCTCCACTGTATGACATGTTATAGAGAGATACAATAAACCCTCTCAGACAGAAGCCATACTCCTTCTCAGTCTTTTTCTGCTAGATTTAACAAATTATTTTTAAGGTATCCTCTTATAAGAAGGGCTACTAGAATGCTAAGAAGAATAGAGCCTTTCTTTGCATCTGCTCCAATTTTAATTAATTTTTCCTGAATATGAATGACTAGAATTACACAAATTATTTTGATGGGTCCACCAGAACTTTGTATAACATCATTAATGCTTCTCTAATTCTACCAGAAATAATTCAGCTAGGGCAATTCAAAGCTCCTAGGACAGTACTTGCCAAAGTCATTTGCCTGCATTTCCAACTAATGAGCTTCTGGCTGAAACAGTAATTTTTGTTATTAGTCCACTCTCAGTCCTTGCATTCCATTCCATTTGGATTTGCATTTTGTACTACTGAATTTCATCCTGTTTACGTTACTTTAGTTCTCAAGGTCACCTAGATCTTCCTGTATACTACCTGGATATTGACAGTGCACTTTGCAATAACCAGGAAATTTCATCAACAGACTCCTACCTTTTGTGTCAAAGTGATTAAAATAAGTCCTTTATCCTTTATTTATAAGTCCTTTATTAGTAAAAATCCTTTACTAAGCCCCACCTTCTAATAGTTTCCCATGTGTCATCAAAATATATGCTTTACTGAAGCTAGATTAGATTTACTACATATTTAGGTAGACAGGTATCAGAGTAGTCTAGCTCAATCTACTTCAGGATTTCATTCTACTCTCCCTTTATTTCTGTATTTAACTGTTGTTTCCTTAAAAATCTGTTCTAAAGTTCTGCATACTTTTTAAATCACTGACCAGTGTATGGCTGCATGCATCTCTTTCTCCCATTCCTCTGCTTTAATATAGATACTATATATACAACATTCTTCAGCCATCTTATAATATCCCAGAATGAATAGACTTTATAATTACATGCTTTGCTTTCTTATACCACTTCTACAAAGCTATGTGATGGAGATTATTCAGTTCCCCCATCCCCCAGCTTGAGTAGCTGACTTAGGAACTCAACAAAATCATTTGTAAAAAGAAATCTTGTGTGAAACCTTGAAAAAACAAAAAATACAACATGATTTATAACTGCACAAATCAATGCTGGAGAAAGGTTACATATCTACTTTAGGTTACAAATCTATACAAAGGTTACAAATCTATACAAGTTTATGTAATGGAGAACAATGTTGAAATTTGACTCTATGTGTTGCTGTGTGTTAGCAATTTGGGGCACTGTTCTCAGATCCATATGCAGTATGTTTTGTATTAGCATAGCCTGGCTTTCTCTCACTGTGTCCAAAACACCCTTGTTTTTGTGGTTCTCAGACAGATCATTAAACTTATTTTCTGTTATTGTTTTACAAAAATTGGCTTTAGCCCAGATGTTTGTCAATTTGCTAGTTCAGCTGCTTCAAAAATGCTCTTCATTTTTAAAAGCAAAGATTTTTATTTTATTTTTTACTGAAATATCATAATTTCTCACACACACAGTTTCAAGTTCTAAACTCAAGACTGTTCCTTCTATTCAAGGAACAAGGTTCTCGATAAAAATACAAACAGTTACACACATTCACATCAAAATGAAAATACCATACACACATAGATACAAAGAGCATACACACAGAGCCCTTTTGAAAGCAAATTATTCAACAGATGACTGCTGTTTTTTGTTTTTTGTTTTTTTTTTCTGGTGATACTAGTTTCTAAAGAAATGCAAAATTTTCAGAAACCCTTTCAGGGTTTGCTTGTCCATGTTTATTCCATAAACCTGTGGAATATACTTCAAAAGAAATTACTTAGATGTAGCACTGTATCTTGCTGAAAGGAAAAACAAATAGTGGAATAACAGATTAATTCCAAAGCCACAGGGGTGTTTCTTTATATTAATTTTAGTTGACTTGCAAATATTCTTTTTAAGTGGATTTGATCCTATATCTTCTTCTTAACAAAGACTGAAAGTTTTTTGCAACTTTTCTTCTGAATTCTTTCCGTTCAGCCTTGGGTCTCTTTCAAAACACAAAACCTCATGTATATTTTCTAACATGTATGTTGTTTATTCTGTAACTCTGGGACAGGTACTTTATTTGATTTAAAACATTGGGAATTACTTTTCTTGGAGTAATGTTATATTTAAAACTCAAATTATTCAAAGATTATAGTTACATTTTTGCTAATAACATAATAGAGAAATATTCTATCATCCCAGCCTACTGTGAATTTTACATCAAGAGTAGCTTGCCCACAGCTTAAGTTTTTAATGAGATCTTACAGCAGGACTCTAGCCCAGTACTCCATATACCCTACTTCTTACTGTTTCAGTAATTCCACAGTTATTCACAGACACAGAGTTTAAGGAAAAGGAAACCCAAAAGGAAAGATTAGAACATCTAGTTCCATTTTCACCTCTGAGACTAATAAATTTCATTCATTTAATCAAATAATTTGAGATAAAATATATCATCCAGAAAAAAGGGCAGAAATAACAGTGTGATCTTACCAGGCTCTCTGCTCAAGCAGCCTCCATTGACTTCAGAAACCCTCTTTGACTCCAGATCTCCTGGCTGAAGTACAGTGTTGTGGCCTCTCCTCTGTCAATTGACACAAGGGATATTCTGTGTCAACTGTCAGTTGTGCCTTGCATCTCCCTATGGATAGCCCTTGACTATCATAAAGTCCTTATTTAGAGATCATCCCTGATAAATTCTAGGGTGGGGAGAGGGGAATCATGCTCAAATTTGAAAGTATATTGTTAATTTTTAATTTCAGGTATTCTGGTTTTAGCCTCCAGTGATCAGTTCTTATGACTTTCTCCCCCAGATTAAAAGCCGCTTTAATAATTTTTTCTCTTATAAAATTACTTAAGAATGATTCAAGTCACCTACTCTTTCTGAATAAACAGACTGAGCACCTGATCCTTTTCACACTAAGACATTGACTTCAGCTTCCCCCCAAAATACTGCAGGTCTTCTCTGCACCATTCTATTTTTTCAGCATTCATAAAACGTAGGAACATAGCAAACATATGAGAATATGTTTTGTAATGCTGTATACAGAAATTGTATACAAAATTACCTTGCTGAGGAGGCAACCTTGTTGAGATCTCATGTTAGCCTACAGCATCAAACTGACAGTGCATGCGGAGTTACTCATCCACGCTGAAGCCTCAGTGCTTCTCAGAACCAGCGATAGTCTCTCCACTCTATAAGGCTGACCTTTGTTCCTCGCTACTTGATACCTAGCTTTCTGCACCTAGCTATATTTAACACACAGCTTGAATGGCTCTAAGCTATCATGTGACCCAAAGTGCTGTATATGACTACCTTCTTCTCTTCCTTATTTACCTCCATGTCAATCTTTGGCCAGTTTATTCAGGAGTGATTGCATTATTTCTTTCATGACTAGGAAGGAAAATAGTCAAACATAAGCATATGTAGCATTGCTCTCTCCAGAGGTCTTTTAGAACCCCCTCTAAAGAAACACTACTATCTTTAGAGAGTCACTGTGTATTTGAATCCGTTTTCCATTTTTGAGGCACTTCTTACTGCTTTTACAGTAACTGTAACAGAACTGAAGACAGAACTAAGATGTCTCTCAAAGAAAAGATATTTTCCTGAACATGACTTCATTAACGTAATTCATACCTTCAAGAATCCTTACAAAGAAATCTTGTTTTGGGATTTAAACTGGTTCCTATAGCTCAAGAAAAGTTTTTAAAAGTTCTTTATCATTTTAGATTTGCTTTGGTTAAACAAACTAAATTCAGAACTGGCTAATACAATCCAAATTTCAGCTATTCTGTGTTAGATCCCGTGACCTATTCTGATTCAGCAAAGCCTGCTTCTACCAAAATACACAATTTTGCTTGTCTGTGTTGTCACACTGAATTCAACAGAACTACTTCTACACCTAACACATTCTCCTTGCTAGATCAGGCCCATTTTCTGTGGGATCCAAGGATCAGAGGATATAACTGTGATACAGAAACAATCAGTGTAAATTTAAAACAAAGAAAACACCACAAGAATGTGCAAAAGATGAAACTGCACTAGTATTAGGCCCTTACAAAAAGTAAAGCTTGTGATAAGCCCATTGGCTCTAAAAAAATTCAGAATACATCTAGGCACAGAAGAAAGGAAGTCTTTTCTTGCAAAAATATTTGGTGTAAAATTGTAAGACCAAAACAAGAATGGAATGATTTCTCATTTTGTTTTTTTAAAGCAATAATACTACAAGCCCAACCTTCATAGTTGGCCTTTAAGAGTCACCATGATAAAACATGATATATTTTTTAAAAAATAATATAGTTCTTCTGGTTTGAAAATACATTATTCTGGCAGGTCAGTAAACCAAATTCATTGCTGTTGACTTCTGGTCAGTTGTAACAGGGTCAGGTTATTTTTAAGTTTTAGAGATCAGCTGAAGATTACATTAGTTAATAGTTTTCCAGCAGAAAGCATACCTGTAAATCAGTATTATTTTGGTATGTCTCCAGAAGATCTCTATGTTCAGCTTTAATTGGACTTTTGAAGAAACTGCACTTTATATGCACCTGCAATCTTCATTGTTCGGTACCATGTTACAGTTTTTACAGTGTCATGGGCCTCACCTGTGGAATTCTCCAACTTACTAAATGAAAAACAGAGTCTTTGCTTGATTGTAAAGCCAACGTGGAGTCTTGCCTATGTATTTTTAACTTCAGGGGTCTATTTTAGGCAACATGGAAGACAGCTTCAGTGGAAGCAATGTAATACGTACTAACGTGAGTAAGAAAGAAAGGGTACACAAGCACACGCGGAAAGTTACATACTTCATTGGTTTCATTTTTTTTTGTATAGGAAGATATCTGCTTTGCAAAATGCTCCAGAATGTTTGCATTAATAGGTTCTGTAAAAAAAAAAAAAAAAAAGACTGACTTCTTGAGGCAAATATCTTTGGCACAGCTGGGGACAAGAACAACAGGAAACAAAAGATTGAGAGGGGCGTGCACATCATCTGCCACACATGCAACACTGAATTTGGCAGGCCAAAGACTCCACTGACACACATGTTACTGCTATATATTGTATTCCTCTCCCAAATACTGCAAAACGCTTATGTGGCCTTTGGGCTAGGACAGTAGCCAAGAGGTAACTCTTAAACTGCTCCATAGCTAAGTAGGACTGCACTGCCCGATGAACAACAACCCATTCTGCAGACAAGGGCTCCTGGACCTGAGTTTCAGGGCAGATAGAAAAGAAGCCATCCACCAAGCTGAACACGTTCCCTGTGGGTAAACCAGCAGAAGAAAGAGTCAAGGAGACTGGAGATAGTTTTTAATCAGCCAGTACTGTATCAAACCTGACTAAGCTGTTTTTTCAGCATGGCAATGATTTACATAAAGGCTTATTGCTTCAGCTTAACCCTCACAAGCACCTACACTAACAGGCCATGAACTGGATTAATAAAGGAAAGCAAATAAGTTTAATTAACATTATTAAAATTATGTAGCTGAAATTAAAATATGAATAAATGGTAACAAATGCATTAATTATTAACTTTTTTAATTTTTCCCCACAGGGCAGCTTATAGGGGACCTAAAGAACTACCAGTCTTCAGTCAGTGGAGACTCGCTGCTGAACACTGAAGAGGCTGATTAAACAATACAGGTGCTTACTTCATTCTGGCAGTAGAACAGGATGAAGATTGCTCTCCATCCTGTTAGATGGAGATAGATAGGATTTCTATCTAGAAAGATAGGATTTCACACATTCTGGGCAAGGGAGAGGCAGTCATTCCAGTTATACCAGTCTGAAGTTATTCTCATAAAACTCACTAAAATATTAGCTTATTCCTTATATGGATTAAACAGAGGAAAATATCTAAAATACTGTGACATATTATGATATATAAGCTAAAATAGTGCATAGGATTTTAACATGCAGAGTTACTCCAACTGTAAAAAATGAAAGAGTGTGGGTATGGGGAAAGGATATCTCCTGTCTTCCAAAGACATTTCTGTATATCCAGAGATCTTTAGAACAACCCCCAACTTACTTATAAATAATAAAGTTGTCAATATACCTACAATGAAAAAAATTCACATTTTGTATTAGGGAGTAGTTTTCTTCTGCTCTTTTTCGGTGATGCTGAGCTGTTAAGTTAGTTTGTATGATATATTTCTATGATAGTTTAAACTAAATTTAGCAAGTCCTGCCCAAAAAAATCCATACATTCCTACCTTCTCTCTAGCATCACTTCCAGTACTTGCCTGACCCTGCAATGAGACAGTTCAAGGAACTAAAACTATTCACTTTTCTTTTTGTGGAGCTTTTTTTAAGCTATCTTAGCTACATGAACATATCAGATGAGCATCAGTCACAGAAGAAGGGAGAAGGTCGAGATGATTTAAACTTTCATGCAATCACACTTAAGGCCAGTCTGTTTCAAGTGCCCTTGCTTCAGGAAAGCACTAAAAATAATCTCCGTGAAGTTTTCATTCAAGTAGGTGCATGTAGCTAAAAGTTAACAGCAACGTGGCACTGTAAAAGCCAATGAAAAACTAGCACTTTACCAATTGATATCAAACGATTATTAAAATGTTTCTAGCTGTCCTTTTTGGTCACCAAGGCTGGCCCAGTGTAGTCACTGACCTTTTGAACTTAATAAGCAGACTTTTAACAGCAATTAGTTGAAGAGCAGAACACAAGAGTGGAAATACAGTAAGGGCATTTTTCAGGTACCCACGGATGTTACTCATTAGTTGTAACAAATTTCCGTCATTCCTGTCTGAATGTAGAGAGCTCGAGCTACAAATCCAAGTATAACTGTAATGACATAATCTGGTCTTTCACTGAGTAACTAGGTAAGAGTCTTAAAAATAGCCAGTCACACAACTGAAGAAGAGTTTCTCAGCCTGGGTCACCTGTGGCTCAGCTACTTGACTCCAGAATCATAGAAAGCAGCCACACAACTTTCTGTGAACTTGGAAGTTGGTTGTTTGTGGGAACCAAGAAGAGATTTTCCTGAGGATTAAAACCAGCTACTCCTACAATTCATTATGACACCACTAAGTTAAATATACACAAACACCAACTTTCCTCAAGTATGTTTCTTTTAATTAAATAGCAATAGGACCAATGGGATAGCATGAGTAAAGTTTGAGAAGTGAAAGATCTGGGAACATGATATTAGTCCTTAAACTGTGGCAATGGGTCTGCCTACAGTCAGAAAAAGAAAGCCTTAAGCTTTGGGGGGAAAAAATGGTACTGGGGGTGGGGGAGGAACAAAGTCCTACAGATCCAATGAACAAGATCTCATTTTAAGGAACCCTAGCCTATACACTAGACACTTTGTCTACCCAGCTTTGGATGTGTAGTAGGTATAAAGAAAGTTGTGACTTGTCATTTCAAGTTTGTGTCACATAATCTTTTATCAGTGTTCAGAACCTGAACCTGCTCCCCAGCTAATTGGGTTGCAGTCCTCAGCTCAGACACAGTTCATACAAGGAGTGTAGGCTATGCTGAACTCTCTCCCAAAAGCTAGAGGTGAACACACTGATGTACATGTGCATAGCTGTCTTAGGAAGCTTTCTTATCTATACTTATTGCCTTTCCCATACTGCAATTTGCTGCCTATTCAGTTGGGCTGATACAGGTGCTTATGGGACTATGAGGCAATCACAGAAAGGGTTTGTATTAAAAAATTACCTTCAATTTTTCTTAAAGCCTGAGTCATCTCAGTGATTCAGTCTATACAACAGCCAAACAAACAGTTGTATTGGCACAACAGAGCGATGATGAACTGCAGCACAGGGGTAAGAACTAAAAGGTTATGGGTGGAGTTTCTTAAGCTTTGACATTAAAGGAAATCTATCATGGAAATACCTTTCAGTCGACACCCATTCAAGGTTAATATTCTTTCTTATTTTACACCAAATATCAGATGCACCCCATCAAAGAAAGTGGTGGGTGCCTTAGCGGCATATTTCCTAAAATCATTATGGTTTTAATCATACAGTCTGTGTCTTGAATCTCTAATACTAGGCATTGCCTCAGAGTCAATTCAGCTCAAACTCTTGCATCCACAAAAAAATGAATGCAGTTTTCAGCTGAAAGAGGATAGTCAACCCTTCTATTTGAGACCAGTGCCTAACTGCAGAGTAATTCTGTCCTTCACTGTTCCTAGTTTCTGGCATTGGCTTGTAACTCAGTTCAAGTGGGTTGCTGCTGCTCAGCTGACCTTGTACTGCAGGAACAGAAAAAGAGAGGAGAAAAATGTCTTTTCCTCCTTCTGGAGCATTCCTGAGTTCTGGTCTGAACTTGCTTATTAACTTTTACTGGAGCTGGGGAACAGCAAAAGGATATTCACTACTCCTCTGTTTCCAGGATCTGCTCAGCAGCGACAACTAACGGGGTATATTTACATTGCATATAGACCTGCCAGTTCTGTGGACCACAAACAACCGACAGGTTTCAAGACTTTGGCTATGAAGCACTCAGGTTTAGCTTTTGCAATACTAGGAAATGGAACTCAAACCTAAGTTCTCACACAGGTTTAACATTGAAAGTAAAATATACTCAGATGTAGACAAGCGGGATTCTTTGTCATTTCTCCAGAGGGAGAAATGTGACTTGAAACAGACACCAGAAACGCTCTAGCTATATTAGCACAGTGCTTCACCTGCAGTACTATACCAGCCTTCTCAGCAGAGCAGTTTTGCTCCTTCTAGTATCTGAAATAGAATGTCCAGAGCTAGGCTGTGTGCCTGCTCATGCCTGCAAGTCTCAATAGGCAACTACCTCCAAGATGAAAGTCAAAATTTCTTCCTCAATTCCATGTACACCTTGCAGTTTTAAAAAGAAACACCATGTCATAAGAACAAAAAGAACACACCCTGTCAATAAGCTTGGGCAGACAAAAAGTCTCCTGATCCTCCTCCCTCTGCCCACACACTCAATTTCTGTTTATCAGGAGAAAAAAATCAAAGGTCTTAAAAAGTTTTCATGTTAAAAAAACACATTTTCCCAAATACCCAAACAGCACAATTGTAGATTATAGAAAACCCAGGCACAAGACCTTCTATTACTTGATTCAGATCAAGAACTTGAATGTAAGTGTTCCCTGCTACAATAAGTGCCCAAGTACAGAGCTCCTGACTTTGGTGAAACAGTTGTCTCCATCATTTTGTTAGTCATTCCATTTTGTTTTGGTGATACCTTCCTTTATCTATATGAAGATTTGAATGGCTCCATGGAATAGCATGCCCATGTTTGTTTGGGCACAGTCCTGCAACATTTCTCCCTCAAAGAATTTCCTTCAACAACCCTGACTCAATCCTTGGGTACTATCTTTTCCACAGCAGAAAGAAAAAGGGAAACGTTCATCACTATGCATTAGCACTCTTTTCTTAGAATCTCTAAAAATCTCTCTTTGGAGGCCTTTCAGTTTTCATAGTCCAAGACTTACGCTGCCCATTTCTATCACACATAAAATCGCCCAGCCAGGCCCAATTCTGTGTCTTAGGCTTTCTGGATTGTTTTCTTACGCAGCAATTGCTAAATCCCACTGGAGTGCAATTTTAAAAAACAAAACAGCCAGTAAAAGGAATGTATGGATCTCAGCATTGCTGTATTTCACTTTCCTGTTTCTTTTCTCTGCCCCTCCCAACAGTTCAAAACAGTGCTTGTCCCACTCACTAGCATATCCAATTTCTAGCAGCCTTACACAGGCATCTGTCCTGTCTCTTGATTTACACAGTCCATCACGTAGTATATTTTCTACAATACAACAACAGAGGAGAAAACTTCCCTCACCAGCCTAGTGAAATCTTCCTCCTTACACCTCCACCCTGCCTGCCATAGAGCGTGCCTGCACAAATCATGGCAGACAGTTAATTGTGTCCATTCTTTAACTCTTTCTTTAGGACCCTCTACCAAGAGTATGCATAGTTAAATAAGGTCCAGCCCTTAAAAAGACCAGAAACCCTCACATAATCTCTCATATCCCAACCAGTGCTATTACTACTGAGTTATGGACAAGTCTGAATTTCTGTATCTCAACTCCACCTGTATGAATTATTCCCCCTTCAGTAGTTATTAAATATTAATTGAACCAGACAGTGGAAGACAGAACATAATTCAGCAGCAAAACCATTAATCTAGGATGTTGGGCAGCCAGGATCCCGCTCCAGTTAATAATTTATTATTTATGCAGAGTGGGATTACTCACAAAAGAAATTAAACTGTGTCATTTCTCAAAAGTATTAAAAATTAATCTCAGGTATCTACTTGGCTAGATAAGGGGAAACATGTCTGCAGCTATTCAGGGTTCTTTCAAACAGGGAAAAAACCTCATATCTAGTACTTTTATCCTGGTGGGTAATCAATTGGGATGTTGAATACTACAGTTAAAGGCTCTACCCAAGTTCAAAGAAAGCAAGGACCTGGAGCTGATTCTCTAAAAGCTCATGGGAATGCCCTAGATTCTATACTATTTTAACTAGAATTTCTGGTTAAAAATCATAATAAAAGCCATTTCCATTACAAATGCAAACTTTGACTACATTTTTTCATATTCCTATAGAATCTTTCTGTTTCAGCATATCAACATTTGCAACATTTTACACCAAAACTTCTTCATATCTATCATGAATTTATACGTTTCATCATGTATCAAGAGGTTAGAAAGAGGGACTGTAATACTGAAAGAACATAGATAATAATGCTGGCGACAAAGAAACATGTACACATTCTAAGAAAACAGTTTGAAGTTCACTTATTTTTAGAACAATTATAAAATCATTTTAAAAAATGACTATGCAATTTTTTAAAGAAAATCATCTGCAATTGAGTTCAGAAATTGTTTGAAAAAACAGATATTAGAACACACCATTCAATAGCTGCCCTACCCACTCATGCTCTTTACAGAGTCAAGCTGTGCATTGCATCAAGAGATTATGTCTTTTTAAAGACTTGATTCTCATAAAGCTCACCCTACAGAGCACCACTTTACCTCAACACGCACACTCCTGATTTACACTACTGTTGCGAGAATCAGGTTTCTTGCCTTGCATCTGAAACACAAAATAAAGGTTCTATCTACATGGCAGTATCAGTGCCATCCACAGATAACCAAGCGAGTTCTCAATAAGCTAGTTTGGGTGTTTAAATTACTATCATTGCATTAATATAATTAATGTAACCTCCACAGAGGCTAATATATTCTGCTTTTTGGCACTGTGTAACGTAAAATTACCCTGAGATCTGGCAACTTTATTTTTTCCTAAAATAGTGGGTGCTAATCCCCACTGTTAGGCTCAAATTCCAATTCAAGAAAATATACTCTTCACCAATTAATTCCCCTTACAATTTTAGTTAATGAAAGACTCTTTTCCACATTCCAAACACTTCCAAAAGTGTTGTGTAAAATCACTGTGTGCTGTAAATTGCTGCTGACTTCTATCTCCTGCCTGATTTCTCTAAACTGCTCCAGTTCATAAAGCGTTGGTTTTGTAGTTCTTCAGGATAAAGCATTCATTAGACTTTATACAGAGTATGATCTCTTCTAGACTATATTTGCAAATAAATACCAGATAGTGGCATGTAAATGCTAGACTGTTACTATGAATACCTTCTTACTAGTTAAACAGAGTCTAAAAGTATATAAAAAAACTCATTTTAATCAAGACACTTCACAGCATATAAGACATCATTCATTTGGGGGTATTCCTCTTTGTTGAGGGGCTGAATAGCAGCACTTTATTGATATCTTCTACACTTTTTATGATTGTATGGCAATTAATGATGAATACAGAAAAGAAGTATGAAACCCAAGAGCTCCCTGAAGTCAATGGCACACGGTATTCATAATCATGTGATCTGAGTAACTTGCTTAATGCTTCAGGAGAAAAGAAAACAAATTCCAAAGGCAAATATGATACTGGCAACAATTATTCTTGACTTCAGATTTGGCCATCAGTTCAATGATGTTACCCCAGGTTTATCATCAAAAAAGTGTAACACCCAGATGCTGTTGGAAAACAAAGATCTCTTCCGGCCTTGTAATGCTGCATACCTATTAATGCAGATAACTTCACAAATGGATTCCATCTTCTCACCTTATTCAAATTACAGGAAAATAATATCATAATTGCAAATGATTTTGCAATTCTTAAGAGGATTTTCAAGCCTTGAACTACATCAGATCTTGACTGGAATTGTTCCCCATGAGTGAGCTGCCTTTGTGAGTAATTTGAGATACAACTGATTGTTTTGTCTCTCAACTCTCATTTCTCTTCTCTCCCTTCTTCCAATCTCTTTAATGTATATCCTAAGAAATGCTCTTACACTCAAGTTTGACTCAAATGTTTTAGTTTGATGGAAAAAGGGATATCTATTTGTAATTAAAGTAAATGTTTTGTATGCTTTCCCAGATTTAACATTCAGATACATCTTACAGATGAACCATTCTAATTACAATTAGGCTCCTCAGTCATGGGGCTTGCAGTCAGAAACTGATGCAAATTTTCTCAAGGTTCAGTGCTTCCTCATTTCTCATTTTAAGAATTCTGATCCAAACTCTTCCAAAATTCAGAAGAGGAGAACATTTCAATGTGCTCTTCTCTATCCTTTCTCTAATAAAAAATAAACAAAAGCCTATAGGTTGTAGGTCATTCCATCAGAATTGCTGGCAAAATTACAAAGCATCTATATTAGGACCTCAGTAATTTGGTAGCAAGTATTATTTCTTTAAAATATTGTAAAAGCTTTTCATAAAAAAGCCTCAAAGTACCTATACTGTACTACTTAAATATATGGGCAAGTGGATGTTAAAACAATTCCCGTGTATAACATCAAAAGAAGAGCTGCAACTGAACCTTTGGTCCAAACATCCCACATAATTAGTTCACTTTGAAATAAAGATAAACAAAACTTCTGCAAGGTCAATACTGTAACTCAAAATATGAAACTTTTCTCCTGCAAGTAGAAATCCCAAGAGAAAATAGCACACACACACATATATACACACACACACACAGAGATATATACACATATACATATGTACACACACACAAAAACATATGTATATATGTTCAGTCTTTACTGCTAAGACCAGCCCTCAGGAATCCCAGACCCTAGAGACCATGGAAAAAGTCTGGAGAAAGGAAGACTTTCTCCTGGTTGAGAAGAATTGGGTTAGAGATCATTTAGGCAAACTGGACATCCACAAGTCCATGGGCCCTGATGGGATGCACCCATGAGTGATGGCGGGAGGGAGCTGGCGGACATCATTGCTAGGCTACTCTCAGTCATCTTTGAAAGGACATGGAGAACAGAAGAAGTGTCTGAGGACTGGAAGAAGGCTAATGTCACTCCATTTGACTAATGTCAGAAAGGGCAAGAAGGAGGACCCAGGGAACTACAGGCCAGTCAGCCTCACCTCCATCCCTGGAAAAATGATGGAACAGCTCATTCTGGATGCCATCTCTAAGCATGTGAAGGATAAGGTGATCGGGAGTAGTCAGCATGGATTGACCAAGGGGAAATCAGGCTTAACAAACCTGATAGCCTTCTATGATGGAATGACTGGCTGGGTAGATGACGGGAGAGCAGTGGATGTTGTCTACCTTGACTTCAGCAAGACTTTTGACACTGTCTCCCATAATATCCTCATAAACAAGCTCAGGAAGTGTGGGCTAGATGAGTGGACACTGAGGTGGCTTGAGAACTGGTTGAATGGCAGAGCTCAGAGGGTTGTGATCAGCGGCACAGAGTCTAGTTGGAGGCCTGTAGCTAGCGGTGTCCCCCAGGGGTCAGTACTGGGTCCAGTCTTGTTCAACTTCTTCATCAATATCCTGGATGAAGGCACAGAGTGCACCCTCAGCAAGTTTGCTGACGATACAAAACTGGGAGGAGTGGCGGATACACCAGAGGGCTGTGCTGCCATTCAGAGAGACCTGGACAGGCTGGAGAGGTGGGCGGAGAGGAACCTCATGAAGTTCAACAAAGGCAAGTGCAGGGTCCTGCACCTAGGGAGGAATAACCCCCTGCACCAGTACAGGCTGGGGGTTGACCTGCTGGAAAGCAGCTCTGCCGAGAAGGACCTGGGATTGTCCTGGTGAACTGCAGGCTGACAATGAGGCAGCAATGTGCCCTTGTGGCCAAGAAGGCCAATGGTATCCTCGGTTATATTAGGAAAAGCATTGCCAGCAGGTCAAGGGAGGTGATCCTCCTCCTCTACTCAGCCGTGGTGTACTGGAGTACTGTGTCCAGCTCTGGACTTCTCAATACAAGAGAGACATGGGGTTACTAAGATAATTAAGGGACTGGAGCATCTGTCTTATGAGGAAAGGCTGAGAGAGCTGGGACTGTTCAGCCTGGAGAAGAGAAGACTGAGGGGGGATCTTGTCAATGTCTGTAAGTATCTGAAGGGAGGGTGTAGAGAGGATGGGACCAGACTCTTTTCGGTGGTGCCCAGTAACAGGATGAGAGGCAATGGGCACAAACTGAAACACAGAAAGTTCCATCTGAACATGAGAAAAAACTTCTTTACTGTGAAGGTAACAGAGCACTGGAACAGGTTGCCCAGAGAGGTTGTGGAGTCTCCTTCTCTGGAGATATTCAAAACCCACCTGGATGCAATCCTGTGCAATGTGCTCTAGGCGACCCTGCTTGAGCAGGGGGTTGGACTAGATGATCTCCAGAGGTCCCTTCCAACCTCAACCCTTCTGTGATTCTGAGACTAATCTAATGCACTAGTGATTTTCCTCTTCACGTGCAAAGACTTTCTCACTGACCTTTTCCTGACTGGTCCCCTTCACTTTTGGGGGGACCCCCTCATTCTCTGCTTTGGTCTCCCTTCTTGTTTAGATCTGATTGCTAAATAGTCCAACTATTTACAGTCCTAATTTCAAGAATTTCTGGTACAGGGTAAGTTGTCCTTGGATTCTACCTTGTTAAGTAGTACAGCCTCTCTGAAAGGCAGTTGTAGCAAAGGAACAAAGGTTGTCTTTGAAGCTGGAGCCATGGAAGATGATAAGATTTTTATGGTAGAATAGATCTTTGAAGGAGGGGTATTGCATAGCAAGAATCTGGGACAAACCCAAACAAAAGCCTGCCTGAAGGATAAAAAGTGTATTGATATGTATATCTGTGTATATATATGTACAGATATACATGTATATACATGTACATGAATATATAAAAAATGCTACTGAAGTCTGTGATTCTGAGTGTCTGGAAGTACCAGAACATTAGCTTCAAACGAGGCAAAACCAAGAGGCAGTAGGAGCAAAGTATTTATATTGTTTTATGACTCTCTAATTAACCTGTACATAATTTTGATGAAGAATACAAGCCTGGGAGACTAAAAGTTTGGACTGAAATCCTGATGGAGCTGAAGGAAGTGGTTAAATGCCATTTGCTTCGCTGTGGTAAGGAACGAGTTAATGTCAAACTTCCACAAGTTCTAAGTAAAGGCAAGAGCTTTCAAAACCCACCTTTGTTCCTGTTTCTGATAGAGACCTTCATTTGCTAGTGCTGCTAATTCAGCCAGAGCCATGACAACTCCACACCTTTAAAAAGGATCTTTAGCTTGGCAATAAAAGAAGACAATCCAATGGAAATAATTCAAGACTATATAAAGCCCTTCTCAGATTTAGGATGAAGAATCAGAGTCCTGAATTATTCTTCTGAGCCCAGTCCATTAGATAATGTTGCTGTGTCAAAGCATGACATCTTTCACAAGAAAATTCATTCTGGAAGATTTCCAATCCAATTCTAGCAACACAAAAAACGCTCGGATTACATATCAATTTTTGCCGCTCATTGCCTTTATACTAACTGCATTTCTCTAGATTTTGTTTTCCTTCAATATCTGTAAGCCGTACGCCAAAAGGGAGCAGATGTTAATCCTCATGCCAGACCGTTTAACTAGGCTCTATTTCATCACAGCAGACTGATATGCAATCATGCCACACAGCCCTTCTGTAGAGATTTGGTGCCACTAAATGCACATATGGTAAACGGCTGCATTTCTTACACAGACATTCAAGCTTTACTAATTGCTTAAATTTGTTCGCCGCATGGGCAATCCACCCACCTGCCTGGGGGAAGGGAGTGCCTAGTTGAGCTCAATAATAGCAATCCATCTCTCAAAAGAAGGAGAAAAAACTAATAGCTGCAGCATAGGATTTCTGCAGCAGGAAAGTTTTACGTTGTTAATAGGGAAACAGACTCCATACATTGTCTTGCAGGCTGCTGCGCTCTCTAGAGGGAACTGATAGCAAAGAAAACTGTGTGCAGTCTTAACTTCCCCTCCCCTCCCCTTCCCAGACCATTAATGAATTCCCAGGTGACTGTTGGTATAGTGAAAATATTACAGATGATGATGATGATGCAGTGTTTCAATAGGATGCAGGGAAAAATGGCTAAAAACATATTCTCAGAATCAAATCACACCCCTTTCTCTACTCCTCTCCAGCTCAGCTACCTGCTTTCCTTTTCTATCTTGTCTCTCTGACACCCGTGCTTCCCTTCAACCTTCAGCTTTCAGTCTATGCCAACAGTGAAGAATTCAGAGGATAACACCACACAACAGGATTCCGAACCATCAGTTTTTTGGGAAATAGTGAATGTACACACGAACACAGGAGAGGGTAACACAGAGAGAAATAATAAAATAATGGCTAGGACACATTAGATAGTAGAAGCTATGACAGCAGTTAGTGGAGCTCTGGGAGGTTTATTTTCTCACCCAGCATACCATTATCAGTTAATGACAAAAATAAAGTATATTCAGGGAACATAAATAATATAATTTAAAGGGGTAATAACATCAGATCAGTACTAACAACTGCATTAAATATGCTTCCCAAAAATAAACATAAGCCTAAATGTCCTCTTAAAAAACTGTATACAAGGAGTGGTATCTCTGTGTCCAGACTTCTTTCAGTATTTTAAAAGAGAGACCACTAACTGACAACTAAGAACAGTCCCTTTATAGAATGTGAGCTATACAGTATTTAGCATATCATATTAAGTTCARTTGGTTTTAATTTTTTGTAAGTTTTTAATCTCTGCTAATAAAACCACAGTCTACATTGTCCTTTATACAATGACACAGATCCCTTTATACTCAGGTAAACATACGGTAAGAACAGGTTTAACTGCAGTACTTACTTTTGCCTGGTAACGAAAAGTATGTTGACCCATGTCAATTCATAAATGCTTCCTGAACAAGGATGTGAAAATCCAGCATTTGAAACAGTTTCACATATATTAAAAAGAAAAAAATCCAGAAAGAGAAGGGGAAACAAAAGACCCCAGGGTAGAAGGATAAGCAGAGAAAAAGCCTGTAAGGTTTACAGCTCTGACTGCAAATAATCAGCCGGGCAGCTGCACGAGAAATACAACTCTGTGTACTTGTACATGCTCTCCCCGTTAGAGGAGGAGTCAGTTTTGCAACACTCATGTTCCTTGCTTCAGGCAAAACAGTGATTCTCTTCAGTACAAGCAATGTTTGGAGCGTGACAGTTTTAAAGGTGTGAGGTATACTATTCTGGAGCATAGGAATGCATCAGCAAAAAAAGGATATTTTTAAGCATGAGCAACATACTCCACAGGTTGCTGTGGCTGGTCTTAAATGTTTATTGCCTAAGATATTTATTTTTTATGGAAATCTAACATCCCTTCAACATAAAGTACATCCATAGTATCCTTTGTGCACCAGCCGTCAATGTTTTCTATTCTAGAATAGCGTAGAAGATAAAATCTGTTTACACAGAATGAAAGAAGTTGGTCTTACATCAAGAAGCTGCCTAAAGAAATGAAAAAAGTCTTTTTTGTAATTTTGTTAGCTTTTTCCTGTGATTTGAAAAGTGTTTCAGATTATGAGACGGTGCTTTGAATTTTACTAACATACTCAATTATTCACGAGTCATCCAGCTCTATTTAACTGAAAGCATATTTACATATTCTTATTAATCCTTCCATCGACTTACAGTTCTATCTTCTCTGTATTTATGCAAATTAAGTTTTATTACCACCACCATGAACAAAAAAAAAAAAGCATGAATTTGTAGTGAAATTATTTTAAGCAAGAAGATTGAGCAAGAACATTCTTTTTCATAATGAAGCAAGATTTCTTTGGTGTGGATGTTATTATTATAGTCAAGTTCAACTAATCAAGGTCAGAATGATGCATCTCTTGTGATCAGCTGGAAATTCTGCAGGCTATTTAAATCAGTAATCATATGAACAGTTTCTTGGCAAGATAGGCAAACATTTTGAAATAAGGAACACATTTTTATACCTTCTGATCTATCCACAAGGAGAATATAAAACTTCATCTTTTTCAGTATGGTTTGAACTAAACCAACTGCCAGCTGCAGCTGTGCACTCCCTTCCATCCATCATGCGGGCTACGCTTTCATTTGATCCCACGGTAAGACAGTTTAGGAAGCTAAACTGGTAGAAGTCAATTCCGTTTTTTCCCCTATTTCAACTTGCTAAACAGGCTCACTCTGAAGCCAAACAAATGCTAGCGCTAGGAGAACAGAACTCATAGCAGGCAGTAAAGATTCGACTGGTTGTAGCATAAAACTGTGCCCTATAGTTGATCCCATGATCACAACATTCAGCTACCTCTAAGCAAATCCCTCCAGTGACTCTTTGTGTAGAAAGATACTGCTCTTGGTAAATTGATAATATGTGTTTGAAAAGATATTATCGTCTCAGAAGCAAGAAAAGGAACAGAAGGTAAAACCTAAGAGGTATTTCACCAACAGGAAAAGATGTAGCAGGCTGTGGCTGGTTGTTTTATGTCTGCATGTGCTTGCTCTGCTAAATAAGGAGATCAACACAGGGCGGGGGAGAGAAGATCCTGCCTAGGAAAGAAATTATCAAAATGAAGGTGAATCAAGGAAGTACTGTCCATATCATCACTCTCTTAATTTCTTAAGAGGGATGCATAACCAAAATAGGCTTTATACCCTTAGAATCTGGATGAAGGCAAGAAGACAGCACAAAAATTAAATCACTAATGCAAAAAAGACAGAATGAGGGGTGACAGTTAAGAATAACTACTATCATTGAGATCTGTAGCAAGTATAATTTTAGACATTTATACCTGCGTTATCTAGTTTATAGCTAGCTGAGGTAATGCAGACTTGGATACTGTGGCAGCAGGCAGTAGTGTGTAAATGTTTCCCTACATTTTGGCCTTTTTTTTCCCCAGCTTTAAATGAGTGCTGTGTGGCTGTGGCTACCCTGCCAGCAATATTCAAGCCACTCAGGTGAGTCTGTACAAGCCCCCTCAGCCTCCGGAGGAATACTGCCAGGAAAAGGCAACTATGATCCTAGGAGCACAGGATTAGGGAGAATATTTTAAGGATGGTAGTAAGACCTACCATACACAGAGCACAGGTCACCCACATTCAAGAAAGATTCTTTCAAAATAGAAGCAGACAAAAAAAAAGTCACTAACATGAGATAAAGGGTTTCAAGGCTATCTATTAAAAAGAGATTGAGAGAGCTTGGCTGGTTTAGTCTAACAAAATAAAGGTTGAGGTGGAAAATGAAATAGGTGCTTGCACGCCTGTATAAAGATAATGTATAGCTATAAATATGAAAGAGAGTAAGCACTAGAAAAATCAAAGAGCTATATAAGCTAAAGAACAATGTTGGACCAAAAAAATCCTGGTAGAAACAGAACACAAAATCCAGCTGTGAACTAAAAGGAAACTAAGTATTAGAGAATGAAGAAGGGGAACAGATTTCCAACAGGGTAAAAAAAAACCCACCATAGCTACTTCTCGAATAGAGCTTGGCTAGTTTATGAAAGGGATTATGAACTTGACTCATCCCATCTCATTTAACTGGTGTATCTACCTGAGAAATGTGGTTCAGGTCAGGAGCTTCAGCTGCCTCTATAGTCAGCAAAGAAAGAGTCTCTTGCAGCCTATCTAGAAGCATAATAATTTCATTGACAGAGATGAATTTCTTTAGAAAAGTTTGTAGGCTTGGAAATTGTTAAAACAAGCTATTAAATTCCAAATAGCAGTCCTTACAGACATCCACAGATCATTTCCAGAGAGGAAGATTTAGTAATTTAAGAGATCAAGGGCCTAACTTTATTTTCAATGTAATGACATTTCTACCACTATAACCTCACCAGCCTCAGGGGAGTTACTCTATATGAGAGCTATCTCAGTCTTCTCAAACATTTAGGCAGAACAGAATTTCACTGCTCTCCAAAACAGCAAAACAGTGTTACAACAGCAACCACAAGTTCAGAAGGAGGCCAGAAGGAAGAAAGAAGTTGGAGGAACCAATCGGAGGAAGCAGTAAGGTTTCAGGAAGCGGCTTCACAGGTGAGAAAAAGGCTAAAAGGAATGTGGCAGGCAGGGAGGCTGAAAGGGCATTATATGAGAGGAGACTGCAGTCTGTCTTTCCCTTTCCCACAGCCCCTACCTACAAAAGCTCCAGCCTTCCTCAAAGAGCCACAGCTTCTACAGGGGTTGTGTCTATTTGTCCCCCCCAAAAAAAAGACGCAGAGGAAAGAGAACAGGGCAAGACTGTATTTTTATATGTAGAGGAAGAGATAGAAGAGAGAAAGTAGGAACAAGAATTCAGAGAAGTTCAGAGAGAACAATATTCTCTTTTGCTGCTGCCTTCTTTTCTTATCATTACTTCTTCCTCTAAAGCAGTAGCCAAAACCCATCCATGCGTGTCTCCTTACAAACAGACAAAAAGTAGCTGCAGGACACTTTCGTACAAGACAAGACATGGCAGGTGTCTCCCCTGCTGCCTGCAGGAATCCTGCTGCCACTCACTGGCACATGACCTATTTGTCTCAAAAGTCCCACCACTTTTCTGGTCGCATGACAGGCCCGCCTGAGCAGTACGGCTGGTTCCTTGGGCCCAGGATGTCCCGAGCCCACCATGGCCACCATGTCGGCACCACCATACCCCACATGCTCTCAGAGTGCCCCATGACTGGCTGGCAGCTGAAGCCCTGCCTTCTCCTTTCCCCAAAACAGGCACCAAGGCCACCAAGGCCAGGGCATGTGTCCTGCTTTCTTCATGCATCCATGTCATCACAAATACAGCCCTTTCCTGTTTATGGATATTTGATCATGGACATGAAGTGCTGGTGTTTGTTTACATTTAACATCTGTTCATAGCACGTATCACATTTCCAGCCTTTATATTTGCGAGGAATGAATGAATACACAGAGCTTGTAGTGGTAACAATCAAGCCTAGGCACGATAGTTATCAGTGAAAACGGTTCTGTTCAGGAATGAAGAAGGAAGCTGGCCTAGAGGAGACTGTTTTGCTAGTGGGCCTCTGGTGCAACTGAGGTGCCTGTGTTTTGATTGTATGCAGATGATCGCTTCCTAGCTAGGTTCCTCAGTATGGTTGTGGTAGGCTTGCTTTGATCCTCTGAAATTATGTGTGTGCCTTACTTGTGGTACAATTTATTATAATGTTATGTTAAAGTGGTATTTTTCCAAGTGGCTTTTCCATATAGTCCAAAAAATGAGTCCCCAACAAAAACTGAGACAGTTAAAATGCATCAGAAAATTTTGCATGACTCCTGCAGAGGTATTAACAGGCAGACATAAACCTTTTCCCCAGGAAAAATTAAAAATACTTATTTTCCTATAGCTGTCTGAATTCCAAACAGTTCCAAAAATTCAGTTTCAAAAATTCCCTTTGCTCCTCTAATGGTCTGTGTATGTTTGGAAGCAATGTTTATCAAGTATGGTACTACAGTAAAAGCTGAAATACTTTATCTGATTATGGAGATGTAGAACTGTCTGCTACATGGGGGCACACACGACACTGATTTAGCGCATAGACAGATTTGCTCTGGCATAATGCACATACGCATTGCATAACTTCAGACAAAATGCAGGGGTCTTTTTAAAGGATATTATAAATTAATCTGCCATGGAGTTAAGGATAACATAAAGGCTTTCATGAATACAGTTAAAGAAAAGTGTTACAGAATTACAGATTACAGAATCTGCACAATACAGACTCTACAGAAATACAGTTTACAGAATCTATTTGGTTAGATGCATATTGTGGGAGATGAAAGCAATGACTCGTGAATGACAGACAAGCTAGGCATGTTCTTCTGTAATTCCCTTCCCCAAACTTGCTGAAATGTAGCAAAAGCTTCATCAGAGATGCTAAGCCATATCCAAGTTTTGATCTTATTTTGATCTTATTACACTAATACGTTTTGATCTTATTACACTAATATGAATATGTACAAATGAACTGAACAGTTATTCTGGTTTTACAGAAGTTGCTTCCGTATTTTTATTTTGAAATGATAAGCACATCTTTGGTATTTACGTAAATACAAGAAATATAGTTTATTGTCACTGAGAGCTGTTTCTCAAGAATCATCCCTGTCTCCTGATGTCCAATATATATATATGAAATACTTTGACATATTTTTAAATACAGACTGAATATTAACTGTAACATTATCTAATTTAGCCATGTACCACTTGCCCTATAAACCCATGTAAATTCAGAATCAGCTGCCAAAGGCTGGCACATTCAGGTGAGTCTATTTGTTGATCCAGATAAAATAGCTCTCATTTCTGAGATGGGATCACTGGTACAATGTGGCAGTTTCCTACTTTACTTAGCCATGCTTGATCACTTGACTATTTCCTAAAGAAATTCTTGAAATTTTGCTCTCTCTTTTAATTGTGGACTTGTAGGAAATCCATAGTTCTCACAGAAGCCTTCACTGAATATCTCATTCTCTCACAGTCTGCACATAGTTTAATTAAGCTTATTATTAAAAAGAACTGGAACACTGTGGAAGGGGTGGACATCAAATCCACCACCAATATTTTAATTCATTACTTCTTGTATTTTTATGTCAAAAAGATTCTCTTTCCCTCCGATTTAATCATACAGAGAAGGGGAAAAAATGGTAAACTGTACCTGTTGTCTACAAATATCTTTCTTCTCATGGAAGCATTCATAAAATAAAGATGAAATTTGACTGAAATTTTTTTTTGCTTAAATTGCAAACAAAATTATTTTATATCACAACAGCTTGGTTGATGTGATATGCACATATACAAGTACTGGTGTAACAACATTAGATTTAACTGATAAACCATAATGCCATGAACAGAAAGTAGCTTTTATGCAATACCTTATCCTGTCTGCACAGGTAGTGACAGACCAGACCACCCTTTCAGAGTTTATCTGTTTTCATCTCTTTGATCTCTAACTAATGTCAGGCTGTCCTACAGTGAGTCATGTTTTATTGGTATTTTTACTGTTACAGAAAGCTTACTTATAATTCTAAACCAGAATGCATTTCCACAAAACTCTACATCTAATTAACACAGTATGTCTAACAGAATCTCATGTTGTCTGAAAAGATGAATAGAAAAAGAAGCTGTAATAAAAACAGGCTTTCAGGGGATCTCTCCTAGCTGTTTCCTCCTAAATTCATTCAGTCTTTTAAAATATTCTAAGAAATGATCCCATTCAGTATTCTGGAGCAGATACAGCTTTTTAAAAGACAATAAACACAAAGAATGCTTAATTTCTAACTTCTGTGATTCTTTAATTAGCAATAGCTGTAAAAACGTATTCTATGCATTGCCCTCCCTCAGTTCTTACTTTTTGCCTCTGACTTCAAATGTGGAAGCATTGGAGCTCTGGCTTGTGTCATTTGCTCCCTAAGTCAATCTCAATTTGTTGAAGTAGATGAAAAAAATTGTGTAAAATCAAGAAAGTATGTAGTATGTAGGAGGCAGAACTAGGTAATGATGATGAGATTCCTTCTGACTCTCTTAAACCTGTGAAATTGTCAGCTTGGGCCTACTGTACTTGCAATGCCGTTCTGTTGGTACTCATCCACGCCATGGATTGGCACGCAACACATACCATTGTGATGGCCAAGAGCAGCACCTCCTGAGTGAGGGGGCAGCCTTGACTACAGTAACATGCATATTCAAAGATCTTTTCTGCAGTGTGCTAGCATGTATTAGTGTTCCTTGCTCCAGATAACCTCAGGTCTCTGCTGTAATTTCTGGGCCTTACAGTTGCACTATCCAACAAATTTGGAAAATCTTCTGCCTTTTCACATTAGGAATGTCCCAAGTCATTTATGTATTATATTACAAGATGTATCTATTTAAAACATAAAATTATGTTCACTTCCAAAAATTTTGCTTTTCAAAATCATTTTATATGATCATTTAGAATCATACTGGTATCTTACTCTTTACTATCTGAATAATCACTGTTCAGAAAAATGTATTAGAGCAGCAGTATTTTATTGCTTATTGAGTATTCTTTATCTTAACAAGTAAACTGCTACATTCTGTCTTAGCCTGAATGTTTGATGTGCTACTTCATAAAACAGAACTATATGCTTGAGCTTATTCTCCTTGCCGAGTACCATTTATTGGCCATGGTTGGAGACAAGATACAGAACCAGGTGGATCTTTCATCTGACCCAGTATGACTGTTCTTCTAACAAGTACTCTGCAGAGTTTAAATCAAGAAATGACAATAACAGGAGGTATGATGCATCTTTTCCTCTCATATGGACATTCTCAACCCTCTTCTAGGCAATGAGTTTGAGGGAAACAGTCTTTGCCATTCTAACTACTTGATCTTCCAGAAGCTAGTGAAAAAATAGCTGCACTCAAATAGGAAATTTGGAAATAGTTTCCTCTTCTCAAGACTATCCAATTTTCCGCTTAATTATTCAACCAAAATAATTTCATTGTTATTCAGGATTTATCTTGGGGAACTGATTCACTTTCTGATAAAAATCATGCTTTTTAGCTAGAAGAAATGGAGTAAAGAACATTAGCATACTAAAAACATTCTAGCTGATCAGTTTAATACTGATACAGTCACCAATAATTAATCATTACTTAGCTATCCTTTTGGGGGGGTTTAGATGTTTCTTTTTTTCTGCAGTATAAGTGATGGGAATAGCATAAGTGCAAGAAAAAATTACTTGTCAATAATGATGATAATTGTCTCTCTCCTTGGTAATTACTAAGTTTTCCTCCTAAGATTCAATCAAGTTTTCTCTGTGATAATTTGTTATCAAGAAACAAATAGTTACAATATCTAAACCTTTTTTTAACTGATGCTGTTCTATTGTAGTAGTTCTGAACTGAAAGAGTATTTTATTAGCAAGGTATCTCTACTTTGATTCTGAGTTTTTCTGTTTATCACAATATGAGGAGCTAAATTCTGCAGAGACAATCACAGCCAGTGACAGCTGAAAACTAGCAAGGAAAATAGCTGTGACAATTCATTGCAAACCACAGACTGAAAAGAAGGAACTAACACACGGAACTTTACAATGATACGACCTAAAAAGCCAGATTCTGGACACTGGAAAAACAGTAACTTCACATAATCTGCTCAAGCCATGCATGGGACAAAACACATGGATGAGAAAAACTTCCATGGAAAGAAAAAATAAATAAAACACATGGCAAATAAGCAATATAATGTACACTGGAAGCACTCTGACAAGTAGAACTTGGATATGAATTATGTCTGTTTTCTTGGTACTTGAGCTTTAAAATCTCAGTAAGGCTCCCTATCTGCAGGGACAGCAGCTGTTTTTTATATTTTATTGTTTTCTTTAATCTAAAATAAGAATTTTTATTGAATGTACATGCTTTGCTCTTTGTCATAACAATTAAAATTAAATGGCCTTTTCAATAGAACTACATATTTGAAAAAAACCTCCATAAATACTTAAAAATTCTGGGCAGAATCACTTAAAACACAAAGCCTTGTAAGACTGTTTATGAAGCATTCACAGAAGCAAATAGAAAAAATAATGCTAATTTTCTTTACTCGTGCTGTTTCTCACAAATGTATTGTAGCAAAGAAAATGTATTGTAGCAAAGAGTAAGGAACGACCATCAAAAAATTACAGAAAATGTAGTGCACAGAAAATTAACTGTAAAGGCAACAAAAGCTATTTCTTCAAACCAAATTATTGCTATACTCCCCTAAGACCAACATGCTCTGCCAAATTTAAGCACACACGAGAGGTACTCTTTCTCTAAAATGAACACTCTGACCTTGGGAGAGGAATGATAGAGGAAAAGTCCCTAAATTTCTCATGCATCAGTGGAGAGAGGCATCTTTCAGAATTACAAAGATGAAGATTCCAACAGCCCCTTTAGGCAATCTGACTGGTTTAACCACTCTTATTCTGAATACTTTTTCCTCATGTCCAATTCAAATTTCCCTTATTGCAACTTCTGACTAGTGCATCCTGACATTGTACACCTTTGAGAAGAGTCTGGCTTCATCTTCTCCACAACCACCTTTTAGGTAGTTGAGGACTATAATTAGGTCCTTCTCTTCTCCAGGCTAAACAAACCCAATTCCCTCAGCCTCTTGTTGTGCATCAAACGCTTCAGTCCCATAACCTTCCTAGGGGCCCCTGCTGGAATCTCTCCAACTTGTTGATCTCTCTCTTGTACTGGGGAACACAGTAGCACAGATGCATCCATACACCTCCTAAAATAGCACAGTCTTTTGAAGTATTCCTTGGCCTAAGGGAAAGCATATTCCATGTATCTCAAAAAAGGATACGCCAACTCTATGTGCATGTACGGAGAATTAAGTGCCAGCCACCTGAGTGGGGACCATGAGTCATGGGCTTGTGCATCTGTGGTGCCAGCAACTAGAGAGACCAGAGTGTGTGGAGGTCTAAGTGCCAGCCCCTGGAGAAGGGGCCATGGTTCACAGGAGCCCATGAGTCTTGGGGTGCCAACAACTGGAAAGATTGGAGCATGTGAATATTGTGTGGGTGTGTATGTCAGTGTGCCATTGCTTCCAAACATCAAGCCAGACCAGCCAATGCTTATGGTGCCCCTGATATCTCCTTCTTCTGCAATAGTTTTTTTTTTACCTCTGTTCTCATACTCAATTCTCTATTTCTTTTTATCAGTTTGCTTTTTAAGACTCTTCTATTCCCTGTACTTTGTATCATTTTCTCCTTCAGTTACTTTCTAAAGACACAGTTCTTTTAGGACCTCTTTCTACCACAAGTTCTGGCTCTCAACATTTACGGTTTCATGTTTGGCTACTACTTAATAAAGTCATCATCTTCTTTTCTCAAGATCAAACATTTCAAGCCCTTCCATCCGCATAAATTTCTCTAGATTTCTGACAGAGCTTGTTGCTTTCTCCTAGACTCTCTTAAATTATTCTACCTCTTTCTTGAAGCAAAACACCCCCAAAACGAATGAAGTACTCCCACTTAGTCTTTACCATTGCTGGTGAACAGAAGGAAACCTACACAGCTTGCAAACTATGCTCTTTATATCCAACATAATACTTGCCTTTTTCACATCAGAATGATAGTTTTGCTAGGAAAAGCTATCAACCAGGAAGTAGCTATATGTGTAACTCAGATATGTTCATCTGCAAAGAGTAACTGAAACATATGGCAAAACAAAAAGTCTTCCTTTTGAAAACAAAGCATGCTTTCAATGTATAAATAAATTTCATGTTCAGATATTTGAAGTTAAACACTCTGAACAACATTCAACAGGCTTAACTCTTGTTCAGTTTGTGTTCTCCTATAATCTCTGATTCTGTTTCTTTGCAGAATTAGTATTTAGCTAGTTGTTCCCCGCCCTATTGCTATGTGGTTATTTATTCCTACCTGAATTCACAATTTTGCATCTTTTCTTGTTGTATTTATTGCAACCTATTTTTTCATAACATAGTTCCAGTTTTTAAAGACTATTTTGGATTATGTCATTGCAACTCCAACACACCAATTTTATTTCATTTGCTTATTTAGTACATAGACATTTAAGGCTGTTAATAAAAATCCTGAATTGTATTGGATACAAGACAGATCTATAGAGCTCTACTTGATACGTGCTTCCAATGTGGAACCATTGATAACGACCTACGGTTGTGGTTTTCCAACTTCTTTTTTTTCACTCTATCATTAATTCATCTTGACCATATTTCCCTGTTAGCTTATGAGAAGTGCCTGTGGTACAGCATCAAAATCTTTACTAAAGTCAAGGTATCTAATATCTACTATTTCTGTATGCATATGGCCCGCTATCTTGTCAGGAAAAGAAAGTAGATGGCTTTGACATCATTTGTTCATGATGAATCTGTTAAATTACTCATCTCCTTGTTCCCCTCTTGGTGCTTGCAGGTAAGTAGTTTGATAATATGCTGTTCTATTTCTCTCACTTAAAATTAAGCAGATTCCATTAGTTGTTCCTTTTGGTATTAACTGCATTCACCAGCTGATTGAGACTGACCTCTTTAATGAAAGCTAATGAAACACTCCAGCCTTTCCACTGTTTAGAGGACTAAAATTCTCTTGATTTTTCTCTTACTATCACTGTACCAGATAGATATTTTGTGTTTTCCAAATTGCCGCTTGTTAGTTGCATGTCATTTTGAGTATTGTGCTTAGGAAAGCTAATAATCTTGATCTATGAAAAAAATCAAACACCTGAACTGTTAAACAGTCGAGAAAAATTCATTCCTATTCAAAGGCTTTAAAGAGGGACTAATCCCAGGAAGACAGATGTCATGTATAACAAGGGTCCCTTGAGGGAAAGGATAGGCAGGACCTGTGAGGATCTCCCTAAGGAAAAGAAGCATTCTCTTCAGTAAAATGAGCAAAGGACTCTAGCTACATCTACTCTAGTAAATAAAATAAGGTCAAGGCACAAGTTGAAGCACTAGTAAGTATCTGTTCATACTGTTTAATAGTTAGCATACTCCTGGTCCAGTCTTAGCTTGTGACAATCAGCACTCTTCCAGGGAGTGCACAGAAGTGTTTGGCAAGTACCATGGGCCAGCTACAGCTCCCTACACGCAGTATGGACAAAGCAACACTGTTTTGGAGGAAAGAGTTTAGCTATATGAATATGGGATGTGTTGTGCCAAATGTCCTTGGGGCTTCAGAATTGTCCCTGGATAAATTTATATACTGGTATCAACATAGCCACTAACTTTTTTCTAATTAGTCAGTGGTTTATTTTATTTTGATTGCCCCAAGTGTTTTGGATTTGTTTAATTTTTTCCTATGTTTTATACTATTCTATTCATCTTTTGTCATTTGACCTAATTTCTGCTTTCTGTGTGATTACTTCTTATATTTGAGGACAAGAAAGAACTTACGATTTATTTGGGCTGTTGTTTTCTACATTCTATGTCCTCTGCATTGGAGGGCTTTGTACCTGTAATATAGTACACTGTATTTTAGGTGATACCTATTTTACTTGAGTCTTTTTTTCTTAGACTTGCCTCCTGTGAAATATTATGAATTGATTCTCTGAGCTGCTGAAGTCCACTAATTTGGAATCTGATGGTTTTATTTTGCTGTATTAATTTCATCAAAAGATATCTGAGTAGTCAAAATCCTTCGCTACCACCCGTGATGGCAGATGATTCTACTGGTTGCTCATTAGAAGCCTTCTTAATCTTACTGAGTAAGTGGTCTTTAGTAGGCCCCCACCATGATAATTATCTATGTTCTTGTCCCTTTAGTCACTACCTCGACTTTTGAGTATGTCTATCTGCCACTATGTTACAGACTCCAGACCAAGTGTCTAAGCAAATGCAACTGAATCTCTGCTATACCAATTCATATACAGTCAGTACAGACTCAGCCTCTTATGAACCGAAATAGCAAGGAATCAGCAGGGTTATTAATACATATCACCATAAAAGAATATAGCTTTTTTTGTGAAGGACAAAGAAGGGGGGAAAAAGGAGGTGATGGTTGCCTGAGCACTGGAAACAATGCACACATCAGCTATAGATATTTGGAGGAAATAATATGAAGTGGAAGCTGGAAGTGGATTCTTAAAAAAACAAGAATATGAACAAGAGTGAAACAGGAGCATATTAGTTTGGAATGCACCAACAGATATAAACATGCTTTCTGAAGAAACAGAAAGGAAGGCAGCCTCAGCATGCAAGAACTAATGAATTCTGTTCACTCAAAATCCAACTTACTGAAAGCTTCCAGCAGCTTGCGATAGAAAGTTCTCATGCCCTGAAGCTCACTGTAACAGAGAACAGTAAGACAGAGGTTTCTGCCCCAGATGAAAGAAAAATAAATTCACATTAAAATGCAGTGGTGTAGGTGCTAAAAGTAAGTCATCTAAATGCAAAAGAGAAAGGAAGGTAAGGATCAGAGAAGCCAAGAAGTCTCTACTGGGGTAGGTCTGAGTAATGCAGTAAAATCCAGATTGTTTTAAAATATTTTTAGTATAAAGGAGATATAAAAACACACTAGGTATGTATAATAACACATATAATTGGAGAAAAAATATCCCTAAATAAAAATAGTTTCAAAAGCATAAGTAAGAAACATCTAGACTAGAAAAAGACATAAAAAGGAAAGGATTGTGATCCATAGCCCTCAGTTAACTTCTCAATTAACTGTATGTTGCCTGCTTACAGAATAAACTCTTCAGGCCAGAGATCTGTGTTTCTGCATGTCTAAAAAATTCATAAACTACATGAGTCAATTACACTTTCATATGTTTAAAGTGGTTGTCAATGCTTTGATGGACTCCTGCAGCACTTGAACTGGAAAAATTACTATCTTTAAAGTTGCAGTTATTTTCCATTACAGATCTGGCCTACCACTGAATTATTTTACAGGAATGACATATTCCCTGCAAGCTGATGAATATCTATCCTTCACTGCATACTAACTGGTATTAGTTACAACATTGCTTAATAATCACTTTGCTAATGTACAAGTCTTCTAAAACCATTACTGCCAAAACCCAGACGTCTCATCTTGCTTCTCAGTGAAGATTCACCAGAGACTGCAATACAGTTCTCAGTTACTGAGATTATGATGAAAACAAATTATCTTACAATATACTTACTAATATACTACAAAGTATCATGGATAGATAAAATCATTCACACTTATTAAAAAAGTAAAAGAACACACAAAAAAATTTTTAGATGCCATATTTTTTTCTGGATGTGCCTGTCAAAATAGTTGATCTGATTCATGTTGAAGACAGCAAACTGAATATATGAAACAATTATTTTCTCAAAACCTGAAGTTACTGTAGAATTTGGTAGAGGTGGCAACAGTATTCAAAAAGTGCATGTTAGTGTGATTTAAAACCGGGTCAAATTGAATTTTATAGTCTGAAACTGATATATACTAGTTGTAATGGCTACATCCATGTTTGTAAATCAAACAGTACTAGGAATGTTCCTGGGCATTGGAACTTCATTGCGTATAAATCGTTGAAAAGGTTCCTGGCACAGTTTTTGCATTTATGCAAAGGTGTTGCTCAGCCTGTTTACAGCTGCAGTGTTGAGAAAATTCATACTTGGACTTCTTCATCTGCATCATTGTGCCCCTAAGAGCTGAATTCTACCATGTTTTGTAAAGGATAAAAGATTTAGGATTTTTTTTTTGTTTTTGCTTTTTATGATTTATAGAGTCATCTAGAAATTCTTTTCTTCCAGCTTAACATTAGAAGGTAAAACAGTCTCCAATGAGCAAACATGTGGAAATGATGATATCACATGAGACAAGCCAATGACAGTCAAGGAACTGAAAGAAATATCACTTGCCTTTTGACATTAGGAGAGCTGGTCATTATTAAATCATCCCAATCCCACATATTAGCTGATGTATGCTTGGCAACGTGTCATTTAACATGTATTAACTAATTGAGATGAACACCAGGGAGTTTTGGTTTCAATACAATTACTTAAAAGGTTAAAGGCACATATACCCTTAAATGTCTGTCTTAGTGGAGTCATGACTTTCAAAATAGTCATGTCCAAACTCTTACAAAGAGTCCAAACTCTGTCCAAAGTCGATCCAAACTCTTACAGAATATAAAAACTTGGCTGAGACTGATTTACTGTTTTATTAAAGGCATTTCTTATTCCAGCCAGGACAATGTGGAAATAGAAAAATGCCTTTAAAATTACTAATGTAGAGTCTCTAATCCAGATTGCCTACTAGAATTCTTAACTATTTTAGCATGTTGAAATAGAAAAACATGCAGCAAAATTATAAATCCAGAATCATGAGATACATTTAATCCAAATGCCGAATAAAGAAATAAAAAGGAAAATTTCGATGTTGTTTATTTTACAATATTTCTAATCCTTATGTTTATCTTCTTATTTGGGTGTTTAATTTTCTATATAGTATCTTAATACATAAAAATAATCATGTACATTATATATTTCATGACTGTCTAAAGAAAAAGAATAACAAAAACAAAACAGTTTTATACGAATATGGGAATTCAAGAAGTTAGTGACAGTTTCTGTGAACACCTGGCACTTAGAGACAATTAATTATAGATAATTTAATCCAAAGCAAAATCTCATTTTGCCATCTGGCCTGTTGTAGGCAAGCAGCTGGCAATTAGTACAAGTAACCTGGACCGAACCCAAAATGAAGCAAGACAAGGAGACAAGTAGCTGCTACAGTGATTTATGACTTCTTAAACAAGACACAAGGAGAAAAAGAAAATAACACAATACCTGGGAGAAATAAAACAATCACTGAAGTAAGTGAAAGCACTACAAAGAAGGAACTGGAAAAATTATAGAAGGTGATACAACAAACTTGTGAACACTGAGAACAAAGAAAAGCTGACTCTACTTCTGAATTACCTCATTTCCAAGTTCTCAAGACGCCCAGGACATTGAGAGAACAGACTCAAAGCAAGATCTTGTTAATAGGGATTACACATCACTGGTTAATTTTGCATAGTTATATAGGCAGCCAGTAAAGTTTGTCCTTTATATTACAGACTGTCCTTAGGTGACTGGTTGCTCAACTACCCAATTCCCAGAGTGACAGTTTGAGCAAATGATTTGACATCCACAGGTGTGTTCAAAGGTTCAGTGAACCAAAATAAACTTTTTGGATTGAAGGAATGCAACTTTCCAACTCTCAGTGATCTCAAAAACCCTATTTACTGGGGCCTATAAAGTTATTCTGTAGGAATAAGATACTACTTCCTTCAAAAATAACTCACTTTGCCTAGAGAGGAATGACCAAGAAAGAGAACACCAATTTGTGTAAATTCTTATTCTAAAGCTTTCAGTATATAACAGTTTTCATTCACATTTGATTCTTAGGATCAGAAGAAATGCTCTTTTGAAAAAGAACAGTTAGTTATGATCTTGATAGTTCAAAAAAAAAAAAAACCAAACAGCTACAAGCATCCAACCTTTTTCAAACATTAATAAGCTCTTAACAGCTATTGATAATAACTCAGAGTGTATACACACAATCACCTTCTTATCAACATACACAGGAGTTTGGATTTCAGGTCCAATAAATCATGAAATGATTTGATTAAAATTAAAATTTGAACTCCTGAATTTTGCTGAATTCTGAAGTTAATTAGTTAGACCATATGACGAGCTACTGTGGTGATCATCACTTCTCCAAGTCTAACTTGTGTGCCAGACTGTGCCCCAAAGATTTTTCAAGCTTGCTTCTTCTCTCCTGCTCCTACTGTCCATCTCCATACAATTCTGTTATTTCAGTCCACTGGACAATCGGATTTCTTGTCAGGAGTATAAATGGGTTTAAATCACAGGAATTCCCACCCAACATAGCTGCTATGCATGAGACACACTCAGCAGCTGTAACAGGTAAGCTCTTCCTGGTATTTGCAATTTTCTATCATGCCAGAAAGCAAGGTGCAGACAGGTCTGTGTTTTCTGTCAAGCCAGTTTTGCAGAGTGCTTTTGCAGGGGAAAGCCTGTGGCAGAGACCCTTGGACTACTGTACATCTTTTCTTTTTTTTTTTTAAACTCTTGACATATTTTTCTGTTTCAGCATTCCCATGCAGACAGGTACAGTGCAGGTTGGCCACATTTTCTAAAATCTCCGCAGGAATTCAATCAAAGCAGGAACTTTTGCCAAGCTCTTTTCAACTTCTGAGCAGGCAGGCTCAAATAACCTCTATAGCTAATAGGAGTATAACAATGTCTCAGTGATCAACAGCACCATGAGTCTGAAGTATGGGACTGTTAAAACTATGAGAATAGATGAGACAACTTGGAATCAAAAAGCAGGCCCCAGGATGGAAGAATCTCGGGGACAGAAGAGCCTGGGAGGATGTGACCTCTACGTTGCAAAGGCTTGACAGCTCTGGGCTGCATGATTAAAAAGGGTTTCTGGCTACCTCGTGGGATCAACTCCCTACTTCACCCCGACAGACAAACTTCTGTCTCTGTCAACATCCAGGCATCTCTAGTTGAGACTCGGATTTAGCAGGGGGAATTCACAAACAGTAACACACTGCTCAACCCCTGCCCCATCACTTCCAATAGGTCTGCAGTCTCATCTTCCCCTTCATCACCACATAGAACTTCTTGGTGTTCAAATACCTGCTGCCACAAATATTCCTTTGAACTGCGGGAAATACAACAGCCCCGCAATCCAAGAGGAGGGAAACAGAGAGGAAAACCTCTCCTGGGAATTCATAACTGCAGTCTGCCCAACACAGGTGTGAGATCAGAAAGGCTTCTCAGCGGGAACATAACCTGTCGCAGCAGATTTCAACCAGTTCTTTAATACTCCTGCAAACATTTCTTGCAAATATGCAAAGAAATTAACATTGTATCCATGTATCTCTCTAAATGTTTCTTTTCTAAATGTTATTTAATTCAAAAAACAATATAAAGTGGACTTGTTCTGTGAAAAAAATCAATCAAAACAGTTTAACTGAAGCAGAGAAAACTGACACATCTTGGAGTTTCTTTTCACTCCTAAAAAAGAATGTCTCTTTGCTTACCCGTTTCTTATTTTTTTGGTTCTCATTAACTGATTCATCATGTTTCTCTCACAACTGGGTATAATGAAGATGTTTTCGGTGAATTAAGTAGCCAGTCCCTGGATAGATAAGAAGTGGCATCAATTTGAACCAGCTCTTAACTCACTAGTATCATTGCAGCCAAATTTCCTGTTTGGGACACAGAGTGAGACCGCTAGTGAATCCAGAAATGACAGCACTGTATGCTTTTTTTTAAAAAAAAAAAAACATCCCAAAGCCTCAGATAGTCTAAAAATTTGTCACAGTAAAAAACACATTGTTTCTGCACAGTTTCTATGACCACCAATAGGATCCAGAGGTAGTACCAGAAATAAAGGACATATATCTCACCTTTAATACCTGAAGATTAATTCTGTAGGACTAGATTACATCACTACCTATAGCCATTGTTATCTAACTTTACAGTGTTCTCTATTTTGATAACACAGTGGTAAAATCTGAATTAGAAATAGCAAATATACAACTTAAAGTAAATAAATCAGATGCACCAGAAAGCTTGCTCTACCAAAAGCCTGTGTACAGGACTAGCCCCAAATGCAAATACTGTATTTTCCACAGGAAATTTTTTTCTGTTTCTTTTTCTGTGTTTTGCAGGAAAAAAAAGTATTTATTTGCAGTGGAAACAAACATTTCTATCTTATTGTTAACTTCTTGAAGTCTTATGAAAAAAGAAACAGATGGATTTGAAAATATGTAAAAGAATCCCTTTACATTGAATGATACCACTGAGGAATCCTCAGTAGAGGACACTTGTGGAAGACAAGTGGAAAAAGGAAATACAAAATATAGAAGTAATTTTCCATGCCGATTGGGCAGTGTGTGGGAAAAACCTGTTTTTGTTTTTCCACGCTTGTGATTAGAAATATTTATTTCTTTGTTGACATTTACAAAGTTTAATATGCAAACATAAAAATCCTCCCAAAAAGTAATGGAAATAGTTTTACAACCAAATCCTTTCAGAAACAAAATGCTCTGTAAGTCATCATAATCACAGGAAAAATATTTTCATTGAGTTTTCTTATCTCTTACAGTTTGGGGGATTTTAGTGATCATAAAAACTGGCAAATTGATCAACTTGGACTCTGAAATCTCCTCCTTATCCATAAAATATACACAAAGCAGGCAACACTGAGGAAAGATGTTCTACCTCTGCTTTTTCATGAAGAGACTAAGGAAGCAGCAACTTAGACACAGTGATTTTATCTTAGTCTTACTGTTCTATCTGTAGAATAATATCACCCTATTTAATGCTTTATTTAACAGGACAAATAAATATATTAATTGAACTCTTTTCAGACTTACTGAACTACAGATAGTTAGTTTTTTGTATTTAGTTCCACATCTACTCACTCTTCTCCTAACAGTCTTTAGCCCACATACAGCAAAATTTACTACAAGGTGAACATAAGCAAAGGGATGAGTTAATTCTTAATTATAATTAACTTCACACTAACTTCACAGTGTTGAAAACTATTGAATTAAATTCATGCCACAAACAGCTCAAGTAAATATTAATATAAACATATTATTATTTCAGGTGCATCTTGTCAGTGTCCTTCTTTAATCATAAGACCTAATTATAAGATCAATTCATTTCATATTACCTAAAAAAAATTAGGGATAAAAATGCACTTATTTAAAATGGATATAGAATCTCATAAATCACACTTAAAATATGAATTCAGATGGGTAAAGAGATAGCTACACATCCTGACAGCAGAATAAAACTGTAAATTACACCAAAATGAACTTGAATTACTCTGTTTAGTGAAAAGCAACAGTATTAAATGTGGAGATGACAGTACCCTTTACGAGTGGAACAAATGAACAGCTTGCCACTGCTAGAAGTGAGAGGTCTTGCTTCCTCACTTTTTCCCTTGATTCACTTCCTTTCATCCAGCTCAGTCACGCATTTCCCCACTCTGCCACACTGTACAGGATCTGAGTTTAAGATTAAATGTTTAATGAGTTTAATAGCTTCTGTTTTTCCCAGGTTAGTTTTCTGACACTTTAAAGAGTTGACTATGCTCACATGATCAAATAAATGCCAGCTGATGCAAGGCAAGCAACAGGCATATGTGGCCAAAACTGGAGAAAGAGGAATAACACAGGGGAGATGCCATTGCAGTGGAGTTCTGTTAATCTGGCTACACCTATTTCATGTAACCATATCTTACTTAACATATTTTAAAGAGGAAATATACTGTACATTCATTAAACTTGTAACTTGTATCAAAGTTTCAGGATCTGTTAACATCTGGGGGGAAAGAGAAACAGAGGCCAAAGATTTCCTGCTCTATAAACTTAAGAAAGGTGAATCTGAAGATGTAGTGAAATCTGCAGTGGGAAGAAGCAATACTGAAAGTACTGTAGGCAACGAGAGGTCAGCAAATCACACTCCACTTTGCAAAGTAAAACACAAGCTAGAAAGGTCACTGTAACTTGCCCATCTTGGAACAAGGAAGTAATGTTCCTTCTTTAGTGAGTCTGACCGAGATGAGCCTTGAGTAGATGGTGTACTCTCTAAGGCATAATACTTTCACAGCGACAAACCAGGATTCACCTCGCTTAACCGGATGCCTGTAGCTGGCCTTGTACCTGAGCTATATAGGGGGCCCTCTATAGTCAGTGAAGAGAATGTGACTCATTTTACCAGTTTCAGAGATATACTTAAGGACTCATCCTTAACAAACTAATAAGTCTGTCTAACAAATGCCTATTTCTACAACCAACTTAGAAGAGAGCCTAGAGTGAGTAACACAGGTACAGAAACCTGTTTGAGTATCCACATTTAGTCAGATGAATCACAACTACATTAATGAGCGGGAGGGAGCTGAGAGGCAAACAGAAAATCAGAACAAATAGAAATAGTCACTCCACCTCCTCATCACAGACACTTACAAACGTGCTGTAGGGGCATATCTTCAGAAACTGAAGATTTCAGTCATGTCTTTCTGCATTAGACCCCACTCAGCCCCCTGAATGGCAGAAAAATAATAGGAGAGTCCTGTTCATCTTGATGAACTTAGGACTTTGACCTAATGGCTGAATGAAATGTGGGGTGGTATTTTCTTTTAATAAAATGGTAACAAAAGATTGAGGGTGGATGAAAATAGTATATGCTGTTGCAGTAGGAAATAAATACAAGCATTAAGGCCAAGGCACTTTTTATGGTATATATGGAAGTCCTCAATGAACACAGAAGACAGAAGTTCAAATAATTAAAGAAGTCACTGCCAGTCAATACTGTCTGATAAAATCATTAAAATACCCTCACTCTTCCTCTTATATTAAATTTGACTGTTCATTATACTCACCGGGATCTTAATATGAATATTAATGTCACTAACACAAGAAAAATATTGTCCATTTATTTATAGAACACACAACCTAAATGCCAAATTTGAAAGCAATCTTATTTTTGCTGCCAATTTTATTACTAATTTCTGGCACCTTTCATATTCTGTTCAATTTTTGCCACTCTAAACAAGTTCATTACCTGATAGGTAGAATGCACAGTCCTGGGGAAAAGGGGCAACCCTGTACTCCAAGATTTGGAGCTTCGGAAAAGGTGAAACAGATTACAATTATTACTGATGGATTTAGAAGGAGAAGCAGCTCAGTGAGCCAGTCCAAAAGTTGATGTCTGCTAATATTTACTGATTGCAACCAAACAAAACAGATCCTAACAGCAGGCGCACAATATACTGAAGTATGTTTCTATAGTCTGTAAAAGGAATTAAAAAATTTTTTACTCTAACCATAGTATTTAAGATTTGTGCAGACAGTAGAAATTATATTATTAATTAAACTGTGTACCATGAAATAGGATACATGATATCTTTTAGAAATTAAATATTCATTCAGTTATTAATCCATTTAATATTCCTAGCAGCATCTCATTGAGGTATTGAAAGAAATACTCATGGCTTGCAGTCTAACTTCTTTCGTCAATCAGGCCAAGCTGGGTAATAGATAGATACATATATCTATGAAAAGACAGAAAATGGTGAGAGGAGGTGGAATTTTGCAATTTTAAATGTCAAGGAGTGACTGGAACAATTTTCTTGTTTTCAAGGAATTCTGATAATTATTTTCCTTTCGACAAGAACAGTAATTTTCACTTTCAACTATGAAATATCTATGTAGGAACTTAAAAAAAAAAATTCACAGTTTCCTTACTAAACACAAGGTACAATTTTCTGTGAAAGTAGGATGAATTGAAGACGCTGGCACACTCTCTTAATTGTCTTTCCTCAAGTGCTTTAGAACAGAAATGATGGCTTTATCATTATGATAATGACATAACAAATTTTTGAATATGTGTAATTACGTAAATTCAGTTTTTGGCACAAGCAAGGGCTATTGCATTGTAGTTGGACATATATTTTTAATGAAAATTAGTGTAAATTTTTTATATTTATTTGATTTTTTCTCTCTGTCCAGATCTACTATCCCGTATTTATGTTTTCTTATGTCATGAAACAGCCCACAAAACACAACCAAAAATCCTTCTCTCTAAGCCCCTACCTTCCCACCCAATAAAGAAAACACAACAAAATAATTTCCAGAAGGCTGTAATCAAGCAAAAGAGTGCCACAGAGGAGGAAACTTTCTGCACAAATGTAATGGAAATGCGGAGCTTCATTCATCTAGCACAAGGCTAAAACCTCAGTCTTACCCAGACACTCTAAATTTAGAATAACAAAATAATGACTGTGTGATTATCCATATTTCAGATGTAAAATATAGTTAAGCATTCTAAATAGGATTGAGCATAAAAATCACTGTATCATCTCATGCAAATAGTCTCACACTTTCAGAGAAGAAATGGCTGCTAAGATATCTAACAAATCTGAAGATGGTTAGAGTGTGAAATTAATAAGTATTTAGAAAAAAATCCTGCATTTGCCTCTTTTTGTGCATTCCTTTCATTATTTAATATTGGAAGCCCTATTCTTTTATAGTCAGTTCAATTTCTTAGAAGTTTAGAATAGTGACTCAAGATACCAGGAAAAAAATTTAGAAACACATATGATTTATTGCATGATTACATTTCTTAGTGCAGCTACAAAAATAACACTAATTTGTCTCTACCATGCATAATGAAAACTGCAGCTACCCCCTACAAAACATACCTCAGTCCATTAATATTTCATATATCATGCCAAGGTTGTTCTTCACTCAGCAGCTTTAAAATTTTGATCTCATTACTTCCTTTTAATTTTTTTGTGTTCATTTTCCTTTTTAGTCTTAGAGCAATCAAATGTGGAGTAATTTTGTCTCAGGCAATTTTGTCTCCTCAATTTTAAAACTGTAATATCACACAGCTTATACTACACTGATGGAAGTGAAGAGGAAGTAAAGCAGACAGAATAAAAGAAAATATCCACCTGAACTGTTTTGTAGTTTTGAAAGAATTTGGTTTACTGATCAGATCACAAAAAAGTCCCATTTAAACAGGATGTAGAAAACAAAAAATACTACCAGATGCATGAAAAGACACAAATGCAAAAGAACTAAGCAGTAAAACAGGGGAGCCAAAGTGACTGGTTTTGAATTAGGTTAGTAACATAATACAGATATAAAAACACGGTGGAAGAAAAATAGTAGGTGGAAGGCTGCAGCGCAGGAAACAAAGCACATAGGAAAAACAGAGCTGCTCACTCCAACAGAAGAGCAGTGTTAAATGCTAAAACAGTTGAATCAAATCAGGTAAGTTCACTGTTAATTATAAGGAAAACAGAATCAGTTGGATTGGGATTCCAGGCCTGAGCAGGAAAGCATGACTTTTTGAACTACAATACTGATAGTGGGACTATGATGATGATAATGACTGTGACATAGTAAGGGAGACCAGGAAATCTGAGAGCAGAAAGCAAACAATAATGGGAGGCTATTTCCATGCAAAATGGCTAAATTCCACAGGGGTGCATTGCTGAGGCAAAAATTTTAAATACCATGAAGGATTATTCCAGTGAAGCCAGTCAGGAAACCCACAAGAGGAGAAATAACTCTTGATTTAGCCCTTGGCAATGTACAGGACTTGATTCAAAATGATATTATTATTAAGGTGCTAATCTGTAACTGTGTCCATCATGCTCTTCCTTTCCTGGGCAACATAAGTTAAAAAAAAACAACAAAACACCAGTCTAGGCTTAATTTCAAAAAAGGAAATTATATTAAAATGAGGGAGGCTTGTTAAAAGGAAATGAAAAGGGAAACCAAATGCTTACCCGCTTGTAAGTGCCATGGAGCCTTTTCAACGGCACCACAAGAGAGTTTCAGAAAAAAACCAAAACAAAGGAGCTTTCCTTATAGGAGACTTATTGGAAGATCTGTTTCAAATTTAAGTGACAGTAGAAGGTTTGGAACAGACTAACAAAATGAACTGTAGCAAATTGCCAAAACTAAATGAAATGTATTCAGTAGTTCGGAAGGAAGTCACCTCCAATGTAACTGAATTATTAGGGGAGATGTGCAACCTTTCTCAACTCCAGTGTTTTCCCAAGCAGCTTGTACTCTCCTGGGTCCTCCTCCACCTGCCCTGAAGGTAAGCTAAGCACTACTTCTCTTTCCCACTCATTTGCAGTCTGACAACACTGCAAATGAATTCAGTTCACTGTGTGAAAAACTGCAGACTAGAACAGCCACAGCAATGAAAAAGGGAATATCAAATGCAACAAACGACAGTTTTATGACAAACATTGATTCTTGCAATATCTTAGAAAAATGGCAAATCTTATAACAAAAGAAACACATAGAAGGCACAGAATCCTGAGATTTGGAAGACTCTGTATTCCACTCACACAGCTATTGCTTTTCCTATTGCTTCAGACTGAATGAATATTGCGCCACTTACTTAACTATTAAAATCAATTTAATAGTGTCGCAATTCCTCTTTTGTATCAATATCAAGATTTGAACTGTATCACCCAACACTATATTTCAGGGAGGGAGCCCAGACAACTTCACAAGTATTTTACAGAAGGAAACACAAGGAAGTGAACAGAGATAAGGAAGATAAGCAAGAGTGAAAGAAAAAAGAAGTGAGATGAGATACAGGTAGGAAATAAGATAAACTGTCAGAAAGGGAAGATCATGTGTATGGTTACTGGATGCCCGTGAAAAGAACAAAAATGGAGTGCCACCTTTGGTCACTCAAACTGCACAGTGGACAATATTCCAGGTAACAAAAATGGAAAAGTTCAATATAAAAATAATTTTTGAGTAAAGTAATGGAAACAATATGACAAATTCACTTTAACAAGAATATAGAATACCACAGCAGCAATAATACTCCCAATCAGATAAAAACAATGAAATTCTATAAAGATGAAGGGGTAAAACTTAAACACAACTGTAAATTCTATACTCAGTGATCCTGGTACACTCATTTTTCTTGTAATAGCAGAGGAC
Organism: Apteryx rowi; assembly: GCF_003343035.1. NCBI lineage: Eukaryota > Metazoa > Chordata > Aves > Apterygiformes > Apterygidae > Apteryx > Apteryx rowi. Next base: position 1,416,568 of record NW_020450994.1, on the reverse strand, counting down.
CTAATCATATCCTCTCAAAAACCAAGGAGTTATGACATTTAAACAGCAGGTTCACTAACCAGAAAAGTCTTTCCAATTTTACTTCTTCAGAAAAAATTCAATCTGATTTTAAATAATGTTCATTACAAATTGGTTATGCATTATTAGACTCCACAGGAATTGCAAATTATCACTAAAGAATCCAAGTACAAAGGGAAGCAAATCAATATGATCAATAAACAGTTCGCACTTCAAGAGAAAGAATCGCCAAAAACTAATGAAGAAATTTCATGGGACACAGGTACCATCTAAGAGTTATAAGAATAGAAATCAGTTTTGAATACCACAGAATTACTGATCTTGAAAAACAATCTTGATAACATTTCTGTCCATTAATTGGCAAGGACTGGCAGGCCAAAATGGGATTAATGCCCTACCAAATTCCATTCATCAGGGCACTGCACAGGATAAAGTTATTGCAGATGTGCCAATAAAAGAAAATTTAGAGACTAACCAAAGAGAATTTTTACCTGGGATAAAATACAATCAGAGACATTAACACTCCTGCCTGGGCAAGCACAATTGAACGCTATGGTAAAAAAACAATTGTAACAACATAATAAAATAGATTAGAATATTTATTTTAAAAAATTCTGCAATACCTGTTTATGGAGTTGTCAAAATGCCACTGAAATGATGGTCTGTTTAAACAGAACCTTGTTAAGAAAATGTGGTGCAGCAGGGTTATATAGATACGTCAAATTGTATTGCAGGCTTATGTGAAGCTCACATTGTCAGCAAAACGGGAACTGCAGACCTAACACCTGTCCTAACCAGTGAAAGTTACTGCCTTAGCCAAAACTAAACTCTGATATGTAAAAGGATTTTTAGGAAAAGCACACATTTAAATTGCAGAAGTAACGTAAGTGTTGCTTGTGTCTGGTATAGTGTAAAATATACAAGTAATGAATTTTCTTCTGTTGTGTTCTTCTGAAGCTTACATATAACTATATTTTTAGAAGATTCAAAAGACAGAGTAAGTTGAAAATTACTGGAAAAAGTTCAAAGGTTCAAACTGTAACCAACAGTTAATGAACATGTCCTGCTAAACAGTGGGAGAGCTATAAAAAAAGACCCAATACACAGGCTAAGGAATTCAGCATCACTTGAAGAAAACTGCAGTCAAGGAACTCCCAAATCTTGCACACTCCAGAACAGGCCAGCCATCTGACAAAGAGATTACTGGGTGACTGCAGAACTGTTTGCCTGATCGTGATTCTGGTTGTCCAGATACCATATCGCCTAATTAAATAAGCTGTTTGCCTTGACAGACAAGCAGTTTGCAATTCAGTCTCTCTTAAAAGTTGAAAGATTCTAAAAAAGGAGGGGAGGGGGAAGAAGAATACCAATTCTGGCTTAGGGAGCTCACAGCAAGAACCTCCAGCTCTAGCTCCACAAACCCCAGCATACGAGATACACAAGTTGTCTGCACACTGTATCTGAGCTCTGCTCTACATTCAAAAACATGAACAGACTTCATTTCCATCTGGAAAATCACATTAGCAAATAAAACTTTCTTGATGACTACAAAGCCAGTGGACACAGAAGGAAATAAAATGAACTACTGGTACATATACTGAGAATGCAAATAAACTGTACCTGTTAATAAAAAATAAATGTTTTCAAGATCCAAAGTTGCTCAAAATCTTAAGCAAATGTAACACGGCATAAGACTTAGAATGGAAGAGAATATCATCAAATTTTATATGGATTATAGAAATCAAAGACATAGCTATACTAGCAATACTTATTTCGTTTCTAAGAAGTGCATGTCAAAAAAAAAAAAAGAGAAATGGAACAATAACTGAAGGAAGTTCCAACAGGAATTTCAAATATAATATAAGGGAAGTTATAGAAAAAAATACCATATAAAAGGGGGAGAAAAAACGGATTCTGCAATCTAGAAAAAAGTTGACTATGTGGGTATATAAGACAATGAATGACACAATAAAAATAAACTTGTCTCCTTTTACTCAGACACTGAAACCTACTAAATTTAACATTGACAAAAAGAAACACTTACAAAAACAAAAGTATATTAACCTAGTAGTTCTCATCTTGTTTTCTATCAGAGGCTGAATATGCAGCCTTTCAGGCATCACACAGGCCATTTATCACTGTTACCTAATAAATTGTATGCCAGGAAAAACAATTAACATCAGTCGATATCCCAAGAGCCTCTTCCTTCAGATATATTCAGGTTCTTACCACACTCACAACAGACAATCACATCCTCTCTGAATCTCTATTCCGAATTTTACCCAGTTCCTCCATTCTTGTTCACCCAGTATTCATGAAATATTGACTATTCAGAAGACACTGTCAGCTGCTTGTGTCATTGGCCTTCTCTGGGTCTCTGTCTCTCTCCCTTCTGTTGGTCATCTATACTGTTCTCCTTTATCCAGCAGCACTGAGAAGTCACTTTTACCTTTCCTTCATTTTCTCCATCCAACTCAAGAGAGCAGAGAGTCTTCACATACAAACAAAACCTCACAAGCAGTGAGTGGAAGAAGTGATGACAATTTTCTCTATTAAGTTCATAATTCTGTAAATGAATTATACAGATTCTTGCCTTTTTCTCTGAAGAACAGGGTATCAACTACAGTCACAGGCAGACTATCAGATAAATCAACCACAGCTTTGATCCAGCAGAGCAGTTTCTACATTCTTGTGTCTGAAAGGACTTAAATACCTCCTAGGGAAGCAAAACAAAGTTTTGCATTAGCAACCATGTGCCTGCGTATAAATCCTAAGCAACAAGCACTAAAATAATCATCTTCTTGTATGTGGGCCTGTTAATACCCTTAAAAGCAGAACTGGTCATCAAAAAGGTCCTCTATGAGTTTTTCCCAGCCAAACTGAAGGTCTGTTAACAAGATGAACATCACTATTTCCAAAAGAATATCTCTCGGTGGAAGCATCACCAACATTTACTTGGGTTTTATCCAGACTGAAGACTGTTGTCTCCATCTGGAGAAAACAAAGAATGTTAGTAAATCAGGTGAACCTTTTTTCTCAATTTTTTTATTCATAATTTGCTGGATTTAAACAAAGACTGGTGTTTTAAATAAAAGCAGTAGTGGAAAGCATGCATGTTTTGCTAGGATTGTTTCAATGAATAATCTGGAAAAGTGGACAACTTCTATCAAGAGATCAAAAAAACCCAACAGGTATTGAGGCCTCCCCAAACTTTCTCTTTCCTAATGTCTTTGACAATGAAATGGTATAATGAGGCAGAAAGTTCTGCATATTGATGGCAGGTTATTAAGTTATTAAGCCAAATCACCCTGATTCTGGAATGAAAAACTTCCTATTTACAGACAGTTGTCAGTTGTGAGAGCCACTCTTCACTTTTCTCCAGTGCAGCAGCTACAGCTTTACACCTCCTTATCTCAGCAGCAGCCTCCTGGTTAAGATGCGAGCAGGCACCGGAGAAGGCACTCAGCTATCATTCACTACTTGAAAGCCATTTGCTCTCTCCTGGAAGAGGCACTGAGCCATATGCGAGCATCCTTAGGACAGGACAGGACAGCTTGTAGGCTGCTCGTTGGACCGGAGTAAGCCTCCAAGTAAAACCATCTTAAATATGATTAAATACTGCTGCTGTCAAACAATTTGTATTTAGGAAGGCTAGGGACTCTAATGCACTGATAACAGTCATAATTAAAGTTTTGTTCTGGTTCTCCATCCAAAAATTAAACTAGGTTGTAAATTGAAAAGCAATATGTAAACTATACACATTGATTAAAAAAAAAAAAAATCAGTAGCTCTTAAAACCTTCTGCTGGCTATTTTTCTATTTTTTTCTTATCATTGTTTAGGGAAGATGCGTGTTTTTAAAAGATAATCATATAAATACTAGAGGAGCAAATAAAAATAAAAACCGTGCAGTTAAGTATGCAGAGGAATATGAAAAATATTGATGCAAACATTTGCATAATTTTCTACATAACAGATATCAGTTTCAGGACAACAGGGTAAGCAATTTGCAAAAACCTCCAGGTACTTTTGGCTAGTCATCAGACTAGTACGCTTGACATCTGTTAGGATCATGTACTGCCACCCACTATTGCAGTGATATAAAGATCTTTTAGATATCTTGTACTCAGATGGCTACTGTGACCAACAGTCTTTGACTTAAAAATTGATGGGTGACAGCATATTGCTAAGAAACTGCTTATGTTGATTAATATACCACCAAAAATTCCAGAGTTCATAACCTGAAAAAACCTGCCCAAGTTTGAATGTTTCACTCATCATAAACTTTTGAGAAATTGATTTTTGGCTACTAAGGTACCCTCCTGAGAAACTTTCTTTTAAATGCATAAATCATATCAGAAGTCTAAAGCTAAATTAGAAACAAAAATGCACCTGGAGTACAGATTTGTATATCTGCTTCTATGAGCAGTGCACCAAATTCAAAACATTACAATACAGTGCAAGATTTCTGTAAATGCACAATCTCATAACAACAATGGAATTCACCATAATCTATGGGGATGTAATTTATATGCAAAAGACTTAGAAAAGAACACAGGAGTAAGTTAATTTATCTTGCACATATACTCTCTTACTGATGGCTATTGACACTACAGTTCTCTGGCTCTTTGGCAACAGCTGCCTAAACATTCAAGGTCTCCCACAACCTCAATTTTCTGCTGTTACTGATGTGAATATTAAATATGTGCATAAATATGTGTATTAAAAATGTAAGCATTCTAACTGGGTAAATTATACTTCAATTTTACGGCACTGTAAAGCTATATAAGATGAAAGATGAATAAAAACTAAGGCTAAGCAGACTACTCTATGCCCAGTTCTGAGTTTCTCCAAATGGACATTACAGAATTAATCTGATTTCACTGTATTGTTTCCACTGATTACTTCTGAACTCTTTTCTGAATTTGATCAAATAAATTAAGTATACTTGGTACAAGGGATTTAGAATAGATGGACCAAAGTTATACATATAATTTAAAATGAGATGATAAAAATCATATTTACTAGTGAAAGAAGATGTGGTACATCCAGAGATCTATGACACAAGCTGGAACACCTGGACACATGGTTTTGGGACATGCACAGAAGGCCTGCCATAAATCTACAGCATCAAAAATATCTTAGACTTGTTATGTGCACACAGATCTGTTGCACAGCACTTGCACAGGAGGGATGACATGTCCTGGACACGTGTAACTCGCTGCCTAAGCAGGGAATGGCTGATCTGCCTATTTGTCCACAAATAAATCAGCTGGAGAGACTGCTACTGCTCTTTTGTCCAGGATTATCCCAGAAAAGTGCCAGGATAGCAGGTTACTTGTAGTATTTTACTGTCAAATTGTTAAAGCAGTTAGTTTAGAGAAACACTGGATCTACTTGTTGTCCCCTAAATCAGTGATTAGCTGATGTAAGTAATTCATATTAGTAAACTCTGGATTAAAAATTAAACTTAATCCCAATCAAACTCCTTAAAGAAGCCAGACTATGTAACAAAAGCATGGATTTAAGTGATTAAAAAGCCAATAAAAAAAGGCAGACAGATATAGATAGAAGAGAAACATAGAATACAGGCAGAAATATTTGTGTAAAAATGGAAAAAAATACAGAGGGGAAAGAAGTCAAGAAGCTGACAAAAAAGTAGGAAAAGTATCCAGCTCTGTATGTGATCCAAAATAACTATTTGACACATCAGGAACAAACAGAGACGTAAGAAGATACAATCACATGTGATAATATGGGACTAATATAAAAAGTAAGATAAAACTCCCTGAAAATTGAAAATAAAAAGTGAATAAGGAAAGAAGAAATGGGAATAAAAAACATTTTGGGAGGCACAATACATTTCCTGATCCTTTTATTTTGAATGTTCAGGAATGTTTTTCTAAATGTATTTAGACCATACTGGACTTTTCTCAAAGGACTTAATCCACTCTTTTTGAAAATGTAGCACRTATTCTAACTTATTCAAAGGTTTAGCATTAGATATGCTCTCATCTCTTACTTTCTTATTGTATATTTTATATTGCTAAGAAGATTGACGTCATATTCAGCTCACAGAAATAGCCAAGCCTTCCCTGTTCTCTTTGCTTCATTTCTTCCCCTGATGTGCTGATATGAAACCTTATCAGGACAGTGGAAACTACCTTAGAAATGAAGTAACAAAATAAAATCAATTTCAAGTTTTCTATATTGGCCTTAAATATGCAGTAAAATTTCTGAACCTCTCGCTTTGATCAGAAATATCTTATACCCAGAATCTTTCTGTAACATAAAGGCAATGCTAAGAAAAAGCAGTTTTGGAAAAAAAATCATATATGTGAAAACAGAAAGAAAGGGGGACGCACTTGCATTCACTGGAAAAAAAAAGGAGTGAGATGCAAGGAAAGAAGCATCAGAAACAGCCAAAATCCACTGGCTTGGGCAAATTTGGATTGTTGGAAAAAAGGTAACAAGAAAGAAAATAAATCACAAGATAACCTTAGAAGCACAATCACTATGATAATCAGTTGTACCTTATTTCACAGTGTGCTTCAACACCTCCCTTCTCTATACAAGACGCAAGGCAGTTATCCAGAGGGTACCACTACTGAAAAAATTTATCTGCAGATAACAGCAGGTGAACCTAACACTGACATTTGTTGAAAAGACAGGCATATAACAGCACAAGAGATACTGAAACAAGAGAAGAAAGATGGTTATTATGAATATATCCAGCTGAACAGTTAAAACATAAGGTTAATACAAAAAGACACTTAATCACCTTTGGTGTTATGTGACTTAACGTAAAACAGAAAAGCATAATAAACTCCAGAGATTCTGCCAAAGCATGTAAAATATAGTTGTTTATTCACTTGTTCTTATTATGAAACTTCAAGTACAGTGGAACAGTCTATTTTGCTTTAGAAGAAAAATATTTTAAAGTTTAACCAAAAACAATTAACTTTTGACAGCAATTTAATTTAAACAACCTTTTCTCTTTAAATTGTCTTCTCCACCAAGGAAAAAAATTACTAAGCATGTTTCTTCTGTTACTAATTCTCAGTTCCATTTGTATTCTGATTCTTTTAGATTTAAAATACTGGGATGAAGTAACACGTGCATGTCAGGGTGTGAGTTTACTTCAGTGACATATGCATTAATTAATTCTTAGTGATGAAGAAGAATATTGTGCTTGCAACTGTTGACAATTATTCTGCATCTCAGTGCTGTATCAAAATTTTTTCTCATCACTGGGAAATTAATATCATTTTTATAGTGGTGCACTCTTGTCTGAATTTTATCCTGAATATCCATAGCTATAACAAAGATCAAAAAAACTTCCAAAGTTCATTATACTTCAATTATTTTATATTTGTTTCATAGCTAATAAAAAAGCATGTCATATTACTTTTCTTTTTCAAATATTTAATGTTATTTTACATCAACATTTTACTTACACAAATGGAGTCTTTTAATCCATCTAACTGGGAAATGCATTCACTTGTTTGAATAATCCAGGTCTGACATTTAAATCAGATATATTGTATGTATGTTTTTGTCTGTGCATATCTCCCTCACTCCTGAGGGACACCTGCACAGTGAAGAACAGACAGATCTTGTTGCTCCCTGATAAGGTCACAGAGGCTTAGCTATAATATAGCTGTGCTTAATCCTCATTGGTTTTGCCTCCCGAGCACAAGGCTGTTTCCTTGACAACACAGCTGCAGTTGCCACAGCATCCAGAGCCACATGGGATGGTCAGGTTTAGGTATGGTCCAGCCAAAAATCTATTATTCACTGTTATTTTCTACAAGTCATTGTATGTTAAAAATAAATCAGTGAAAATCTCCCATACATTCTATTTCTTAAGTTCATATGAAGCCCTTTGATATTTGCTATTTCTGCTTACAAAGACATCCCCTGTACGGGCTGGACACTTCTGAAACACAGGAGCCATGACGGTTCCTGTTTTGGTGAGCACACAGTCTAAGGGTATTTTGTATTGAAGGCATGTCATTTGCAGGTGATAAGCAAGTAAGAATTAATCATCAACTTGTGATGTAGTAAGACAGGCATAATTATGAAATGTATTTAAAAATGCAGTAATAATCTGCAAAGTGGAAATACAACTGATGACAAAGCAAACAGGCAGAGAATTTTACAGAAAATGAAATGCTCTTTCAAAAAGTGATTGACATACATTTTAATCAGTGAACTAGTTTTGAAGTTGAGAATCATGCAAGACCATGCAAAGCCTACCAAATTTTTTAAGCCTCACTTCATATCTTAACCAAAACAGCCAACTGTCTTTCCTGTTGAAGCTAATAGGAGCTTTGTCATCTAACAATACCACTATCAGGATTTGGTATTAAAATCATTTATAGGCTTTCTCTGCTGAAGTGGCTAATGCATTAGGTAAAGGGACTCAGAGAAGTTCCTTTCTGTTGTTTCATTACCACTGAATTAAAGAGGTTATCTGATCTCTAAGTGCTTACAGTGTGTTTATTAATTACATGACACATTAACCTTTGCTAACGTGTTTTGTAACAGAAATGTAACATGTTGCTTAATAAGTTCCAAATTTTCCCAGAGCTCTTACCCATGGCTCTGTAACTTAACTAGGTTTAAATATTTAAATATTAATATTAAAATAATTTAAATATTTCCTGGAAAATTCAAGGATGAGTTGAAACTGCTAGGTGTATATGCATGTAACTTCTGAGAACCTGCTTGGCAATCCCATGGGAAGCAAGTACTTGGCAACAGACGGAGCTTTCAAAATCAAAAGTATGATTAGGTCCTCTGATAAGAGGTTGAAGGTAGAAAAATTCAGGCTAGAAATAAAGCACAGAATTCTAACATTATCTAACAATTATGCATTAAAATAACTGATGAAGGGTTGTGTGGAATATTCCCAGAATTTTGGATGATTTACTAGATGACACTTGCTACTATAAAAAACAATAAATGTATGGAAACTCTATGGCCCAGACTACACAGCAGAGCTGATCAGATGATCATAGCATTATAATCTACAAGTCATTATTGGGGAAAAGAAGTGTTCAAAATGAGTCAAAATATAGTAGCCTATAACACTGGCAATTGATGCACATATTGTTGAATTTTGTAGAAATGGAGCAGACTGGCCCAAGAATCATACATGCAAGGTACCAGTGATCAGCTAATTAGAAATACTTTGTCTCTGTGAAACACAACACCTAAAATCTATCTCCAACTGAGTTCTGAGCTTAGCAAGACATATAAAACTTGGTACTCAGAGGCTATAGCTATACTCATAAATTAATTGCGTCCCATACCACTCTCTGCCACTCAGGCTAACTGCCATAGAACAGAACAGGTACATACTATTAAACTCTCTCATCTTCCAAAACAGGTTGTCTGCAAGCAAACTGCCAACTGGGAATGACCTGCAGCCTGTACGAACTGCCAAACATCGTAACTGTTTAGCAGTGTGCTTGGCAAAAATCTGCTCCCTTGTACCAATAATGAAACAGTACAGTCAACTGAGTTGCAATGAGGGGAACATTCCCTGGCACTGTTTAATTTACTAATATACACACAACCAAGGAGGTGAGACCTGGTGCAGCAAAACTGTACAACCCTTTCTGATCTCAGAGCTTGGGGGGGTGTTGTGATCTTGCAATCAACAGAGCAATATCTTACCTTCGTGAATGGCAGCATCAACCAGCCTCTATGGAACTTGGAACTAAAATGAAACCTAGCCTCTTTCAACCATTGGAAATAACAGAAATAGCGGACTATGGCATCCAGTTCCATTCCAGAAATACCAGAACAAAATGAGTCTAACAGTATTTAAATTAAGTCCCTAAGAGACAAAACAAAAGTTAAAAACAGTAACTCATGATCTGCAGAAGTAAAAGACAGAAATCCTCCATCGTTCCATAAGCCACATGTCCAAATTCGGGCTCTGAGTTAGAATCGGTCAGCACAGTCATCTCTCGTGAAACAAGCTGAGAAATCTGAATTAACCTTGAATATGAAGATTTCACAGGATTCTTTATTTTGAAGAGGAGGAATACTGCTCGTGTAAATTAGTTGAGCTACTGAACCTATGACGTTTGGCAACAAAATATTTCAGGACAAGTCTGAAGTGAGAGTCAACCAAACAGTAGCTGAGATTCTGTGTCAGCTAATCTATAAAGCCATATGTACTACCTGAAAACATATGGAGGGTAATAATAAATAAAAAATATTGAATTAAGAACAGCATGGAAAGCTAGAAGGATAATAGTTAATATGTGATGAGTCACAGCTGTACAACACTAACTCACCACAAGCCCGAGATGTTGCAAGCTGCAATTTCTAATCTATCAGTTTCAGTTGACTTTATAAATTTCATATCTTCACTGGGTACGTGTTTTGCTCTGAATGTTTAGAATTAGATACTGGGACTAAATTCTAGTTTCAAATAAATCCCTTGCAAATCTAAGGTGAAAGACCACTGATGGATATAGATAAGTGGGGAATCAGGAAACAAGACAACAATCAGTATTAAGGGCAGCAATCTCAGCACAGCCTTGATCTACCCATTATGAACTTTTGTGTAGTGAGCAGAGCAAAAGCAATAGTAAGAAGACATGGGATATAAGGGGATTACTGAATGTTTACAGAAGTTTCCATTGAGTGGGAAAAATAACATGAGAGAAAGCACAAAAATTACCATTTGAAAGTTTAAGAAGCAGGTGATAAAGGCTGGCATCATGGCTGAATGATGGGTCAATGGGCAGGAGTTAGCCTTTTGACCAAAATGGGAGGGAGGGAAGAAGGGAAGGAGCAGCGGGAGGCTCAAAGTGAAAAGTTTAGGAACTAGTTTAAAGGTGGATTCAGAAGTGAGATGGTGACATACTACACAGCACAGCTGCATTTTATATAAATATGCATAGAACAAGGCCACATTTTTCAAACCTCAGAAAAAAGATTTTACAATAAAGATAAATGGTGATGTAAGAGAAAATAAACATGTCAGTTCTGTAGCTGAATAAGGAAGGTAATATCTTAGAAGTTCTTCGGAAAGTACAGGCAAAAAAATAATGTAGTAAATGTAGCCAGATAGCTCATAGGACTAAATCAAAAATTACGCAACATCACAATGCATAGGACAGATCATATATAAAATAACTTTGTTAGTTTAAATTTGTTCAAAAATGCCAACAGAGTAACTTTATATTGGCAGACTTCATCTGACCAGATGCCCCCTGGCCTTCCACAATTAGCATAAAAACATAAAACTGTTACATATTTTTTCTTGTGTGCACTGGCTAGTTTAACAGCAATGCGCTAGGTGACCATATGTGCTCTAACCCAGTTTGTACTGAGCAAATCCAGTATTAATGCCTGTGGAACTGTAAGTGGCTGAAGATGACATCCAGGCTACAGTCCTGTGACAGATGCAGTGGCAGCATTCTCTACTGGGATCCAGAAAGAAACAGGAGACACAAATAGGTGCAGTGAAATAGGAAGAATTTTGTTTTATTCTCTGTTGAACTGGAACTCCATGGTAGGTACTCATGGAGACGTATCTGATTTTAGCTTAGATAGCACAAGACAGAGCTAAGAAAGAAATAGATAATAGCTTGACCTCATTGTTCATGGGTTTTGAGTTGCTCGAGCCTGAATAAGGCATTGCAATGCACCTTGTGGTAAAAACATATAAAAGAGAAGGATTTAATCTATTGAGAATACATCAGTTTGTTTCTTAGCAACACAGGTCACCAAGAATACATCACTTACATAATTGTTTCCCTACTGAATACAGTAAAATTTAAGTTTTCAGTTTTTCCTTTCAAAGATCTCAAGTGTGCAAGTTTGTATTACAAAAAAGATCAGTTTAGCACAACTATGAACACAACCTCCCATGACAGCGACCTTCCACCTTCAAGAACAATGAAGCTGAAAATTTAAAGACAATTGTATTTAAAAAAAAAAAAGACAAAAAAACATACAATAGACTGTGCTTTCCAACTGGCTGGGCAATATTTACCAGTTTTGTTTTGGGAACTCAGAAAAACTATGAATTCCATTGCTTTCAGAAGAATACGTAAAACTTGTTATCAGAATACTATCTGAAACTTATTATCAGACATATTAAATAAATAACTAATAATTAAAAGTTGGACCTTTGAAAGAATGCAGTAAGAGAGAATATCAATTTTATAAGATATTAAGATAGTACAGTGATGAGCAGGATATACTAATTGCCTAATTAAAAAAAATCACAGTTATTCAAAATAATAGCATTTGGTGAATATTTTTTATGCTTTAGTCTGTTAATGTTTCCTAAAGTTAGAAAAAAAACCTTTAATGACTTAATTGAAACTTTCTGTAAACTTGTGAAAACATATTTTGAATGAAATATTGCTTGTGCAAAATCATTAACAAAGTAAATATTTGCTCATTTCAGTTCTGAGCAAGCTACTATTCATACTGGTGATTGAACCATACAAAATTCACGTTGCATATGTATGACTGAAGACAAAGTATCTGAGTGTCTTTTGGAAAGTGACAGGCTGTCTGAAATATTGCTTTGATCAAATGAATCAAAACACAGGGTATAAATATATGTGTAGAAGGCAGTATTTTTTCTTCATTTACAAAAGAAAAAAACAGAGATAAAATGGTTAAGCGACTTAGATCCTGTCACACAAAGAGTCAGCAGCTGGGGCAGGAGCAGGACTTCACACTTCCTGTTTCTAAAACCTGACTGATTCTTTCAGCTTGCAATACCTGAAAGGAAAGCTAAACACAGGTTAAAAAGGGAGGAGTGATACAAGCCCTAAAATCAGAAAATTTCCACTCCTTAAAAAGGATGTAGCTTTTATCATTACAGATTACATTTTTAATGTGCTACTGATAGATTTTTCTTATTGTCATACTTAATGATGTCTTGTCCAGTGTTTTCAGATAATTACTGTAAGTCTAACAGCAAAATGAAACAGCCCAAATTGTCAGCATCTTCAGGTGTGTCATACAGGTTTTCAATCACTGCAGCTCCAACTTCAACTTCTGTCATAATTATCCTTCATTATAACAACAAAGGCAAGACATGAAAGTAATTTCCACTAACCTTAATTGTCTTACAGTAGTAATTCACGGTTAACTACCTGTCTGTCTTTATATTCCTTATTTACACTTTTCCTATATGATTTTTTTTTGGATGTATAGTTACAATGGTGTTATATAATCTGTCTCTTTTCATTGAAAGAATGAACCAAAGTTTTAAGATGAGGACAGCATGTCTACATGGAAACACAAACCTCCAGTGATATCTTTTTATCTCATCTTTCTCCCAATAAAATAAGTCTTCTAAAAACAGTGCTATCACAGTCTCATGCTCTTCAGTAATGGGATGTGCCATTTATAATTTGCAAACTATTTCAGCATCCTACTAGATGAAAATCTAGAAGTAAAGTCTACATGAAGTCTCATTTAGTTTGTAAAGTGTGAGAGATCAAATGACTATTTCCTGTTTGTATGAAATTCATCACTTTAGAAAACCCTAATAAGTGAATACAGTAATTAAACTGATTTAAAACAAAACATTCCTTATACATTAAGCACACTTCAACACAATTATTATTAAAATGTCTTATTAAGACATGAAAAAGTTTCTACAGTATTAAACATCGTGTTGTATCTTTTCTCTTTTTGAGAATTAATAGTGCAGTTAAACAACAGAGAAAATCTACGTAAGAAAATTTATCCTTATAATATTTTTAGTGTTGTTAACTTAAAAGACAAATAGTTTTATCTTGAGATTATTAGTTAAGCAGCATCCAATATTTTGACTCAGGAAGTCATTATCAGAAAAGTGCAGGAATATGCTGTCATAGTATCAGCTAACTCTCTTTACCAGATAGCGCAGCACCTGAATACACTCAAAGAATCATTAGTCACCACAAAGTTTTCCAAAGTGATCAATATTATGAGGAAGAAAGAAAAGAATATGCATTATTATTCAGAAAAGTGGTTGTTTCTTATACTTCCTTCAATTCTAGAAATGTAAGTAACTAATAGCTTGATAATTATTTGATAAACATTAAATGAGTTTGCTGGTCAGAGGCTTTCATATTTGTTTTAATGAGAAATAATTAATATCACCAAGACTGAAAAATGGCTTAAAAGAATTATATTATATGATGTCCTGCTTGTTTTCCAGAATTCTCAGACTCTGGCAAACCAAACTATTAACTGCACACCACTCTATACACTTCCCCTTTTCCATATGCAATACCAGCTGTTGCGACTCACTAGCCATTCACTTCCCTCTAATAACCAATGTTCCAACATTATCTTATCTAGATTTTTGTACATTTCTGTTTTCCTGTTTATTACTGCCTTCTAGATTCCTAATTTTTACGTTCTTACTTCCCTTTCAGATTATTAGAAAAATCAAAGTTTTCATTAACAGACTACAGTTCAATGATCTTAATGATATAAAAAAAATCTCCTAATAAAATGTAAGTCCATGTGACTGAAAATTAAAATAACACCAAAGAAACGTCTTTTTTCTATTTTGCTGAGAGGGTACAACCAGATTTTTCATAATCTTGCTTTTGTTATTGACTGTTAAATTCCACTAGCCATTGGATCAGAAAGATTGGAGCTAAAGTATCTTCCTGTAGTGCATTTATTTTTAACTTCAGTCTTCTGAATGTTATTAGATAAAAGCAGATCATGCCTTCCAAAGAAGATCGTAAACAGAGCCGGGAAGAAGATATTTACAACTGGTCAGTAACTAACTGCCCTGTTAAGAAAAAGGAGTTGGGTGGGTCTAAAGGTAGTACACACCATGATAAGGTATACAACAAAACGACAAATGATAATACTCCCAAGGTGTGGAGAAAGTAAAATCTTATGGGCATTTAACTTGACTCATTCCTGTCTCAAGGACAACACTTGAAAAAATAAATCTTATTACTCCCATAAGTTAAATGTAATAGATACCATAAGGAAATACATTATTTTCATGGTGTCTTTGCCTAGGTTGCTCTGTTTCTACCTCCACAACTAGTACGAGTCTGTCTCTTACTCCATTTCCTGTGTTCTTCCACTTCTTTTCTTGTTGTCTAGATACTTTCGGTCTGTCTACAAAATTCTAGCCTTCCCCCTTCCTCCAACTTCTGTCAAAGGTGGCACTCTTTAAAACAAACTGACTCTTTACCACCCTTTAGCTTGTTTCCTGACATGGGAGCATGGCTCCCAATCCTGCCCTCCTCATCCAATCTGTTCTTGACTGTAAAATCATCTTCCTAATTGCAAGCAGCTTTTTGTGGACAGAAGAGCTATGCTTCTAGTGGAAAGTAGCTTCCCATTTAGGAGTCAGAATACCTCCTGCTGTGTATATTAATTTTAGTATGTGAAATACACACATTGTACTGTCTCAGTACAGGTCCTTTTCACATTTTTAATTCTCACTCACTTTAACAGCAAGAAGTGAAGAAGTTCAGTTTGTAGCAGACCTGGGTTTTGCAAAGGTTTGCAGGAATGTCTAAGCCAACACCAAAACTGCACTTACAAAAGAGAGCAAAGAGGTGGCTTCCCTGTCACCAGCAGCACCAGAAGTAGAGAAAACTGTGATTGATGAGGATCATTTTGCTGGAATTAGAGCTGACTGAAAAAGAGTGAGATCTTGGAGAAAGGGTGGAAAATGAAACCAAAAAGGATACATTAATGGAAAATCCCAAGGGATAAGGAACAAAGGAACAAGCTGCTCACACAGATCGCTTCTTTATTAAGAGTATAAAATAGCATATTTGGCATTCCTGGTTGCTGCAAAGAGGATTCAGTAATTTGTCCTATCACTTGAAGACTTGCAAGAACACATCTTGGGGCTTCTCCTATTCCCCTGGGAAAGAAAATTTTGACTCAGTCTCCTTCAAGATTGATCATGTTTGCTAAGCCATGTCATTTTGAGGGATATCAGCCAAATTTCTTTCCAGATCACAAACGGGGAAGTCTAATGATGACCTATCTCTGTGTAATTCATCCAAAAATTGGCACTATTTGCTCTGTCTTTCATGAGATAATTATGAATGTAAAATACACCATCTGCAAAGACAAAGACATGCAGCTTCTCCCACTCCTGTCTTAAGGACAATATAAGCTTAAGCAACCCTGAGTTCAAGGGGCAGCAAATATTGAGAGATTTTGTGATTACATGTGCAAAATTTTTAGTCTCTCTGGCTGGTGCAGAAAACCTTTGCTGCATCTCAAGATTCAGTTGCTGGCAGAGCTAGAGCTCCCTTCTTTGAACCACACATCAGCATCATCAGTGTTCTGGGGAAACGACACAGGGACCTGAGGCACATCCACCCAACCATACTTCATAGTAATTCCACTTGGCAGTCTTATGATAACAAAGGTTTCCAAACAACTTTGTTCAATAATTTGGTATTTGAATAACTCATCTGTGTTCACAGTGAAAGAGCAACAGAAGTTTAAATAAGTCTGCTGCCTTGCAGTTCTGTTTTCATAAACATATAAAAAAAAAGAGAAGGTAAATGAAAATTCCATGAAAAGCCTGTTGTTATCTCACTCAAAGTTCCTTCTAAGCTCTCTAAACTTAGGCTAATATTTATAGTTAATTTCAAAAATGCTCAAAAGCTAATGTGGAATATTTCTGATAAATATTCTTGCAAAATACTGCCCAGAAAGATTGTTATCTTTCAGCAACTGATGGTAAAAGTTTCAATTGCACTCAACTTTACTTAACTCATTTGTTGCAACATTTTTAAGACAGCAGATTATACATGTTGCTTTGGTTGAGATATTACAATTAATTTCCACCCTCTTGAGCCAATACAGGCAAGCCAAAT
Organism: Apteryx rowi; assembly: GCF_003343035.1. NCBI lineage: Eukaryota > Metazoa > Chordata > Aves > Apterygiformes > Apterygidae > Apteryx > Apteryx rowi. The sequence continues at coordinate 1,399,695 of NW_020450994.1, read as the reverse complement.
GTGTTGCTGCAAAAAGTGATGAGAAGAGTAATGTCATTAATGCGGTTAGACCAACAAAGAGCTCTGGAAAGTTTACGCCAGGTGCAAAGATATAAAATACAGCCAAGATAAGGTAAGGTAAAAGTACTTTGTAGAGATGCATCAAGCTTAATCCTTTCAAATGGCAGACTGACAGAGTTGATGGAAAAGGAGCAGCTGTTTGTTTCATAAGCAAATCTATAATTAAATGCATTTAAGGATTTAAAACTAATAAGAATCAGTTCTAATATTAACTGCCACAAAGCTTTAGCCCAATTATTAACTGAAGAGCAATTGGCATTATCTAGAGATCACTACTGATATGATTAACAAATCAATAATTTGTACTAAAATTGCTGGCGAGAATTAGTTAAATAATACAACTGTTCCCTGTTCCTTTTTTGGTTCTGTTATTACTCAAAAAAAACTTTAAAAACAGAAAAAGAAAGAAGGGGGTTACAGAAGCAAAGGGAAGGAGTCAAATCTAGACCAAAGACTATGTTATATGAAGTAAACTATACGTGCATCATACATACTAAAATCAATGTTGGTTTTACACACACCTATTTGGGCTTTTGTTTTTTATGAACTGACTCCTCCCTGGTACATTCAGTTCATCATCCAGATGATATTCCACACTGCTTTGTAACTCTTCAGAGGTAACTGCTCCAGAGTGCCCATATTTTGAGATGTCTCTTTAAAATCCAGATCAAATACTTAGGGACCGGACTCTTCATCATGATGGTCTCCTGTTTTCAACAATGGGATGAGTCAAAGTGCACCAGCATAATTCTCACAGTCTGTGCTTTATTTACACACCCAGACCTAGTTATTAATGCTCTATATCAGTCATAAAAAGCCAGTCTTAATCCTGGCCAAAATTTGCACCTAATCTCACATCAAGGGTCACCAAGTACTCCATAAACAAACTGACAGTTGAGGCCGCTTGGACCTGACCACAGCGTATCAGTATCACCATCCACTTTGTTCATATGGATAAGGAGTGAGGGGGTAGAGCTACGGACACAACAGAGAAGTGATGTGTCCACATCAGCATACCTATGGCAGTTTGGAGAGCAGACATTAATGAATACTGAGATGATCATGCTGCTGCTCTGCTCCATTTGCAAATGGTACTGTTCCCCTAATGGGGTGATTCTTCGCAACTGAGAGACCTATGGCCCCTAGCATGCCAACATTGGTATATTCTAGTTAGCATTATAAAATTGTAAGGTACTTTGGACTATTGTGTCCTTCTCTCATCCCCACCATGCTAAATTCTTCAAATTCTGCTTCACTGGACTAGCAAAATTAATTTTAATAATACATTTCTCCTGGAGATACAGGTTTTAAAATAGCTTGGATTAACTGTGTTCCAGAAATGCCTATTTCTCACTGTGGACTTAAATGAAAAGACAATCTCAGATACTTTGCATTTTAGACACCTATAAATTTATGCAAGATGAATCTCACATTGCCGTTCATTTGTTTAACCTGTCTTGCTGCTAATCAAATTCTTTATAGTGACTTATATTGCTGTATTTGATTATTTATCTCTATATCCTGGGATTACATGTAAAAGGAAGTTCAACTTCTAATGATTGGGGATAGGTGGGACGGGATACAAACTTTTTTCAGCATATAAAAAGTACTAATTCTGCCTTTTAAGATTACAGGAGGGAAACCTACAGGTATATTATTCCTTATGAAGTTAGAAAAAAGCTCATTTTTCTATGGCTGTGTCTGCAGCAAGTATTCCCTCGCTTTCAAAACCATCTGTCTTCAGTAAAAACAAATCAACAGACAGCATCAAGTAATACGAAGTTCACATCTGTGTTACCATCATCTCTTAGAGCAGGTTATTGTTCCTCATATACACAGTGTGCAAAATGTATTTCTAATTTAGAATTTATGATTTGACAGCTTATTTTCAAAAATGAAATGCTTCACACTTGTTTCTGACTTAAATAGACAAAACGTGCAGAATTTTGCTTTTCCTTTTGTTTTCCATTAGTTTTATGAAAGGACGGCTCAACAAGATTATTTACCAATGAAGCATGGTATGTAAGTAACAACTTACATTCTTCCTTCATAGCCTGTGTTAGCACTGACCATACTCAGAATTAAAAATGGAAGCAATATGCCCAAACCCACGTGTATAGAAAATGGACCAAAATGTTTAACAAAGCAATAAAAAAGACTGCTATCACTACAATATAAAAAATACAAAATAGTTGAAATGTTGAGAATATGGAGCTTCCTTTCATCAGTAAATTTTTACATTTCAAATTGTTTCATTCTGAATTGCAGACAAAAGCAAAAAATTCAGTCTACTGCAAAACCAGAATTCCAAAAACATTTCAAATCAACCAATTCAGGTCTCTCCTTTCACGTAGCTATTCCATCAACCAATTCAGGTCTCTCCTTTCATGTAGCTATTCCATTACCTCTCTAGCATCATCTTCTTGAATTCCTCATATTTATATTTCTCTTATGCTTACAATTATTTAAATTACATAGTCCCAAACCATCTATCATACCAGCTTACTGACTTACTAAGTTAAAATATTTAAAAGAGAGTAGAGAATATATTTCTTTCCTAAGATTAATATAGTATTTTTAAAAGACAAAATAGAAAGACAAACAGACTTTTATGCCCATTCAGAATGAGTTTTCTCTCTCCAAGATTCTTGCTCTTTCCTCCTTTGACAGTGACTACTGTTAAAGTTCAGATAAGGTGAAAATATTCTTCCAGGGCAAGAAAAGTAATTGTAAGTTACATCATGTCTATCCCTTTTTCACTTTTTGAAATATATCTTTGTCTCATACACTACACAAAAACCATCCAAGCAGCCTGCTGCTGCTGAATATTTCTCACAACTCTAGGGTAACATTTATAAAGAGAGTTAGCCTCATATAGAAAGGGTAATACTATATATGTGTATTATGAGACACATGAGCTTTTTTATACATGTATAGATACATATATATCTACATACACACAAAAAAAAATAGATCTAACCACTAAACTTTTTTCTGAAATATTTAGGAAGAAAAATTTTGTATGTAAGTAACCAAAACCACTGAAGAAGTTAAAAATGTATCTGCATCTTTCAAAAAGAAAAACACTACAATGTAAATACACATTTGCCTTTATAATCATATCACCTATTTCCAAATTTAATGTTATGTGTTTGAAAAAGCCCATATTCACGAAGAAACCAGATAGTTCACTTATGTGGTGGAAAAGTAAAAAAATATATATAAAGAATACCTTCTTGTCTTGCTGCTTATGGACAGATTCTGAACTAAAAGGCCACAACAACTTCTACTTTGTTATTCTACTGATTTGTTTGTTCTACAGCTTCATACATGTGAATCAAATCAAAATGGTGGTTTTTTTGTTTTTTGTTTGTTTGTTTTTGTTTTTTAATTTATATGAATCTCTTCCTCCAAGTTTTTGGCCATAAAATTTTACTAGTCATCACTTGCTTTCTTTGGGAAAATGGCATTCTTACTTTCTAAAGTATGACCCAGAAAACCTGCTTTTATGAGAACTGCTTCAATAATGGTTGTGCAATCTCTGTCCAGAACCTGATTATTAACGATTTTATCTTACTACTTTACATACTTATTAGCTTGAAGCTGTTGGAATATTTCCAGACTGTCCATGTGCCTGCAATACAACATGCACATGTTCCACACCATGTAACGAAATAAAAAGTGTTTATTATCCATCAGTTGCTTATGAGAACACTGTGATAAATGCAGAATCAGTAATCCCAACTGCTTGCTAGCAAAATTCTGTTTATCTCAACAGAATTATATGCTAGCAAATAACGTGATCCAAAGTTATTTTCTCCGTGATATACATGCCTTTTTAAGCTTTACACTTTATCTTCTTTGCAATGACAGTACAAAATCACTATGACAAGGATGATATTTCAGGGCCTTAAGCTTAACTTCATCGATCACAGAGTTATACCTAAACATATTTACATAGAAACGTATGTGATTTTCTTCTTGCCTTTGTAAATCAGCAGCTTGACAGAGAGCTACTGATAAGCCTTGCTAGATTTCAGAAGACTAGAGCAAAATTATTTCCCTTAAACTAACACATTCTCTCCCTAGTTTTGTGGAGGTATTCTATACGTACAGTTTAAGAGGTTACTTATATTATCAAGATCTGAAATAATACTTAGTGCTATGTTTCAAACAGCACTATTAACCATTACTGCAAATAATCAAACAGAAAGATTCAGTGCCAAAACAGGCTTATCTATCTTAGTTTGATATTCAAATGGATCAGAATGGTACTATCAGAGAAACCTTACTCAACTTTTTCCCAAGACAACTGCAAAATTTAAACTGAAATTTCCAAAACCTTGACAGTTTGGTCAATATTCTGTTAGCTGACACTCAAAAAAAATTAAATAATTTGTAATTCAGTAACACTAACACAGCATAAGCACAAACAAGGACTAGCCTAATTAAAAAAAAAAAATCTCTGGGAGGTTAAAAACTTCTAATCAAAAGATGTAACACAGAGTAAGAAGTGGTCATTATAATATGAAAACTTAGTGGAAAAATAATAGGTTTTATACACTGGTTAAAAGAGTATAGAAGAGTTTTAACCTTTCTGGCATTTCTGTAATATAGGAAACAAACATGAAGAGATGCGGAATCTGAATTGAGTAAAGCAGAAAAATTCCTATCTTCAATGAAGAAATAAGGTGAGGTAGAAAGAGGGGTAGCAGAAAGAAGTGTGATGGACAGTGAACAGGTCTTGCATAGAAGAAAACAGCAGATAACAGCTTCCTGAGTAGTCACACTCACAGACTTACAGCCTTTAATATAAATTACATTAAAACCAGTCGAATAAGGAGGAGGAAATAAGAAACATATCAGTAAGCAGAGGTTTGAGAAATCTGAATAAGATTTGGCTAGGGTCTAAAATGGAATTTCTCACAGAAGGACAGCATTTAGGGGTGGTTTTTATTTTTAGGAATTTTGCTATTTCATACATCAGAGTTTGAATTGTAATCACATTTTTTGCCAAACTACTCCAGAGAATTACAGTTACAGCACTAAGAATGTAAATAGGATGTATATGGAATACACACTATACCAGAGTATCTAGAATATTAAGGCAAATAAGATTTCCAACATGAGTATTATCGCATTATATAACATAAGGGATAATATATACAGTACTCTTAAGAAATTCTTTGCACATAAAAGGACAATGCATGCTAAAGAAGAAATTAAATACTGTAGAATTTTGCCCTGTCTCAATTCTCTTTTTTATACTTCAGTTCCAAATACGACATCAGAAATTGAGAAAGCTCTTTCATGAAACTAGTGCAGAGGCAATTATGTGACATGATGCCAGTAAGACAGCTTTGGCCAATCATTCTGACAAAGAGGATAACAGTAACTTTCTCATCAGTGGAACTGGTTAGCAGCAATGCCTTGTAGTAAGATTAATTTGTGAAAAATTCAAAGATGAACCACCTTTAGAAGTTACCCTTGCCTCTACTTTTCTACCACACATACTTCTTTCTAAAATAATTCACATTAGTTTGCCATGTATTTCACTGATGATAACTGAAGACAGATTTAGTTTAAATTCAAAATGCTCCTCATTTCCCAAGTTTTTTCTTATTTTAAGTAACATTCACACCACTATACTTGTTTCTTGCTACAGCAAATTGTGATGATAAACTTTTTATATGTTTGGTTAATCTTTTTACAGATTTTACATCTCCATTATTTACTAATTACATCATTTATGCTTCTCTTATTTGTTCTGAATTTCCTGTAACGTGTACCTTGCAAAACATGCAGGTTTTTTGCTTGTTAAATTTTCACACCACAGGTTTGTCTCATAAACCATGGCTGAACAACATCTGCATACCCTGAACACTGTAAGCCATCCCACCTAAAAATGAAAGTTCAGTAATTAAACCCTCTTCACTAGGGAGGATACATCTTTATAAATGAAACACAAGCAATGAAATAAAAATGGATTATCACATTCAGCTCAAAACTGAAGGAAAACAAATTAACCATATTTGAAAGTGTCTGATGTGTAATACAGATGTAGATAATAATAAACCACACAGCAGAACAAAACAAACTGTCACAGTTATTGAAAAACTAAACCTCTGTGGGGGCTACTGATTAAGAAGCTACATTACATGGAAGACTGAAATATCTAATCTTCCAAATCAGTTGTAAATAGTAGCTTTTACATACAGCAGTTATAGGGACAATAGAAACAAATTATCTAAATATCAAGAAAAGTTCATAAGACAAGCAATGTTACTAAATCTATTTCACAAAAGGAAAAATTGAGCTGGAAACATCTATAAGAAACAGCTCTACTCATTCTCTACTGTTTGTGCCAACCAGCTGATGGATGATAAATTAGAAAGGCAAATGTCTGAAGAAGTCGTGTTTGTTTAATTATTCAAATTTCAAAAATATTTATTCTTGTAATTGTATCATGAAGGCAGGAAATATTATGCATTCAATTACATTTAGAATTCAGGAAAAAAAGTAATGATTTTATTTTCATACAAATAAATAACTTTATGGGAAAGAACTACACTGCAGCAGTAAGAAAGGAATTGCTAGTTTTTGTTTGTTATCGATTTGAAACCCTGAACTCCATGCTTGTGAAAGACCTTTCAAAATTGTAGGACATTTTCTTAAAATATTTAAAAGCATACACCCACACGTGCATGCACCCCCACACATACTCATAAAAATAATCAGTCTTCTCTTATGAATCTTGCAGGTTTCTGTAAAGCAGGTAGTCAGTGGACAGGCAGATAATCAGAGAGTTTGACTTCCCAAAGTGTCCTTGAATTGTCTCCCTGAGGTAGTTAGGGCTGGTTGCTACTGCTAAGATCCATTCCCACTAGTGCAGGGTAAACACATGTAAACATATGTAAAACTATGTAAACATGTGTAAAATTATTTAAACATATGTACATAAAAATTATGTAAACATACCAAGGCAAGGCAAATTAATTCCTGAGCTTCACGTACATGAAAACTATAATGTGACCAAATCTTGGAACAATTGAACCAAAATTCTTATGAATGTAATTACTGTGCAGTCTGATTTTGTTTGTATGAATGCCTGGGTCTGTAAGAAAGTAATTAGAGTGATGCAATATCATGTATTTGCTTTTTGTTGATGTTTGCCTTTTCTGGGCTTTCCAAAACTGTTCCTCTCTCACCATGGAACAGAAACTGTTAAAGACATTCCTAAAAAGGATTGTTGAACAGACTTTACCAAGGCAGCTATCACAGGAAGCAGCTTAATAATTCCAGAAACAGAATTATATGAATCTTAGGTTCCAAATATTATATTACACAATAAACTATTTTATTGGTGTGTATACACACACACACATATATATATATATATGAGAGGAAGTTGGTGCAGAGTGAGCTGTAAAGTCTGTTAAAATATTGGTACACTTATTTCTTGTTTGGAAATTAAAGCTATTTTTCAATCCTCCATCTGGCCCACTCAAGTAATATTAAGCATTAATCTGTAAATGAAAATTTCAAACCAAAGCACAGAATTTGCTTGATTTAAAATAACCTAGTGAACAGCATGTCGCACTTGCCTGTTAGAGGCTTAGGGCCTTTGTTATTCCAAGTATGATGAGAAAAGAATTATACCCTCAAGGAAACCAAAAAAGTAGACATAGATCTTAGAAAGGCACCTTTCTTTAAATGGAGAATAAAGACTATTCTGTTCTACAAGATGCTTCTGATGTGTGCAAAATACAAGGATTATGTGTCTGCAGCAGGTATGAGCTTTAGGGAAAGAATTTTCTGCTGTCATCCAAAGGGAAACTGAGCAAAAGATGGAATAAGACAAGACTTTATTTACATATTTTATTATCTACCATGCAGGAGAAAACTTGTCACATGAAATGTGATCATTTTCATTTTTAAATGGAATTGAGAGAAGAAATTATTATGTTACAATAAGCAGCAAAAATTCTATTCAAGGTTATATGATCTTTGAACTCTCTTCTGAGTATAATGTCAAAAATGAATGAATTCTACCAGGAAACTAGTTTTTGCAATGTGAAAGAAAATACTTAATATCAGTAACAACATACCCTTACATCTGCAGTTGAAATAGCTGTTTTGGACAGCGGAGCCTGAGGATCTAGATTCAGCATTGTAAACAGAAGTAAAAGAATGGTGAGAAGTAACACAAGGGAAAGGGCAGAACTACCTTTACCGTCAGAATTTATCAGTGAAAAGAAGATAGAAAAAGAGTGGTGTGACACATCGTCTCTTTCCTGTTGGTGAAGATAGACCTATCCAACTACATGCCTAAATGGAGTATCACTACTTCAAATCACTACTTCCAGTGCAGTTTTCAGAAGAGGTAGGAAGAAAATGGTGCATTGTGGATATTGTTAATGATTCAGTCTAGCCAACAAATGCTGTTAGTGTGCTGCTAAAAAGGAACCTGTGATTGGTAATTATTTCTTTGGAAGTATTCTTTCTGCATAAAAGGATAAGCACACAGAAAAGTAGCTGATCCTAGGGGGTGCAAGCAGCTTCTGAAACCCAGTGGCAGAAAGGACGTGCCAGATTTGGAGTATAAATTGTGTAAGATAAACCAGAATTTATATCATAGGCTCAGACTAAGGTACAATATACAATGTGAACACAGGCATAATTATATAAATTTGCAGAAACTTGATCAAGGGCTTCCAAAGATACAATCCTCTGTTTAACATTACTTTTCTAAAAGCTGGCATATCTACCAGCAGGTTTTGTGCATACTTGAGGCTCCAACCATGATTTTGCTTGTTTTCCATTTTAAATCTCATTCATACAACATTTCTCTGTGGTAGAGGAGGACATCTACCATCCTTCGGGGAAGGAATTTCAAAACTGTAATTTGCAAAAACACTAAATTGTCTAGATAGGCATATGCCAAATAGCCACATGCCACATGGGTTACAAAGTACTTGTACAAAAGGAACAGCTGAAGGGTTTTTTGGCCTACCACTTTCCATGTGACTCAAACGGCCAGAAGGTGCACACTCTTGCAATTGAACCTAAGAAAGAACTCTGAGACAGTTTGTACCAGCGCACTAGAAAATGGGGAAAAAAGAGAATGAGTAAGTTGATATGGTGTAAAATTTAAATATCATACATGATTCAGAATGTCCATAAAATACCCTGAAAACAAAATATGCATACGAATGGTTCTAGGGTAGTCAATGAAAATCAGAAGAAAGGCACATCATATGTGAAGACTTCAGGATTACGAAGAAGAATATAAATGGGAATATATGGGTTAGAATAATTCTGATTATGGAAGAGAATAAGAATTAATGGAGCAGAAAGAGCTGGACATGGGAATAAATAGCAGGACAGCTGTAGGAAATCAGAGCCACACTATCTTAAATTCTTACTACTGGGATGAATATAGAACATTCTGTGTTGTTATAAGATTTGAACCGATTCATCAGTTACGGTAAGGGAGTCCAACCCCCACCACACAAGTCCCTAACTGCTCTAATTTCTTCTGTTTCTTTAAAATGCTAATTTGTGCCACATCTCAAAATAAAGAATGAGCAGAGTATCTTCTAAGAAAATTTTGAATTAAGTTAAAGGACTAAAGCATGAACTGTTGGCTGCCTTTTCTGCATCTTTCACGAGTGCCTCTGTTCATTCATTCTGTATTAATTTAAACTTCCTTATAGAATTTCACTTATTTTAAGGCAGAATTCTTATTCCCATTAAAATCTTCTAGTCAGATTTCATGTAGTCAGGAAGGAAATTTTTTTATGAATAAGATAAAGAAATGCTTAAACAAACCTGTATTTCAGTGATCATTAAACACAAGCACAACACTATCTGTACCACTATGAGCAACTCTGCTGTCCAAGAGGAAAAAAATATACATCTATTGGAATCAGCCTGAGCGCAAACTTATTCTGGCATAAGATCAGAGAAATTTGTAATTCATGAAAAGGGAAGACAAATGGTTATTGTAAGAAAAGAACATCTACGCATATATTTTCCTTATAAAATTAAATTCTGTATATTAGCAATATAATACCATGAGTCATCATTCATTCATTATTAAAAGGAGCAACTGGGCACTTTAGCCCATGATCTCTCTTTCCTCTAGCTACATCAACATCAATTTAATTTTTCTTGACTGTTTACATCATCAGTTTTACCCTAATTAGCTAACAACTGTGGATTAAAGAACAATTGTGAAAACCTAATGTTCTACCAAGAACATTTCCAGTATACAGTATGCTTGACCAATGTTCTCGTTCAACATAATGAGAAAAAACTAATAGCTAAGCTTTCAAGTACTGGCATTAGGTGCAAGGATTCCAGCCAAATTCCAAATCACTTAGTTACATTGTGGATACTTGCATTCCCTCTGCACTCCAAAACAGACACACTATTCTTCATTTTATACCTTAAAAATAGAATCGAACAGAATGATTAGTGCACAATAGCTGTCCTATTTCTACAAGAAAGAGCAGTTGTATTTCAGTAGCAGCCAAAAGGATCCTAGTTACATTACAAGCATTCTTTAATGATGCTATACAAAAGCTATAGTGAAAGGAGATAAGACAAATGGTGCCCAGTTAATGAGCACTTCTAGAATGATGAAGATAAAATATTAAATGATGAGGCCTTATGACTCATTTACCAAACACTATTGAAAATACATCAGGACATTGTATATAAATAATGCATCCATAAAATGATAAAGGCATAACTTATAATTGGCTGGAAAACTCTAGTTTCAGTAACTCGATTTGCATTTCACAGAAACACTATGCCAGAGACAAATTCAACTACGCACATCAAAAATAAACCATCTGAACTTTACTTACTACCTAGCTTCCCCCTTTTTACAACAGACTATAGAGAATTTGAAAAAGTAACTGAAGAACTTTCATCCACCCACATCAAGTGCATGTCCATTCTGTGCTTGTAAGAGAAATGATTACAAGGAAAAGTGTGTGTAATTTAATTTCTGACCATATTAAATTATGACACCAATACGTGTCGGTGGATGAGGACAGTTACCGGGAGTGACTGAAAACATCCTTTTCCAGTGTGTTTTGCATACTGCTTTTGAAGGCAGAAGAAATGGTGAGTCAGAATCTTGAGGTTCCATTCAGGCTTTGGCACAAAGATGATTTCTGTCCCCTTGATCCCTTCTGTTCCATTCCTGACGTAACCCTCTTCTTCCTGACTAGCTATTTGTGCCACTGCATTCCTTCATGAATGTTTACTCAGTTCCAGCCTCTAATCTTCAGTCTTTAAGCCCAGGCCTGCTGCTTTTCCCAGCTATTTCTATTCTCCCGTTTTGAGATCGTATTCTTCATCCCAGAATCTTCCCCTTTCTGATGGAATAAGGAATACAGGTATTAAAGGAAAAATCGCTATTAAAACAGAGAAGAAACTATTAAGGTCAATGAGATGCTCAAAAATGGGTATATCAGTTCAGAGGTCTTTAACATAAAAATGCCCTTAATTCTCCATTCCTTTGTTATGCTATCTTTCATAGACTTGCTTAAACCTATATCTACATGCTAATCTCTAATTTCCCTAATAATTTACTGTGTCCTTAAGACATGTCCTTGTTTTTCAGACCAGTTTTAATAAGCCTTCCAGTTTCTTTTCTTTTGCTCATGTGAATTTTCATTCTGCTAGGCAGATCAGTTCTTTACTTCCATCACTTACATTCAGTTGTTTTTAACTATTTTGGTACTTTCTATATAAAGTGTTCCTTTGCTCTCGAAATGGTTGAACAACATTTCCTACCTTGAAGCCACAGAATCTCTTCAAGGATTTTCATTAATGTCAGTGTTTGTATACACATAAAAGAAAAACTGCTTTAGTAAGTCTCAAACTTTACAAACCAAACCAAATAGCATCAATATTTCAAACCTTATTCAATAGTATATGCCACTATCCACTACAGACAATTCCTAACAAACATGTCACCCTGGAAACACTGAATATCTGGTCTGAAGCTGAAAAATTCTTTAGACCGCTGCAAAATAAGGTTTAAATGCAGTGGTGTTCTAACTTGGCTAAACTGAACCATATTGTCTTAGAGGCAACAAGTGAGTTACGGTTCTGTGGGACTGACTAAATTATCTTCTTCCTTACTTGGTTATCAGTTTGGAAAATAAACAGAACATCAGCCAGCCATAAGAATAGATTTGTTCCTCATATGGGAAGCATTTTGCCCTGTTTCATCTTTACAGTCTCAGAACTCTGCTGTTCCCTTGCCTTAATCTTTCCCAGTAGTTTACTGAGGTTTATTCAAAATGCATCTACATACTGATAATTCACTTTGCTGTACAGAAAACAATGCACCTAGTTGCTATAATTTTCTTGAACACTGTGTACCCGGAATTTTTCAGACTGTCTCATACAATCTCATCAGTATTTGAACAGAGGTGACACACTTGTTTAAAATATAAAGAGGTTACTTAGCAGTAACCGCAATTCTTTGACACATATTGTATATAGGTACATTAGCATTGCAAGTGTTTGTTCTACAAGCACTTAAAGTGGGGACTTTTTTGTAGTACTTGCAGCATACAGTCACATCATTCAATGTGCACTCTCATCTGGGTGCAGAAAATCCGTGAGCCACAATCATTGGTGGCCAGGAGAATATTCTGCGGGGAGCACCTCCAACGCTTTTGAGTCTTGAACCTTTAAAGGATTTTGAATGCTCTTTTGTGATAAAGGACTAAAGTTTACTGATAACTTTAAAAACTGGATCCTTGCTCTTTTATTCTTTGTGCATACTACTATTATGTCCATGTGATTCCAAACTAATATCCACAAAAACTGTAGTCTTGACTGTCATAGGCCTTTCTTTGTTTTTCATACATGCAATTTATGTCAGGAGGCTAAAAGGAATGAAATGTAAAAGCTAATCCATGGCACCTGAATTTCTGTCTGTGTTCAGCAGGTTACTGTTTGATGTCTTCTATTCCTTCAACCAATATAAATGCGACCTATTGACAAATCTCTCCTCTCTCAAAACAAGTCCAAAGGAGGATACAGGAAGATAATAATAAATACAGTTTTTGGTGAAAAAATCAGATGCATTCTCCAGCCAGTATTAGTGACTAAAAGTTACATTACCCTTCCCAAAGAAATCTTCCTTGGGAAACCAGTTTGGAATTTCCATGACACTCCCACCGGCATCCTTAGCAGTGAAATATAAAATGAACAGAATACAGAACAAACAATCATCTTATTAAGAAATGCTGGTGTTTTCAGAAAGTGCAGAATTAGGAAAACAGTTACCTTACTTCTTGTCTGTAAGTATCTTCCTTTAAACACTCTGAGGACTCAGCTTTCACGGTGCAGAACACAGACATCTTTCCTAAGTTCTTAAATTCAGGAAAAAAAAAAAAGTAAAAATAGGTTACCACATTATTCCATCACTAGCCAGAACTGTATAAGAAAATGACATTAACTTGTTAAGAGTGAAGAGATCCTTAGATGAAACAGCAAGCCACTACTGAATTTAAATCTATATGAGATTCCACATCTCTCTCTCAATTCATGCTCATCTGACCAAAATTTTACTACCTCCATCTCAGCACACCGAACAACCAATGTTATTTTAAAATAAAATTAGCTGTACTAAGTATTTCTCCTCTCCTGAACTTTCTGTTGCTTGATTTGTTCTTATGCCACTAGTTCTACAATGACCTTCTCCTGATACAAATGACTGTTGAGTTACACATTTACTCTTACAAAACTCAGCAATTTATTCTGATTTAAAGCACACCCTCCATGAAGGCACAGTGACTTATTTTGAAGACTTTTAGGGATACAGGATCCACAATATTCAAGCTGTTTGTGTCAACTATTAATCATTGTCACTTCTGAAAATTACAATTAGTTTTTTTGCCTGCCTGTGTATTGGAAAGGTACTTGAAAATTAATTAAATCATCTTTAGACCTTTTCTGGAAAAAGAGACCAATTTAAATTTCCATGGTATACAGTATATTTTCCAGATGAAATTCTTTCCTATATAGTCTGCATTTTGGTAGCACACTTTTCAAAATTTAAAGTGATTCATGACGGTGCCACATAGGATGATGCAACTACTTTTTTTTCCTAACTGTATAGATACACACACACACACACTGATCTTTCTGACACCACGTCTTACTGGACTGTGGGGGAAAGGTAGACCACCACCGCTTCACATTTCATTCAGTGGCAGGACCCACCTGCTCCTCCCTCAAAGCCCCTTCCCTCCAATCATACCATTGCGTGTTTGTGCAGCTAAACATGCAGAAAGCTAAAGTACAGAAGACTAAGAAGACCTAGTAAAAATAAAAGCAAAGAAAAACCCCAAATCAATCGATGCTTATTTCAAACCAAACTCAGATACCCAAGCTGGCTTATCATACAGCCACACAAGCAGCTGTATTGGCACGAGAATGTCTCCGAGTCTTCTTATCCATACACTACAGAAAAACTGACTAGCAAATGTGTAACATGCATTTAAATTGGCATGGCTTTTTTCAGCAGCTTTTGCTCTCCCTCCCCCTTTCACATTGTGCCAACCCAGTAACTTGTGCTGTTGCATGAACCCATGCGGGAGAATTGCTCCAGAATTTTCCCTTGTGTTTCTTCCCTGCCAGATTATTTTTCAGCCCGTATAGTTTCCTGCTCTGGAGCATCCACGCTAGCATAACAGTAGTTTCGGCAATGAGCAAGGCAGGGCTGGAATGGGGTAGCAGTGATGTACTAAACGAGCAGCCAGACACGCGGCCCCGCAGCCAGAAGAACGGGGCTCTACCACCAGCCAAGGCGACACAGGGACAAAAGAGAGTAGGGGAATATCTATCGGGACATTAAATGAGAGGGGCTAACGACCACCTGTGACCAGAGGACTCCTGCTGTCCCCCAGCCACAAGCCCCCTTGTGCTCAGCCGCCCCGCCTCAGCCCCGGGGGAGCCCCCGCGCTCGGCACGCGCCCCGCCCGCTCAACGGCCAACCGCCACCGCCGAGGCGGTCCCGCGCCGCCCCAACGGCTGCGGCCGCGCAGGGGGGCGCGCGCCCCGCGGCGCGCTCACCTTGCTTCGCCTCTCCCCGCCCCGGCCACACCCGCGACCCCGCCCCTTCCAGGGCGCATGCGCCAGCTTCCCGGAGGCGCGTGCGCGCTCCCGTGGAGGCCGGCCGCGGCAGTGGGCGGGGCCGTGTTCGGGCCCGCCCCGCGCCCGCGCCGTCCCGGTCGTCGTGGCAACGGGACGCGGTGCCAGGCGCTCGCGAGGGCCGGTTGGGCCGTTGCCGCCGCCGCCGCCGTCGCCGTCGTCGTCGTCATGTCGGAGATTTTGTGCGAGTGGTTGAACGGGGTGGTGAAGCTCTCCCGGAGCGTGGGTGCGTGAGGGCCCCGCCGCGCCGCGCCGGGAGGGGGGCACGGGCTCGCGCGTGGCGCGGGCCGGGGCCGCCGGCTCGCCCGTCAGCCCGGGGCGGGACGGCGGGGGCGGCCGCCGGCTCGGGGCCCCCTTCCGCCGCGGGGGCGCGGGGCTGATTGCGGCTGGTCTGCAAATGAACTCGCCCGTTTCCTCGCGTCTAGGTAGATTTGTAATCTTCAAGTGCAAGGTAGTGATTTTTGAGGTGAAGATGGTGATAGTTTTCCTCTGAGCGCCAAGTGGGCTCAGGAGATATGAGGAGCTCAGCCTTCACCTGCTAATAAGAACCCCAGAGGATAAGAGTATGTATGTGTATGCAAAGCCGTGCTGTGTTCTGAATGGCAAGCCTGGTGCTAGCTTTGTAGAAGCATTCCTTCCGCAAGGAGGGAAGGAACTTTCCGTAGAAGAGCAGCACGTTAGATCTCCTGTGTGTGTTTTGTTCATCTGCATTTTATAGTAATTTAGTAATTAGAATATATAGTGGTTCCCACTGTCTTAATGACAGTTATGATGATGTTTACTTTTTAACAAATTAAAATTGAAAATTAAATGACTAAAAGCAGATTTATAGATAAAGCAGATTTATAGATAAAGCAGATTTATTTGCAGCTTGAAAACTCATTTCCATTATATTCACATTCTAAAATTATTTTAAAGTGTTTAGTAAAGTTTGGTCTTAATTTACAAGTGTCAGGATAAAAATAATAATGAGTTGTATTAAGATTAATGTATGAATTCTTTTAATTATCTTTTTTTTTTTAAACAAAACCAACTTAGTACCAGGATCATTATCAGAAGAATTTTCTACCGGCTATCTCCTAGGAGAACTTCTGCACAAGTACGAGCTTCAGGATGACTTTAATCAATTTTCACAGAGCAGGTTAGCGTGCATGGATAATATGTCTCTTACAGAAATTGGAAAAAATGTTTATTGTTCAGTTAGGATTTATTAACGCAGGGTAGGAAAGACATATAGAAATTTTCGTGATTTCATGCAGTAACCAATAAGTCAAAAGTCAGTTGTATTAAGTGCACTGATTAGCTTCATGTTTCCAGAGGGTTTGATCATATTATTTCAAGAAAATCACATATTTTGGTTGTAACTAAGAAGACAGTAGCATGCTAGACCAAAAGCCCAACAAGCCCTTCAGGATGTCTGCAAGACTGGAGATATTGTCACTGTCCCAGTGAGGTAGATGGAGCCTGTAATCCTGAGGTCTGGTGTGGTGGTGACCATTGTGGCATCTCTAAAATGAAATTGGTAGCAATGCATTGTGAGGCTCTGAGTGAGGCCATGGTGGAAGACTATATAGGAATTTATAAGTTTACAAATAAAGCTGGTATATCCACAGTGAAGGGGGAAAATCTTCTACAGATTTGGTGGCATTGGTATGTTCATGATGCAGTTCACAACGTTCCCTGACTTATGCTCCATTTTCACAAAAGATAGACCTTGGTGCACATATGCATCAAGTGTGCCAGGCTGTGTGGCCTCTTTTTGATGTTCTCTGCACTTCTCATCTTTTATTTAAACTCTTTCATATCCGAGCCCAACCAACTGAGTGCAGCTAACAGAAGCAGCCACAGACCCAGCAGTTTGCACAGCAGTTTCTGTGCTCTGCTTCTAAATCTTCGAGGTCTCTTGGGAACTTCTTGGATCATTGGTGGACTTCTGGGAACTCTTTGAGCAAATTCAGGGTTTATGCTGCTGCCAGGAAAGAATAGCTTCAGGAGGCTTTTACTTCTAACATGTTGTAGCAACTTCTAAACGATCTCTGTCAGCTATTCCTGATAAAAAGGTGCTTTGAGCTTTTGTTTCCAGCTGAATTCTGATTAGGTAAGGTCAAGCATCCTTTCAGTAGGTGCAAGAAGAGGCCTATATAACTGCTGGGCCTAGAGTGCTTTGGTGGGGCAGAAGAAGTTTGAAGCAATTATGAGACTTACTACTTTTCTTTCATCCTGTTATGTCTCCAGAGAGAACTGCAAGGGAGAGTCCACTGGCTTGTTGTCAGGGATGCTGTATTTGTTGTCCGTTGTGATCATTTGGTTTCCCTCAGCGCTCTTTCTGTGAAAAGTGGGGAGGCCACTGAAAAGTCTTTTAGGGAATCTCAGTGAAATCAAAAAGAACAGTGATCAGTAGCAGATGCTTGTGGAAGGATATATATTTAATGATGCTTCCAAGAGTGCCTCTTCTCCTTCTAGCTACATACTTCTGAGCCAAAGATAATATTTTCATATTTAATAGCCCTATTTTGAACTCCAAAACACTATAGTATCTATCATGTGTAGTAACCTGCAGAAAACCTTGTCTCAAGATAATTGAGTCATATGAAATATTATTTCTTATGCTTTGAATCTGCCACATGATGGTTTTAGTTGATAACTGCTTGTTCTTGCATTATGAGAAACAGCTGAATAATATTTTCCTGTTCATCCTGTGTCATTCATAATTTTATTAAAATTCTCTTGTATCCCTCCTTAAATGTCTGAAATAGATTTGGACTGTGCCTTTCAGAAGGCATCAGAAATGGTTTCTCTTATGAAGGATGTTCTATGCTTGTGATCATTCCTTGTTGCTTTTCTTCTGGGGGCAGGGAGAGGAGGATTTTCCTCTTGGACTGCATCATTTTCTGGAGAGAGACAGACAGACAAGTTATGATATTCTCTACTATGGTACACTATGAATTCGTAAAGACATTGTGATGTCTTCTGTTTTCTTCATTATTTCCTTTAGTAATTACTGATATTGTTTGATCTTTTGGCCACTATTGAGAATTGAGGCAGTTTCCTCAATTCTGGTATCTCGTTCCTGAATATTAAAAGCAATTATTGCTGTGTAATAGTCATTGTATGGTGTTTTTGGAGTAATTCCAGCAAGAACCTGTGCTTGTCTAATCTTACTTAATGTCTATAAAATAATATTTTTAAATTTGTAGTGTGCTAATAAGGAAAAGTATATTATGCATGGATCATTTGGTAAACTGACGTCTCTTTAATGTTTCTTAGCACAGTGCAGGGCAAGATCATACCTCTTGGAGTGAGGGGGTAAAATGTAGATTTCATTTATAGGAAGGGCAGCTGTAATCTGGAAGACACTAACTGAAAAGAAAAAGGGGACATCCTGAACAACCAATCAAGCTCTACCGAAGCATAATAGCTGCTTATGTTTCACGGTCCTTGGACGTATAAGCAAGGGAATAATAATCGAGGAAGTGATATTACCTTTTTTAAAAGATTGTTACTAGAAAACTTCTTCCTGTTTGGCTGTCCGTATTTGAAAAATGAAATATTGGTGTTTTGTCTAAACTCTGACAATAATCTTGAAATGAGATTTAGAACATTGTGAGGAGGGTTCAATAAACTCCATCTGATTTGATTATAGAATAAAAAGTTAAGAGATGATATCATCACAGCCTCTAAATCTGTGCAAGATGATTCCTGACAAGAGGGATCACCTTTAATCTTGAATCAAAGCCCCCAAAAATGTTCTGTAAAGTGATGTAAGCTGCAGTTAAGTGAAATTGTATAAGAAATAAGCCATGGACTGTTACAGTGAGAATAATGAGCTACTAGAATGTTTTATCTAGGAGGAAAGTGAATTTCAAGTTACAAGATCTTAAGTTAAAATTGGACATTTTTGTAGAATTATGCTATAGCTCAGGTAATTTCAAAAGCTTGTTGGTTCCTGTAAAGAAACTATTGTGAAGTCAGGTGATAGAGTGTATATGGAAAGTATGATCTTCTGACTCAGCTAGAAGTTATGGATTTGTTGGATTAAATTTAATAATGTGTTAATCATGAAATATCAATAATTTATTCTTATTCTTTTGGGGCCTATAAATCTACTGACCTAGAGTGCTTCCACAGGACAATCTACATATCAAGTGAAGCATTAATTTGCTTTGACCATTTCAATTTTGAATAGCCTGCTTTGTTGTCAACATCTACTCTAACTGATGACTCCATTTCTTTTTATTGGGGAAGAAATATGACAAGGTTTTGCGAGGGTTAGTAAACTAAATAGTCTTTTTTTTTTTAATTTCATATATTTTAGCTGATTAGAACTCAGCTGAGTTGATTCAGAAACTTCAGTCTAATTCTTTGTATTTTTTGTGGATGGTATACTCTTGGCTGTAATTGGAGGTTACCTTTTGCTATCAGATGTACTTTTGTATGTACGTATCAAGATATATTGTATATAACCCAATGTGGCCTCTCTTTTTTTCCCCAAAGTTATGCTTAGTAGACCAACTAGTTGCGTGTACTACAGCATACAACCTAAACCAAAGGGTGTATCACACCACTTTAAGAAAGTCTTCCCCCCCACCACCATTTGTCTTGGCATGAAATGAATGTCATGACCATGCTTATTGCAGAAAATTGGGCTTGAATGTAAGTTTATGTCCTTTTTTTTTTTTTTTTTTAATTATATAGGGTTGCAAATGCAAAACTTAACAATTTTTCTCGCCTGGAGCCAACACTTCAACTCCTTGGTGTACAATTTAATGAGAATGTGGCCCAAGATATCATGACGGGACAGCATGGGGCTGCAACAAAGCTTTTATATCAATTGTATATTGCTTTAGAAAAAAAGAAAAAGGCAAAGCTCACTGGAGTAGCCATGGAAGCAATGAGACCTGCAGCACCTGCAAAGCTCAAGTCTGTTGAAAGTGTTTTATATCGAGAGGTAATGAAGTGTGTCTATTTTATATAAATATATATATAGAAAGAAAGGTAGCATACCTGTGTATACCTCTTAAGCAGTATGCATGCTTCCCCTCTGCACATTTTTTAATCTTCTGTTCTAAACACAATACTTATATGGAAAAGATGCAGTCTTTTACTATATGTTGGAGACAGACACAGAGGTTACATGGCCTCTCTGTGACTCATGAGGATAATGAGTATCTGTGTTTTGTGTTCTTTTGCTTTGGCTCATTCTGTGTTACCTACTCTGTTTGTAAGCTTCCTCCAGCTTTACAATATGTGTAGCAACAAAAGCTAGTAGTTGCTCAGCAGCTGCTGTCTTACTCCTTTGATCAGTACAGATTGCAGGCTGCATTGAAGTCTAGGTAACAAGCTAGAAGTAAGTTAGTTTCCTGTAGGGGGAACGGACTAGTCTGTGTTGAGCTTTGTGCCCCACTGCTTTGATTCCCCCAGCAGTTTGATTCCTTCTGTTACACATCTCTCCGTATCTTTATACTATGCTGCAGCCTGCAATGTAGGCATATAAAGCAAAGAGGAAAAAACTGAAGACAGTATCTATGTAGTGGATTCTGTTAAGAAGATTCTTCTTGTCTTCAATGATAATGTTCACAGAATCACAGAATGGCTGAGGTTGGAAGGGACCTCTGGAGATCATCTAGTCCAACCCCCCTGCTCAAGCAGGCTCACCTAGAGCACGTTGCACAGGATCATGTCCTGGTGGGTTTTGAATATCTCCAGAGAAGGAGACTCCACAACCTCTCTGGGCAACCTGTTCCAGTGCTCTGTCACCCTCACAGTGAAGAAGTTTTTCCTCATGTTCAGATGGAACTTTCTGTGTTTCAGTTTGTGCCCGTTGCCTCGCGTCCTGTCGCTGGGCACCACTGAAAAGAGTCTGGTCCCATCCTCTTGACACCCTCCCTTCAGATACTTGTACACGTTAATAAGATCTCCTCTCAGCCTTCTCTTCTCTAGGCTAAACAGGCCCAGCTCTCTCAGTCTTTCCTCATAAGAGAGATGTTCCAGTCCCCTAATCATCTTGGTAGCCCTTCGCTGGACTTGCTCCAGTAGTGCCACATCCCTCTTGTACTGGGGAGCCCAGAACTGGACACAGTACTCCAGATGTGGCCTCACCAGGGCTGAGTAGAGGGGGAGGATCACCTCCCTCGACCTGCTGGTAACACTCTTCCTGATGCACCCCAGGATACCATTGGCCTTCTTGGTCACAAGGGCACATTGCTGACTCATGGTTAACTTGGTGTCCACCAGCACTCCCAGGTCCTTCTTGGCAGAGCTGCTTTCCAGCAGGTCAGCCCCCAACCTGTACTGGTGCACGGGGTTATTCCTCCCCAGGTGCAGGACCCTGCACTTGCCTTTGTTGAACTTCATGAGGTTCCTCTCCGCCCACCTCTCCAGCCTGTCCAGGTCTCTCTGAATGGCAGCACAGCCCTCTGGTGTATCGGCCACTCCTCCCAGTTTTGTATCGTCAGCAAACTTGCTGAGGGTGCACTCTGTCCCTTCCTCCAGGTCATTGATGAAGAAGTTGAACAAGACTGGACCCAGTCCTGACCCCTGGGGGACACCGCTAGCTACAGGCCTCCAACTAGACTCTGCGCCGCTGATCACAACCCTCTGAGCTCTGCCATTCAGCCAGTTCTCAAGCCACCTCACTGTCCACTCATCTAGCCCACACTTCCTGAGCTTGTCTATGAGGATGTTATGGGAGACAGTGTCGAAAGCCTTGCTGAAGTCAAGGTAGACAACATCCACTGCTCTCCCCTCATCTACCCAGGCAGTCATTCCATCACAGAAGGCTATCAGATTGGTTAAGCATGATTTCGCCTTGGTGAAGCCATGCTGACTACTCCTGATCACCTTCTTGTCCTCCACATGCTTGGAGATGGCCTCCAGGATGAGCTGCTCCATCACCTTTCCAGGGATGGAGGTGAGGCTGACTGGCCTGTAGTTCCCGGGGTCCTCCTTCTTGCCCTTTTTGAAGACTGGGGTGACATTGGCTTTCTTCCAGTCCTCAGGCACCTCTCCTGTTCTCCATGACCTTTCAAAGATGATGGAGAGTGGCTTAGCAATAACGTCTGCCAGCTCCCTCAGCACTTGTGGGTGCATCCCATCAGGGCCCATGGATTTGTGGGTGTCAGGTTTTCCTAAATGATCTCTAACCCAATCCTCCTCGACCAAGGGAAAGTCTTCCTTTCTCCAGACTTTCTCTCTTGTCTCCAGGGTCTGGGGTTTCTGAGAGCTGGCCTGACCGGTAAAGACTGAAGCAAAGAAGGCATTCAGTAACTCTGCCTTCTCTGCATCCTTCGTCACCAGGGCACCCACCCCGTTCAGCAAAGGGCCCACATTTTCCCTAGTCTTCCTCTTGCTACTGATGTATTTGACAAAGCCCTTCTTGCTGTCCTTGACATTTCTTGCCAGATTTAATTCCAGACGGGCCTTAGCCTTCCTCGTCGCATCCCTGCATACTCTGACAACGTTCCTATATTCCTCCCAAGTGGCCTGTGCCCCTTTCCACTTTCTGTATACTTCCTTCTTCTGCTTGAGTTTTGCCAGGAGCTCCTTGCTCATCCGTGCGGGTCTCCTGCCTCCTTTGCTTGACTTCCTACTCATAGGGATGCACCGCTCTTGAGCCTGGAGGAAGTGATGTTTGAATATTAACCAGCTCTCTAGGACCCCCCTTTCTTCTAGGGCCCTAACCCATGGGATTCCTCCAAGTAGGTCCCTGAAGAGGCCGAACTTTGCTCTCCTGAAGTCCAGGGTTGCAATCCTGCTTAGTGCCCTGCCTCCTCCTCGCAGGATCCTGAATTCCACCATCTCATGGTCACTGCAGCCAGTGTTCAGCATGTGCAGATTGTAATTTGTTATCAATATGAGCATTCTTTACAAAGCTATACAACATGAATCAAATTCAGCTGGGTGACATTTCTCATTTTTCCGGCACGTATCCTGGCATATAGTCTACAAATAGAAAGTTTACTAACACGTGCAGGAGCAGCACCAATCAGTCAAAACATCCTTTTACGTATGTATGGATAGCTTAAAGCAATTGGAGCAACTGAGACTAATTCCTGTCGATAGATATGTTCAGAATGCCGTTTGAATCATAGAATAGCTGAGGTTGGAAGAGACCTCTGGAGGTCATTAGTCTGGCCCCCCCTCATCAAAGCAGGGTAAGCTAGGGGAGATTGCTCAGGACCTTGTCCAGTCTAGTTTTGAATTTTTCTGTGGATGGAGACTGCAGCTGCTCTCAGCAAACTGTTTATTCACCCTCACAGTAAAAAAGTTTTTTTCTTATGTTTAAGTTGAATTTCCTGTATTTGAATTTGACATTGTTTAACTTAAATTCTGCATGTTGGTTTTGATAGAACTGGTCCTTTTTTCTGAAAATTATTCCACCATACTTGGATGTTATTCCATTAACACAGGAAAACAGTTTCAAATGTCTGTTACAAAATTATCTTATTTAAATGTATGTTTCTTACTGTTTCTGACTCTCAATTGTCTTGAAATTTAATTTTAGCGTCTGAAAAATTTAATGCCACGTCAAACTGATTTGCAGCTGCAGCAAGTTTCAGGGCGTTTTGAAATGAAATCTAAGGCAATAGAAAATAAATTAGCTCGTACGCATATTGCAGAACAACAGAAAGTTCAAAAGCTCCAAGAGGAACAAAGAGCCCAAGACATTGAAAAGGTGACTATTTACTTTCTATGAAGAGACTTCTGAAGAAGTATGTTCTTAAGTTCATTTAGAACCAGCGTGAGTGCTTGTTAACTCTGTGCTACCCAATCACATGCTTATAGAAAAACAGAAAAAGAATACTTTTGGCAAGCATTAAGGTATATACTGTACCTAAGACATTCTAAAACAATATTTAAAAATCACATCCTTAACTTTTAATTAAGAGCGTTTGCATATTGTCATGCATGAAAACTCTTGATAGATTTGAAGACAAAGCACACTTTCAAAACTATCTGTGGTTCAGTGTTCTTGTAAAAGAGGTTTGTGACATTCTTCATTTGTGAAGAAAAGATGAAGCATTGTTCAGACTGAAGAAAAAGACAAAGGGAAGGTTACCTATAGTGATATGGCCTCAGTACATCTTGTAGCACTGTGTAGTTGTTCTAATAAAGTTATAAAGAGGAACTAATTTCTCAGGATAAGGTAACACACATTCAAAACACAGCCTGTTTTTCATATACATGAGCTGGCCACCTAGCCAAAGGGTGTTGAATCATGATGAAAATGAAGTTGATCAATTTGAGTAATATTTTGGATGGCTAGTTAAGGGGAAGAATTTCTTGCCTAAAGAATCTTGCTGTTGTTATTAAGCTCTTCTTATGGCCACTGAAAGAACAAGAATAAAAAAATGTACCCCCATGTGTCTAGAGAAGAAAATATAAGCAACATCTGAAACATTTTCAAAATAAATATTATTTAAATTCTATTTGACAGAATTTGTATTTTTTTTTTTACTTTTCTTCAACTCTTTGTAGAAAAGCCTTTTTTTCTACTCAACTCCACCCTTTAGCTACATATATATCTAGTGCAGTGTCACTTAACAGTGCCATTTAGATGTCTACCATTTCTTGATCATCTGAGACTCAGTGTTCAGCAGCAGTATTGCCTAATGCTATGCCTGTTCCTCAGTTTCTGTGTTGCCCTATGACCTGAAACAGCTACCAGACTAGAGCTAGCATTTAATACAACCCCTTAAATGCATACTGGGCATAGAGCACAAACTGTTTTTCATCACAGATCAGCTTCTATTGCACTGCACTATTTGTTAATGCAGACGTAGCCTATATAGATGTACCATTTTCTGATATTGGTACTTGAAAAATGTGTCTTCATTCTCAAACGTTGAGAACATGTAGTAGCATATTGTAGAGCTGTCAAATTACTCAGAACATAGAATAATAGTTTAATTTAAAATGTATTTTACAACATCAATTCCTTGATGTAAAAATACTAATTTATATGTACAGTGGCTGAGAATAGCCTTAAGACAAGATTTAACTGCAGACAAAACGTAAAAGATTCTTTGCTTTCATGGTATTTTAATGATCCACTTTCAAAAAATGTTGTTTGCTCAGGCCTCAAGCTTGATTTGTTCTTTTACTTTCTTCCTAGAAGATTTTTTTTCCTTATCGATTAATTATATTTACTTCCATAGGTAAATTGGTAGTGTATTAGAGTAATATTATTTTGTTTCAACTCAAGTATCTGAACACATGATGTTAAATATTCAGCATCGCATAGGAAGAAGGAGACAAAATGAAATAATGGCCAGGATTCAAGCAGCCGTTATACAGATTCCAAAGCCACCACCAAACCGTACCATAAAAGCTATTGAAGCCAAAAAGTTGTTAAAGAAGAAAAAAGAAGCAGAGGTAACTATCACCTGTATTCTTTTAATGTTCATTATGTGAACTTGGAAAACATATGTGCTGGGAGCATTTACAGTTACAAATATTGAGCATGCACCAACCAGAAATTGCTGATATAACTGTTGAAATTATGTAGTGGACTCAAGCAGTGAAAATTGGGCAAAATATCAATAATCTGCAGTGTGATTCTGCTTTTGTTACATACAGAAAATTTGCTTCGATGTAAAAGAAAGTTCTTACTAAATAAATAACATAGGATCAGATACTAATTTAATTGCTGATAATATTTTAGCTTCTAGTCTACTGACTGGAATACATCTGGAATTAAAGCATTAATTTTCCCTTGTTGTTTGTGAATGATGAACTTTTGCACAGTAATGTATGAGCTCTTCTGCAACATACTTCAGAAAGGTCTGCTATATCAAAAATGTTAGTAAGATTTGAAATTGGTCATTGTCCCAGATCAAATCAAGAGATGGTGGCAATGTAGCAATCCAAAAAATAAATTCTATATTATATAGTGCTGAGGAGTATTTGGGGAATAATCTTGTAGATTTTGGATCATGTTGTCATTAGGGCTCCAAATATTACCAGTTTTTAACACTGTACAATCCAATCAGATGCATTCTACATAGAGTGTAGGATGGCAATTGCTTGACTAATTATCATAGTAATTATCAAGCTACTAAATCTAAAGCAGAACATAACCTAGAATATTTTGTTTCAGAATCCCTCAATGATGGGAATTATATAAACCACCAGAGTCCCATGTAAAATCAAAATCATCCTGCAGAATGGACATCTGCAAAAAGTTAGGATTTTCTGTCTGGTGAATATAAATATAGCTAGGAAAAGGGGGAAATGCAAGGAAATGAAAGTTAAGAGAAGCAAATAATCTTGCCTTTTGTCCTGGTATATAATATATATTTTGATATATTTTCAGTGCAACCTTTTCTGTTGTGCTAATACGACATAAAAATCTTTACCTAATACTTACTCTGTGAATAGATAGTTGAACCTATTTATGATGTTTTGTGGAGAGAAAAGAAACATTAAATTTTGTGTTATTTCTTCAGCACACATACAAGGAAATCAAAAAGTTTGAGAAGTCTATGACAGAAAATACCACAGCAGCACTCAGGATCCAAGTCACTGATAGGTAATATTTGGATATTAGATTGTTAAGCTGAGACAGGATCCTATTCCAGGTGCCCACTCTATATGTACTATATGTACTACTTGGAGAAAATGTGATGGCTTGCTTAGCTTGAACTGCGATTCTCCTTTGTGTGATTGTCTGTATGCCCACTTGCATTGCAAGTATTCCAGCTCCAGCAGTGTTATAGTGTTTATATCTTATCTGTAACTGTAGCAGGGGTGGCTAAACCTTCTTGCTCTCCTTTTTGCTATGCATGCAGCAGTAAAGGACACAAAACACATCTCTTCTTCCCAGTTCATTTCAGACACTGAATTTGTAAGGTCAGTTAGACCTGTAGAGGGAGGAGAGTGGTTATGGATGTGTATACAGGGTAACACATTTCGAAGAATAGAGAAAAGCAACCTGTCTCTCTCCTTTGAGTAATGTTGTTTATGTTGATTCATTTGTGGATACTTAGAAGTAATAGCCATTCTGCCCTCTTTAGTGATATGTATACCATACTCAGGAGACATGGCACTCATAGCATACTCCTATGGATACTTCTGCATGAAAAAAACCTCTGATTAATAACTTTCCAAAACTGTGCTTGGAGAGAATGAGCATTTTGAAGAGTAACCCATTTTTCTTTGATATTCTGCAAGCCATCCTAATTTTCTGCTTCTGCAGATTTCGGTTTCTATGATATTAAATATTGGCAACTGAATTGATTGACAGTTGGTGATTATGGGGCACAAGGGCATCAAGAACATAGCCACAGCACTCGCAAAGAGCGAGTGGCCAATAGAATTCCACTGTGTATTTGTCAGACTTGCACATCACTAAATCTGTATGAAAACACCTCTAAGAACTGTCATTTCTATAAAGTAAGTGAGTGTTCTTTTGCTATTTAATCTTTTTGGTCAGTGATATAGAAAAATCATTGCAAACACAGGAGTTGCATACAACAGCCCTAGAAACTACAGCACAGACTACTGAACTGTTAAATATTTATTCAGATGATGAATATATAAGGAAAATTCAAAAACGTTTGGAGGAAGATACATTTGCTAGAGAGCAACGAGAAAAGAGACGACGAAAAATGCTAATGGAACAGTTAATAGCACATGAAGCACAAGAGGTGAGAAAATGCATGCTGACATATAAAAAACCCATGCACAATTAGTAATCTAAACGTTTGCTTACAGTCATAAAACAACATGATTTTTGAAGGGTTGAATAGAATTTGGAGGGGGAAAAGGAAAGTATATACACTTTATCTCTGAAAATCACTTTTATGCTGGCCATTGTTCCTTGAAAAGTATGGAAGGTTGTCCATTATTTCTTGCCACCTTAGTGTCAGAATTCATCCTTATAAATAATAAAGGTTTGGTTGAAGGCAGCAGAGCTAAGATGTTTAAAATCAGCTGAAGACCTGCCTCCTAATTTTTCCCCCAAATTTGAAAAAAATTAACCTTAAACTATTGAAATGTATACTTGGTCTGAAGAAGGTACTACTTAAAAATTATTAAATGTGGTATTAAGCAATTGAAAACCTTACTCCATTTGCAAATGAGTAATGTAAAGTGTTAGAGCTGGCTAGATTAATTCTGAAATGGTTTGTGCAGGAAGGTATGAAGAAGCAAAATACTTATTTTGCAGATTGGAGCTTTAGTTGTTGATGTGTTATGAGATAGAAGATGTGTCTTGGGAGGATGGCAGTGTTGTGCCCAAAAATGGATTTTGCAGGTTATTCCATTTCAATTCTGTCCTGTATTGTAAAGCACAAGGCTTTTGAGATTCCTCCTGAAACGCTCCTTATTCACAAGCAGCTCTTAGGTTACTGACTTCACACATCTTTCTCTCTGTAGTGATAATGGCATCAAACAGAACCTTACTTTGTTTCTGTGATTTCTCAGTATCTTTTATCTTAGTATGACATTGTGGGTCCTTAGCTTATATCAGGTACATTGAACCCAGTATAGCTGATGCTGTCTCCCCTGCTGTTCCCTGGCACTTAAAATGTGTTGTATCTCTAAACAAAAAAGTATGAAATTGAAATTATGTAATATATTTTTAAAGCATTGGCATGTGTTGTTCAGAGAGGTTTTTGAAGTTGTTAAGAACAAATTATATTTGTTGGGGTAGGGCAAATAGGAATTAGGATTAGTATTTCTCCCAGACCTATATTGTATGAAAAAGTAAGAACAGCTGTAGTGGCTCAGACCAAAACTCCATCTATCCATGTATTCTGTCTCAAAGCCCTCACTCAAGGAGATTTTGGATAATTTGCTTGCTGGTATGTACAGACCAGGAAGAAGTTTGACCACCCAGTTGTGTGAAATCAGTGCAGTCCCAGCATTTGCTCTTTCCCTACCATCAGCTGTTGCAGCCCCAGCAGCCTGGACTGATGGTTGAGAGAGCCATGGCTATCAGCTTGTGGCCACGTGGCATCAGCAGCACTCATGGGTGCATCTCTAAGGCAGCCAAGCTAGCCAGTGCTGTCCAGGAGGCAGGCAGCTAGTCTGCCTGCAGTCACAGTATGGACCTTGCCAGTTTGAGATGAAAGAGATGCTGGTATGTGCTGCCAATCAGACTGGCTCCAGTGAGGCTCCAAAGAAAAGCAAATATAACAGTAATGTCCCTTACTTCCTGTGAAAACATTCAGCATTGATATAGGGAAAATAAAAGTCACAAACTGCAGGGATTGGAAGGAAAGACAAGTGATCGGTTGACTGAAACAGTATCCTAACTAGATCAGAGAGTCTATTTAGTGCTAATTTGCTTCTAAATTAGCAGGGAAGGACATGACTGGTTGGAATTCTGTGAGAGTTTAGAAACTAGAAGTTGCTTGACTTAGAGAAGCGTGAAATAAATAAAGATACTTTCTTTTTTCAAAACAGTTTAAAAGTATACAAAGTAATTGAAAATTAGTTTCTCCCTCCATTGAACCAAAAAAGATTTGTTAGATGAAATTGTGGCCTTCTTGTTAGTCATTAGGGCCAAACCTCTACCTACACTATAAAACTTGGGATCATCTACGCAGTCAGTTCAGATGGACTTCATCCTTTCAGAGTGCTTTTATGTGTCTCATGTCCACATGCACGTATCTCTAAGCTGCACTAGAAGAATCTTGTTCTAATTTTTGAGATTTGGCACACTACAGATTGTAGTACAAGTCAGGGCCTGAGAGCAAAAATGCTTTAAAATAACATGCCACTCCCCTCTCTGGAGCACAGGGTGATGCCAGTCAGATTTTCACAGGCAGCAGTTGAAAGTGTTTGACAGTAACACAGTTTCATCGCAACTGAATCTTTGATCTGCACCTTTTTGACAAAAAAGTATTTAAAAATAACAAGTACTTAGAAAAAATAGTTATTTTTAAATACACTTTTTAAATTTTATCTCTTTGAATTTAAGAAGTCATGAGGAAATTACCATCAGCAATATACTGTGAAGATAGATACAGGAGGGGAAATTAATTGTTATTACTAGATTATTGCCTGCCACCCAAATAGCTTTATATATGCTAAGCTAAAAGTTTTGGTTATACATCTTATGACTATACAACAGGACAGAATTGTTTTATTCATATTTAAATTAAACAAGGAAATAGAAATCTAGAAATACATATGAGGTAGTAATATATGTATGCACAACATGAAATATAAACATGGCAATAAGTTTGGCCACTGGATGCCACTGTTGTCTCAAATAGGTAAACTGAAAAAAGTGTGTATTACGCTTTCTGAATACTAATTTTTTTAAATGATTACTAAAATGTCTTATTTATGATGTTTATGATTTCTTCAGTCACTGCACAATCCTTTGTGAAGAAGTTAATATAAGATGATACATCAAATATAAGATGATACATCAAAAAATGATGCCATCATTTTTATTGTGTCTCTAGTAGGCCCAGAAGGTTCAAAATTTATCAGCCTAAGGATGTTTCAGTACTTTGACCATTCCTGTTTGTATGAAAGATTGCTACCAATGCTTCCTCCTTCATCTGATAGGCACCCATTTTTAAATGAGGAATTTGGTGTTCTGAATACTAATTTATCTATTGTGCAGCTCTGAGTTAATTGTCTATTCAGATATTCTTGTTCCTCAAAAATTTCCTGCTGGCTCTTTTTAAGCCTCCTCTGCATGTCAAAATATTTAATTACCTAGAGTGATATCCAGATTCCCTCCCAGTCAAAGTATATATCTCCTTTGAGTACTCCGAATTGCTCTGCAGGAGCATCTCCCTATCTCCTTTATAAAGAGTGTGTTCACCTACATGAGGTGCTTTCAGTTCTCACTGGGCTAACTACTTTATGCCATACAGTTGATGGTTTAAGTATGACAGATGACCATCTGTTAGGGGGGCTCTTTCAGTCCTCTTTAAATCAGGATTTAAAGATCCATCTTCCTCTGGTGGCATACTGCTTGCTGTACTAATCCCTGAATGGGAATAAGCAAGTGAAACTAAGGGAAACAATGAAGGTTATTACTTGTAATAGGAAGCAAAGTCTGTGCATCTTCTATTCTTCTTTGAAATCTTGATGAAATACTAAGTCCAAAAAGGCAGCAGTAAAGAGAACTGAGGCAGCAAAAGGCATCATGTCTCCTTTTATTGTCTTGACTTCATGAATGTAAAGGACAAATGGATAGATTAACTCTTCAGTAGGCACTGCTATTAGAAAATTTTATCACCTGAAGTATACCAAATGAATGGCATATAGCAGGAATATCAAAATATAAAGTAGCTCCTAGATTCTACACATTCCTAGCACAGCACCATATCTTGGGACTACTCCATCACATGTAGCTGTTTAGGTAAATAACCAACTGCATCATGCATCCAGAATCTTAGAGCTGAAGGGAGGCACAGAGCAAATACATGGCTTTCAGCAAGGGCCCACATTGAAAAGAGCACTGTGGAAAGATGTAGGTTCCTCGGCTGCCGTTTTGCACTGTCACAAGATACAGTGCCAGGAAAGAGGAGTGCAAAGCACAGAGGCTCACATTTTGGCTAAAAAAAAATAAATAAAACTGTTGAGGGATGTTTATATCACTTAGTCTTTTCAGGTCACCAGTATTTATTTGGAGTGTAATTTGTTCTCAGCAGTTGTAAAGGCAGAAGAACTTAAAAATGTGGAAAGAGTTTTGTTTGAGAGATATTGACTTTTCTCCCTAACATCAGCATTAAAGATCTAAATTTATTGAAAAGCTGTCATTCATATTATGGCAATTAAAATAGCCATGTTTTGTTGCTTTGTGTCAGAAGGCTATTACAGATGTCTAGGTTGCATTATTTGGCACTGACACACAATTAGAACTCTTTGTAAAGTTGTTTCTTTCACAATAATATGAATAAAGTTTGAATTTTCACTTAGAGGTAAATTTACTTAATGTGTTCTGCCCTTTCTCAGTTATAGATAGATGATGAAAAATGAACCAGATTAAAAGATAATATAAAGAAGTTTGTTTTGTTTTGTTTTTTTTCATACTAATACTAACAATGCTTTACCCTTGTCATCTGTTCTTAGGAGAATGAATTTCAACTCTTCAAAATAGTTCCTAATTTAGGTCTTTACATTTAAATTTTACATTTCTTAGCAGTTTTGCCACATCTGGAACAAATGTCCAGTGAAGCAGAAGTTTCCTTTAAAATTCTGCTGTAGGAGTGATGTTTGGCAATGGTGCTTCAATGGCAAGCTTATGCTTTTACTTAGAAATCAGAAGCAGTTCTGGCCTGCAAAAATAATGGGAGAAACTTTAGGTTAGATTAAACTTTAAAGTTTAGATTAGATATCCAAGAACAGAGGGAAAAAATAAGGCACGTATGAAAGAAGTATAGTAATGAGGAGATACTATTGTGTTTTGTCAAAGTACTTTGAAAAGTAACAGTCCACAGCCTTCGAAGTGCCCATCCACACTGGCCACACTTCAAGCAAATGGTTAAGGATGATTTCATATCAGGTATGGGCTTCTGTACATTATGCTATTTTCCAGTGAGAACACTGAAATGGAAAGCCAGAAGTTTTGTATTTTCCTCTGTTCTGAATGCTCCCCAATATTCCCAGTCTCCTGAATGGAGGAGAAAATTACCTGGATCCCAAGAAGGAAAGAAAAAAATCAAATCTGTAGAAGAACAGACTGAACAAGGATCAGAGTACAGTTGAGTGTAGCAGAGTACAGCTGAGAATGGGGATTGGCAGAGAGCAGGGATAGGTAAGGGAAAATATGACTGGTTATTGATTTGAAGAAGGGATATTTCTTTACATTCAGATGCAATTATTTGAAGTATGCTACAGTTTCTTTGCACACAGGATTTATCCAAGTTAAAATCAAGTTAATCTGAACAAATGTATTTTTACTGAGTATGTCAATTAAGACATGTGGAATTCACTATAGTTTTACAATTCTTGTGTAGTTTACAGAAATGACACTCCTCATACATGGAAATGGGGTTCCAGATTTATCGGTCAAATATGCAAGTAAATACTGTTCTCTATTCATATTTCTCAAATGACAGAGTGATTAGTTTTCTATGAAATAGTTTATAAGCTGTATTTAATACTAATAATTTTGTATTCTTTAGGAGGCTTACAGGGAAGAGCAACTTATTTACAGACTAATGAGACAATCTCAGCAGGAGCGGAGGATTGCTGTTCAACTCATACATGTTCGACATGAAAAAGAGGTGTTACGGCAAAACAGAATTTTCAGAGAAAAACAATATGAAGAAAGACGACTGAAAGAGTTCCAGGAAGCTCTTGATAGAGAAGCGGTAAAACATTATTTACTCCCTGAGTAGTTGTAGGACTGTTGCAGTACTCACCTGTTATAAAATGCTCTGTGGGATTTATATTGTCAATTGTTAAACTTTTGGTTTTTTCTAGGGACAGAATGATCTAACAATGAACATATTGCTCTTAACTGTAAGGTTCAAAGTTACAGCTATGTTAATAAATGATGAAACTGAGCAGCTTAAAATCTAATTTTGATATTTTCTTCCAAACTGATTTAACTTTCTACGGAAACATTTCTGTATGCTGAGGTTAAAAGGCACATTCCTGCTGAGGGAAAATGACAGAAGACAGTGACAGAATACCTAGTCTTAAGAATCATATCCTTCACTTCCTTTAGATGTTACCTGTTAACATCCATTCTTGACAAATGACAGGAGTTTCACTCCTGAGTGCTAATTTCTACCTTGGAGCTACTGAGGCTGATTAATAAATTAGAAGAATTCATAATCCTGTGGCAAACTGCCAAGTTTTGTACCCACAACCGGCCGTACTGCTACAGTAGCAGTCTTACTTTGCTCCTGCCAAATAAAATTAACTGTTCCAAATCCCTCAACCCAGCTGGAGTCCTATGTAATCATCAGATATAGCTGTTGATTACAACATCTCTTCTAAGTTTGCTTTCTGGCCAAAAGGAGCATGGCATCACAGGAACGATGGATAATTAACTACCATGCCCAGAAGTCTTTCTCAAAGATCAGATAGCATCAATAATCTTGAATTATTTGCAGATCAGAATCTGACAAGTTAAATTGCTTGTTACATATTCTAAATGAGGATTCTGTTGTGGATGTCAGCAGAGCCAAGGCTTTACCCAATGCATCTGTATAGTTGTTCCTCAGGAATAGTAAACAGGATCATTTTGTGTTTCCCTGTCCCCCAACCACTGAATACATTCTTAATGTTTGTCATGAAAGAAGTAATATATTTCTCTGTTATTTCATTATATTATAGCAGTTAGAAAACAAACTGGAACTTATAGAATGAATAGAAATTTTTAGATTTCTATGTGTGTTAATCTGCTGGTTATCTAACTCTGGCAAGATAAAATGTATAACTTTTCATTTCTTGACTTAAATGAGCAAGTTCATTTTCTTATCCAGGATTGTGCATTTCTGCACTTTCATTTTCTTTGCAATCTCAAGTTTATCCCTTAAAAAATTCTAGGCTCTTGCGAAACAAGAAAAGATTGATTATGAGGAACAAATTATCAAAGAAAGAGAACGTCATGAGAAAATTGCTGCTGAAAGAGCTCAGGCTCATTATAAAAAGCATTATTCTATATGTCGGGAAGTGATGAATCAAATTATTGATTTGTCAACAAAAGTAGGAGACTATCGAATACTGACCAACAAGTAAGTATGGTAGATGTTAGGCAAAACTAAAAGGCAAATGGAAAGAAAAAGTTTTGAAAAACCTGAAAGATAAAATGTTGATGTGAAAAACATTTCATTAGTTATTGAAATGTTTTTGATTCTTACTTCTACCTCATCCTTCATTTGCCTTTTTCATCTCCTTTTTCTCCTCCTCTGTCCTAAAACTTTTTGAGAAATTATTATAATAAGTAAATATACAGTTATTATACCAACCATGTTTTTTGCATATATTTGCACAAGTTTCTCTTTTTATCAGTGTCCCCTCTCCTGCAAATTTTGAACCCAATTTTAACCTAATATGAGCAATAGATACCAATTTCATACATGTGCAGTTTTTACAAGTTTTGTTCACATATGTAGTCAGGCAGAGTCTCTCCGTTAATGCCTCCAGTAAAGGAAAATTATGCACGTGATTTCAGTCCTTACAAGACATCAAAGAATTCACATGGCAAAGAGCCTTCACATAGATTGCTCTCAGTGAAAAAGATTCATTTTTCAGACTGTTTTAAGCACCAGTAACATCTCATGTGGATTCTCAGATATCTCACAGGAAATTTTCAATTACTTTGTGTGGAAGAATCATGATACTGCTTTCCTTTGAGGATTCACTGATTTGTAATACAGGGTGAACCAATGTTACTGCCTTAGCATAATTTCTTGAAACCTCAACTAACTTGAATCCTTAGGAAATCAAGATTCACTGGTTCTACCACTTGTGGAGCTACTGACTTCCTTTTCTACGAAGAAATTCCTTAGTTTATAAGTTAAAAACTGAGTGGTGTTCATCTCATTCCAGGCTGCTCTACTAGCTGAATGTTTCTGCTGTGTAATATAAGCAGCCTGAAGGATATTCCTAAGATATATTAACATGCCTGGGTTGTCCTAAGGGTAGCAACTCTGCCTAAAATACCCAGAGTACAACGTGCTGTGATTCCCTCCTCTGACATGCCTCATTGCATCAGAGTTTCTGAGATGGTCCGAAAAAGGCAGCAACCTTCATGTGCCTGTGCTGCAAGAGTGTTTCCACAACCACAGAGTGGGGGTTTGGGATCTCTGTTGCTGCTGTTCTTTCCTAAAGTATTCAGTGATTAGACTAGGGGGTAAGCCATTCAGCATTAGCATGTATGTCAAAAGCTTCATTACCTTTTAGTGTAATTGTATGTTAAAAGAATAAAGCTTTAAATTATATAAATTTAGCCCCAGTAGATGCTTGATAAAATAGTCAGCCTAGACACAGTTTAGTGTTGATTTCCTTGTCTGACACGGTCATGGATCCAGTATAAGCTAGTGTCACATTTGCTTGCACCGAGTGCTGCACAAATGTTTGAAATACCTTTGAAAGAGGCACATCAAGATTGTATCAGCATTCACTGCTACTGCAGGTAGGTTTTGTCAGTGTTTCCATGCATTTCATTGATGTATTTCATTTTTTTAAAAACAGCATGTGTAGAGCTGATTTAAAGCATAACACTCAACTATCTACAATCATTACTTCAAGAAAGAAAGCCCAAATTGATGTAACTTTAAAAAACAGTAGAACTCTTCTCCGTTTTGAACATTTGTCAGATTTAAGCTGCTTGTATTAATTATCTTGTTATTTAGCAGCCGTAGAATTCTAACAGGTGTCATGTCAGTGTCGTGTTGGCCTTTAGCAAGAAAAATAATTTAGTTACTATTTGTAGTTTATCTTGTTGTTTTATGTGAATACTTTTTCTTTCTAAAAGAAAAAAAGAGCTGAACTACTCATATAATCGTGAATTATTTTTAGCTTCTAGGAAAAAACTGTACAGGTTTTTGATGAGGGAGGCCTCACAAAAGAGAATATTTTGGAGCAGGGAAACATAACTATAGCAAAACTGTTACTGCACAGCTGTGCCAGCCAGATGTTGTATGATGACACATTTGTGAAGATACTGAAGCTTACAAGTGTCTGCTATTACCATATAAGTAATCAAGCACAGTGACTATTACAGTTTCCCCCTAAAAAGCTGTAATTATTATGGAAAGCATGATAAACTATGCTTATTTCATGACTGTAACTGTTGTAAATTTGGGCCCAGTATTCTCAGATAGCTAATTCATTTAATTTTGTTTTGAAACTCATTGTTTTTTTTTCTCCTGCAGCAAAATTCCATTCAAACTGATGTGTGATTGGAAAGAATTTTTTTTTAATGGAAAACCAATATATGAAGAAGCTTCAATTCAACCTATGCCAAATGAACCAAGCCCAGAACAACTTGTAGAGCTGGATAAAATGAATCTGTTAGATGAGAAAGATTATGGTGAATACAAGGTACATCAAATTGACATGATATAATAAAGAAAATACATCTTGGTTTTTCATAGTCGTAAACATTTTGTTGTGATGTTACAATACGTTTTGTTCTTTTAATAGTTTATGATATCAGAATTTGACATACATTTTCATATCAGTACATGACATATGTACTATATGAAATACATATGGTTATATTTTATGTT
Organism: Apteryx rowi; assembly: GCF_003343035.1. Classification (NCBI taxonomy): domain Eukaryota; kingdom Metazoa; phylum Chordata; class Aves; order Apterygiformes; family Apterygidae; genus Apteryx; species Apteryx rowi. The sequence goes on along the minus strand of NW_020450994.1, from coordinate 1,362,283 downwards.
AGTAGCATTGCAGAGCCTGTGCAATTTTGGAACATCATTTTAATTTCATGCTTGTATATAAGACTGATTATATTTCTCTCCTGAGTTCATAGGACTAACATGCAAATTGCAATGCAATTATTTTTAGATAATTGGAATTTTAAAGTGTAGTTAATGCCATCACATTTGTAAGTGTAACAGGAAGTAGCCAGTAAAGGAAAGTAAAAATAAATACAGTATGTGTTACAAACCTGATAGTCTTCTTAATTTCAGCAGTTTTGAATTAAAGCTTTCTAACAGAATCTGTTGGTTTGGATTATCCATTTACTTTAAGACAGTAGCACTTGTAAAAGTTATAAAAAGTGTCTTTTATTTTTGTTAATCTTCTGTTAGAATCCAAGTAACTATTTTCAGGGTGCCTTAATAGTTTTTTGCAACTTTACAATATGATATGTAATTTTACAAGTGAAAATTGAAGGATGAATGTTGCCTTGTTACAATTAAAAAATATTCTATATTTTCCAAACTACAGCATTACTGATGCTTTTCTTTGAAAAAATGCCCACTATGTTTTCAGTCTTTCAGATAATCTGTTTAACTATACTATGGCAAAATCATTGCAAATAACCTGTCTTTGACTTGTTTGGGAAATGATGACCACAATATATGTGCTTTTACCCACATCCTGAACCAATTGGTACATTTTCTTTTGCAGTGAGTACAAACTTTTGTTAGGAGTTTCTGTGGTGAATGCCTGACAGCTCAATTGACTTTGGTTTCAGTCTTAACACTTGTTTTTCTGATTAAAGTTATTTACAAGATCCTTGTTCAGACCATATCAACTCATGTGACTGATAAATTTCAAGATCACTCTCTTTAGGTGAACAAAAGCAAATATACAAGACAGGCAGGGAGGAAACGGTCACTGGGGAGCACTAATGAAAAAATTAAGTTTTTCAGTAATATTGTTGTTTATTTTATAAAGTCCGCATAGTCTTCTCTAGATGTAAAAGGGCACTAAGGTGGCAAACATTTAACTTATGATACCTTTAAAGTCTCTCTTCCGCTACTGATCTGTTTCAAATGCACAGTCACATAACTAATGTTTTTCCAGATGTTGTTAGTTTTATCCCTTTCTTAATCAGTATTCATCAAAAGCTGAACTAATGTGATGTGCAAAACTGTTGACACCAATTTACACCTATGTCACCTGAAAAGCTAAGTGAACAGTTAATACTTTTAAAGTGTTACTTCTTCTAGTTAGAAGTGTACTGGCTGGGCATTCTGGTAAAGTTCATGCTGATGTTCTTAACACTGGAAAATAAAGTTCAGAACAGGCAATTTTGGCATCTCTCAAGAACACTAAGCTTACATGATGAATACTGACTAAAGGAAACGTTTTTAATAAAACACAAGAACAAAATGAAGTGCTATCAGTCTGTTGCACATTCCACATTAGACTGAGCTTGTAAATATTTGGAAACTACCACACATCAGTTGTGGCTAATCACTTCATAAATTAATGAAATCACCCAAAGCAAGCACAGCAGTAGGCAGTGCACAAAATATCAAGTAATTTCCAGTTGCGGTTCAGAGTGTTAACCAGGAGTTGTATGACTCTGTCTGGATATCTGAAAACTTGTTTCTGACAGATGAGGTAGCTCAAGAGAGATACAGTCTAGCAAGCTTCTGATATAAAAGGCCAGAAATTTGAAAGGTGAGTACTTGGAATAGAGAACCCACTCCACTTGTAATTCACTTTTCCTGCCTTTCTAATAGAATTCAAAACAGCTGGTCCATCTCTTCTCATATGTTTAAGGAAGGAGGTTCAGATAGGACAAAGATTTGATTTTTTCTAAGTGTATCATCTTTGCCATTACATATTAAGAAGTACTTCTCTGAGATATATTAGAGAGGGGATATCGTGCAACTCAAACAGATTTTTTAATGTTTGTATTGATTAAAGATAGGTAACATTTTCATTTATAGTGATCATAAGTTACATGGTGTTACTCTATCTAATGCACATATATTCAAAATAAAGACTGATCACATTCTGTTAGTGGAATGTATGCTGTGGCAATATATCATTTATAATAATCAGGTCAGAAAAAAATTGTATATTCTACCTGGAACATGAATTTAAAATATTGTCTTTCAGTAGTAATTAGAAAGGAACTGGATGCTGATGCTGATGATAATGAAATACCTAACTTATAAAATCGTTAAAAAATTTTTGGTTGAAGGGGACAGGGAGGTCATTTAGTTCAGCCTCTTTGCTCAACCTCTTTGCTCAAAGCAGAGCCAACTTTGGAGTTGGATCAAATTGCTCAGAGCCTTGTCTAGTCGCTTTTGAATATTTGCAAGGATGGAGATTCCACAGCCTCTCAAGGCAACCTGTTCTTGTGCTTAAGCGCCCTCATTGTCCACATTTTTCTCCCTCAAATCTAGTTGGAGCTTCCCTTGCTGAAACATTTGACCTTTGCCTCTCATCGCTTTTTTTTGCACCTCCAAATGGAGTGACAAGCCAGAGTCTAATCAGGGATATTACTAGCCCACATATCTTTCAAACAGCTGTTTACTAGCCTGCCATCAAATAATGAATGAAACAAAACTAGTATTATTCTGACTTGCTAAAATGTTCTCTTTTAGTTTCTCACAGAATCAACTGCACATATACTTTATCAGCATTTCACCACTATTATGAGATACAATATTGGTAACATGTAGATTACAGTGGCAAAAACACAATTTTGTTTAATTATTTTGACTACATCTTTCTATTCTCATCTTTCACCTAATGCAGTTGTCAGCAGCAGTAATTTTACTAGCAAAACCTCATTAGGTTATATTCTGGTAACTCATACCACTGACCAATTTGTGTAGATGTACGTGAGGTTTCCAGTCAGTATTTCTCTCCCTTGAAACTTCCTGTAATTATATATTTTTTGTTTATTAAATGCATATTAAGCAGATATATTTATTTGAAATCTTTGTTCACAAAACATTTAGAAATTTATATGTGATACTGGGAATTAATGTTTTCCAGTTCTCAGAATACTGGATGTTGGGATAGTGGGCTTCTGTTCCAAAAATCTCCTACTGATTTGCTCTGTGGTATTGGTGAAATGACTGTTCATGTTTATGGAATTAAAAAAATGGTTTTACCAATCTATAAAAATGGGTATAAGAGTGCTTTCCTCCTTCAAGTAGGTATTAGTGAGTATTAGTAAATGTTTAATGAACGTGACATTACTATAGCATTTAACAAGGCTCTAGTATAAAAATATTTTATTATTTAGTATCAATCAAATTTCGTTGTTGCATATATGTTTATATATAATTAAATATATCTAAAAAGATGAAAGACAAGGCATACTGACAAATTGGTAATTTGTCATTTACACAGAGTATGACAGGGGAATGGCGCCCACCTGAAGAGAACAGTGAAAACAAACCTCCTCTTAATAATAATATACTGGGTCATGTGCTTCGTAGACTGATGGAGATTTTCTATCCTCCAAAACCCAAACCTTTACCACCTGTATTTCCTCCATTTCCTATCAAGGGATGTATTTTGGGAAAACTTCTTAGTGGAAAAACTACCTGTGTAAAGTTTCTTGAAAAAGGTAGAGAGTTTTTTTCCCCTAAAATTCTTTAAAAAGATTAAAGTTTATTTGCTTTTAAAACCTAGTTTACAATGCAAATCACTGCATTACTAATCCTGGAACCTCAGATGTATCAGTATTTTGCAGGGATTGGTTGCAAGACATTCATTCATTATTTTCCAAAACAAAATGAAAGTACCTGAATGTGAATATAGTGTTAATTCATTGTGCTGCCTTGCTATATTTCTTCTGCCGTTTTTAATGCCATTTTTCTGCCATTAAATTTTCCTGAAAATTTAAGAAATGCTTCTGCTAGACTTCTCTGAAGATGTTTGTTGTAGAAGAGAATAGCAAGGTAGCTGTGTGATTATGAGTGTGCAATGGTTACAGAGAAGAAACAGTGGAAACAAGTTACATCAAAAGCCCAAACAAAAGCAACTTTGCATTGCTTTGCATGTAATAATGCTGTCTTCCCATAGTGAATTTAGTTGCAATAACAGTGTCACTATATGTTTGCTCAACTTAAACTATACAGTTCTCTAATTTTATATTTTGTGTATTAGTTTGCAATATTCAGGTACTATCTGTTGATATTCTGGTTCAGGAAGCCATCCAAGCTTTTCTTAAAAATGAAAAGAAAAGTGAAAACAACTTTATTCCACAGGAAGCAGAGAGTTCTGGGAAACAAAATGAGGTAAGCATATCGTTTCCATTTCTTATTCTTTGAGTAAAGTTTTAAATTAGAAGACTTCAAGGCTCAGCTTGGATTGACAGTTTGTGTTTTTTCTTTTTCCTGTAATATGTAGTTTCCTTTCTAATCCTTTTCTTTTCTTAATTTATACAAGGTCCAGAGGAACTTCTCATCGAAATCATCACAGAAAGTTTTAAAGAGACTCCAAACTACATCTATCAATGGAACTAAAGGTAAATACATATTATTTTGTAATTGGATTTAAATGGCAGTTCCCCTTATACATGTGAGATAGTATCCATGATGAGTTTTTACAGTAGTTTCCATTATGAATTTCTTGTTTCTACACATTCCTAGTGTCTGAGAGCAGCAAGGGCAGGCTGTTCCACAAAGGAAGGTGGGCTGGGAGACAAGGGTGATAGAAACGCAGACAGGGCAGTCACCTTACCAGCTAAGAGTGGTGATATTGAGTCAACAAGTTAGGGTCAGGATCAGGTCTGAAGACAGTGACCAGGGTGAGCCTCAGTCCAGTGATCACCCAACAAGTCTGCTGATGAAGCAAGTCTGCAGTCAAACCAGGAAGTCAAGTCAACAGGTCTGGATCAGGGTTGGAATCCAAAAGGTAGGAGACAGGGTGCAGGCATGACTGCTATACAGTAATGATGTACCACAGGCAGGGCCCAAGAAGAGAGCTTCAGCTTAAAAGCAGCTCACAAAGGAAGGAGGGGCAGGCCCTCACCACTGTACAACAGCTCTTATCAACAAAGGAGCTGGCATTGGGCTCAGACAACTAAATGCCGAATCACAGAGTCACTAAGGTTGGAAAGCACCTCTGGAGATCATCTAGTCCAATACCCTTTGCACAAAGCAGGGTCAGCTAGAGGAGGTTTCTCAGAATATTGTCATCAGGTTTTGAATATTTCCAAGGATGCAGACTCCACAACCTCCCTGGGCAACCTGTTCCAGTGTGCAATGATCCTTACAGTAAAGAAGTTTTATGTTTAAATAGAATTTACTGTATTTCAGCTTGTACCCATTGCCTCTTGACCTTTCACTGGGCACCACTGAGAAGAGTCTGACTCTGCCTTCTTTACTCCTTCCCCTCAGGTATTCATACACAATGATAATAGCCCCCCTGAGCCTTCTCCTCCAGGCTAAAAAATTCCAGCTCTCTCAGCCTCTCCTCATATACCAGATGCTCCAAGCCCTTAATCATCCTGATTATCATCAGACCTGTTCCAGTATGTTGTTGTTTTTCTTGTACTGGGGAGCCCAGAAGTGGACACAGCACTCCTGATGTTGTCTCACCAGTGCTGAGTAGAAGGGAATTACCACCTCCATCAACCTGATGTTGACACTCTTAGCACAGCCCAGGATGGTGTTGGCCTTCTTTGCTGCAAGGGTGCATTGCTGGCCCAAGTTTGTGAGATTCCTGTTGACCCTTTTCTCCAGCCTGTCAGTGTTCCTCTGAATGGCAGCACAACTGTCTGGTGTACCAGCCACTCCAGTCCTCCCAGTTTTGTATCATCAGCAAACTTGCTTGAGAGTGCACTCTGTTGCATCATCCAGGTCATTGATCAAGATACTAAACAGTACTGGTCCCAGTATCAACCACCAGGGTACACCACTAGTTCCTGGCCCTCAGCTTCATTTTGTGCTGCTAATCACAACCCTTTGAGGCTAGCAGTTCAGCCGGTTTTCAGTCCACCTCGTTGTCCACTAACTCAGTCCGTACTTCATTGGTTTGTCTATGAGGATGCTATGGGAGGCAGTGTCAAAAGTCAAGACAAACAGGATTCACTATTCTCCCCTCATCCACTGAACCAGTCATCCCACTGTAGAAGGCTGTCAGGTTGTTGAGGCATGATTTCCCTTTGTGAATCCATGCTGACTACTCCCAATCACCACCTTGTCCTTAACAGTCCTGGAAGCCGTTTCCAGATATATTTGCTCCATCACCTTCCCAAGGATTGAGGTGAGGCTGACCAGCCTATACTTTCCTGGATCCTCCTTCTTGCCCTTCTTGAAGATAGCAGTGACATTTGCTTCCTCCTCATCTTCAGGAACTCCTCTGCAGATCACCATGACCTTTCAAGGGTAAACAAGAGTGGCCTCGCAATGACATCAGCCAGCTCCCTCAGCTTTCACAGGTGTGTCCCATCAGGTCCCATGGACTTGTGTATGTCCAGTTTTTAAATGTTCCCTAACCTGATCCTCCTGCACCAAGGGTAAGTCCTCCTTGCTCCTGGCTTTCCCACTGGTCTCAGGGAATAGGATTCCTGAAAGCAAGTCTCACCAGTAAAGGCTTAGGCAAAGAAGGCATTAGTACCTCGACCTTTTCCATGTACTTTGTCACCTCTGCCCCATTCAACATCAGGCCCACATTTTTCCTAGTCTCCTTTATTTTTTTTCTTTTTTTCTTCTTTCTTCTTTTTTAGCTACAAGTAAATGCAAGAGAGCTAGTGTAGCTGGATGACTACAGAAGGAGAAATCAATGTTAGCAAAGAATGGGGCTGCAGTGTAGATGCAGGAGTGTTATTATTGTGAACAAACTCCACTAGTGGCAGAACAGTCACCTTGGAGGAAGTCGCTGCAACACTAGAGGTATCGCTCCAGGATCCGATTAACTCTTTCCATCTGCCTGTTTATCTGGGGGTGATGCAAGTTAGAGAGGTGGGTTTGCATGAGGAGGAGATCTGTGAGCTCCTTCCAAATCCCTAGCCTTCTATAAGAAAATTCAATATGTGTCTAATGCCATAGAATTTAACTGAACTAGTCATGTGGGGGAGCTTTGCTGTTTCTGTAGAAGTTTATAGGGTTGAGGCCATTGTCTTTAGTGACTTTTCTAATACTGGTATAAGAAAAAAATTAAAAGGTGATTACTTGCTATCCTGGAATATAATAGTGCTGTACTGGAAAGGCATTCCTGTAAAATGCTTAAAAGGATCCTCCATTACAAGAATTTATAATCCTGAAAATCCTATCAGCAGTTTCACCAAGAAAGCAGGCAGTGCCATGAAGTTAATTCTCAGGAGACAGAATGCCTGAAGAGTGGCGATTTCACTTTAATAAGTGATGGAAAAGAAAATACGGCTGTAGGCAAACTGTAGATACTACATTTCTCTGGACAATTAATATTAAGACGGACATTAGTAAAAGGCTGAACAAGAAAAATGTGTGAAACTCATGTTTCTGCATGGGGTGGACAATTTAGTGACAGCACACACAGATAAGGCTGAGGTACTCAATGCCTTCTTTGCTGTGGCCTTCATCAGCAAGGTCTCTCAGGCCTCTGTGCTTACAGACAGGATTCAAGGAGGAGGACTACCAGCAATGGGTGAGGATCGAGTCAGGAACTACTTGAGAGAACTTGACCCCTATAAGTCCATGGGAACTAGAGAGCAGCATCCAACGGTGCTGAAAGAACTGGCAGATGTCATAGCAGGGCTGCTGTCTTATCATCTTTGAAAGGTCATGGAGATCAGAGGAGGTCCCTGACAGCTGGAGAAAGGCAAACAAATGTTGCACTCTTCTTCATAAAAGGCCAGAAGGATGATTCAGGGATCTACAGGTCAGTTAGACTCACTTTGGTCCCTGGGAAAATTATGGGGCGAGTCCTCTTGGAACACATTTTTGGGCACATGAAGGATAAGAAGGTCATTGGAAACAGCCAGCATGAACTTCTCCAAGGTTAAATCATGCCTGATCTACCAGATTGCCTTCTATGATAAAACAACTAGATTCGCGGATGAGGGAAGAACAGTGGATATCATTTGCCTTGATTTTACAAGCAAGGCTTTCAACACTGTCTCCCCCAAAATTCTTGTATCCAACTTTGGATGTTATGGTCTGGATGGGTGAACAACTAGATGGGTAAAAAACTGGGTCATTGAGCTCAGAGGGTAGTGTTAATGGGTCATACACTATCTGCTGCTAAGGTAGGCTGCTAAGGCTGCTAAGAAGTGGAGTACCACAAGGGTCTGTCCTGGGACCTTTCCTGTTTAACGTCTTTATCAATGACTTTGAAGAGGCAAGGATGTGCATTCTTATTACATTTGTGATGACACCAAACTGGGGAGGACAGTCGATACACTCAAAGGCAAGGTTGTCATTCAGAGGGACCCAGCAGGCTGTAGGAAAGGACTGACAAGAACCTTATGAAATTCAGCAAGGACAAATGCAAAATCCTGCACCTTTGGAAGAAATAATCCCTTGCAAAAATACAGGTTTAGCAGATGGCCTGGGGAACGGCAGTGCTGAAAAGGACCTGGGGATCTTGACAGAGGGCAAGCTGAACATGAGCCAGCAGGGTGCCCTGGCAGTAAAGAAGATCCAAAGCATCTTGGACCATATTAACATGAAAATAAGCAGTAGATTGAGGGAAGGGATTATATCCAGCACTCAACACTCATTACACTGCATCTAGATTACTGTGTCCAGTTTTGGGCCTCCCAATACAAGAAAGACATTGACAAACTGGAATGAGTTTCAGTGGAAGTACACTAAAATGGTCTGGTGCTGGAACCACTAGCCAGGAGAGGAGAGGAGAGGCTGAGAGAACTGGGCTTGTTTAGCCTGCAGAGAGCAGGCTTCAGGGGGACCTAACAGCACTACTCCTTCAAGTAACTACAAGAAGGTTATCAAGAAGACAAAGTAAGGCTCTTTATGACGGTGCGTGGTGCAAGAAAGAATGGTGATAGGCATAAACTGAAAAAAGAGAGGTTCTGACTGGATATGAGGAGAAGCTTTTTCCCCATGAGAACAGTCAAACACTGAAACAGGTTGCCCAGAGAGGCTGTGCATTCTCCATCCTTGGAGGTTTTCAAAATCACAGTGGGTAAACAAACTGAGCAGCCTGATCTGACCTCCTAGCTGGTGCTGCTTTGGACAGGCAGTTGGACTACAGACCTATGGAGGTCCCTTCCAACCTGAATTATTCAGTGATCCTATGATTCTAATGCATATACCTTTACATTCTGATTTGTTCAGAGGACAATAATTAGGCATGTACTTCTATTATGTACCTATACTAATTAGTATTATAGTAATAAAAATGTCAAACATTATAATGTACCTATTTTAGATAATGGTCCTGTCAAAAAGGATCTATCTGGTCAAGGAATTATATCAGACAATAGTCAGGATGACCAATCCAAGGTATGTAATCTGATTTTAACTTCCACTATATAAATATGCATTAATTAAAATCTTCTCATTAAGCTGCAGAACAGGGATACCATTTTATCATTCTGATTTCATTTATAGACCTTACTGCAATCATTTTCTGTATGAAATATGAAAACAGACTTCATTATAAAAAGCTGTTGTTGTGTATGTTGGTTAAAACTGTACATATTGTTAGAATTATATGTAAATATCTCATTAAATCTCACATTTATGTAAGATCTACTGCTTTCTATGTCATTTCTGAGTTAACAAAAATGTATTTGTGATCCTACTGGTGCCAAACTGCTCATTCATTCCCATGACAAGGTTTCTTTTCTTTGCATTCATAAGTACTTAATTCTACAAGTGATCTCGGACTTTATTGATCTTGACTGAAAAATACTTCAAAACCTAGGAAACAGCAAGATTCTGGTAACACCAATCAAGTTAAATGCTGCCATAGAAGACTTAAGTTTGAATCTTTTCTTAAGCTGGCAGAAAGCAAAAAGTCAGTTGCAGTACAGCAGTGAAAATCAGAATAAGCTTAGAACCAGGAGACTTAATTTTTATCTCTTGGCCTTCATACCCTTTGTTTCTCAACCTCACTTCTGTCTACCATTTTTGTTGGTGCAATGATGTTCAGTTGGAGGCTTCAGTTAAATTAGGCCTTCTTTACATCAGCTGAAACTATTGCTCCTTAATAGGTAATACAATAAACATTAAATATAATTAAATAAATGAATATAATATAGAATCATATATTTTTAACAGTGAGTGCTGTGAACATTCTCAGCATTAGTCTTTCATGTTCTTTTACCTGCACTCTTCCACAGCTCTCTGTACGTGCCCAGCTTGGTGCTGCATCACAGAAATTGTTGAAGAAAGGAAAAAGTATTCCCGACGAATTGCTAATTGACATCCTGTTGGAAGCCATTAAGTATGAAATTGTGTAGCTTTGTTTCTCGGTTATTTAGAATGTAATTATCCAGTTTGTAGGTCCATGTCCACCTATTTCTCTTTATTGAGTATTTTATTGGAACACTGGCATATTCTACTGGGAAAGTGAGCTAATCAGCAAAGCTAGTTAATGCTCATTTTAAAGCAGTTGAATCTAGCCCTAAATTATACAGACATAATTGTACAACACTGATGGTAAATACAAAGTACACATGACTAGCACATAGTCATTAAGTATAACTAATGTCTTTATTTTGCTGTACATTCATTAGTAGAAAGCTATTCAGCATGTGCTAATATTTTTCTTTTAATTTTCGTGTGAGATGCATAATCCAAGCATCTGTACTTTGGCAGTTAGGTTTATTTGTTTTTGTCTATTCTTGCGTGACAGAAAATTGTCTCATCTGCCCTGATGTGCAATTAGTACTTTAAGTTCCCAGATGAGTATCACTAAAGTTTTACTACTCCCATTAGTACTTTAAAGTTATGAAGCAGATTTTACTACAGTGCAAAAGTTAGCAGAGGAAAATAGTGAAATTCATCTCTGATCACAGTTTATATAGAGACTGGTTTTGAAAACTTCATCAAGACAGCAAAAATTGTTCTGTTTTCTTCACTTTTAGTTGTATTTCATGTTATCTTCTCATTGGAAAGCTATTGCTTTGCAGTTTTAGTTTTAATGGTCTTCATATTTGTTATTTGTCAAGATATTAAATATACTGAATTCAGAATGAAAGACTGCTAGGGCAAGTTCTTCTTTAGGTGTTCTTATTATTATGCTGTGATTTCACTGTATAATTCTGGCTCTTCATTTACATTTAGCCAAACACCACCAGAGAAGGGCTGGATTGTGGATGGATTTCCAATGACAATAAATCAGGCAAAGCTACTTGAAAAAGCCTTTTCAGGGATTGATCCAGACAAAGCGGATGCAAAAGATGAAAACTCTGGAAAGCTCTTATTGGTTGCAGATCCCACAGACCCTAACAAACCATCTGTCCCCTCACCTGTGTTTGATTTTTGTATATTATTGGATATATCAGATACCACAGTACTGAAACGCATGGCTAACTTGAAATGTGAGTTTCTGACTACCTTTAAATAAGTTAAGTGACAAGCAGATTCTGATAAAAGGGGAAAATTAACATTGCTATAATACTGAAATGACTAAATCTCTCGAAGTTTGTTGTGAGTACTTTGCAACATAATAGTGAGTTGCATATTTTCATTAAAAATATAAAGTATATAATACATATAATACATACCATATTATATTTATATATAATATATAGTATTATAGTAATTATTTTGCACATATTATTTATTATATTTTTATAATTTATATATTATGTAAATATAATACATATAATATGTATTATATGTATTTTTATATGTATTTTTTATATATATATAAAATAAACTTGAAATTCTTGTTAATTTAAAGAGCTTGTGTTGCCAAAACACTTTGAAAATGTGATAATACATGATATAATTGCAGGAATCCAAAGAGAATATATTTCATAAGATGTAATGTGGTGATAGAAGGAGTCAAAAGAACAAAAAAGATATCAGAAATATATGAAATTGGGCTAATTCTAACCAATTAAAGGGTTTTTTTTTAATCTAGAGAAGACTCAGAGAGAGAGGATACCTGATCTTCAGATGCAATGGAATATCTGTCCATTGTTGACTGGGAAAGGAATAAATAGCTTGAGTTTCTTCAGGGAAAATTCAGATTAGACTGGGAAAACCCCTTCTAATTGTAAGAATAATTAACCCTGAAATAGTCTACTCATGTGAATGTCTCATCTCTACCTCTGGAAAACTCTAAGATTGCAAAGCATCCATCAGGATTGTTAGTGCTATAATTAGTTCTGCATTCAACCAGGGGACGAGGCAAGACGGTTTCTTCAGGTTCTTTCCAGCTCTGTTTTGTATTTCAGTGATTTTCTCTGACTTTTCTTTTTGTAAGAAGTTTGGCATCCAATTTTTAGGTGAAAAAATGTAAGATGAAAGAATTGAAATGTTTCTTTTAATAATTATTTTATCTAAGGCCTATAATTAGACTACATAGTTACTTTTTTTGACATATGCTCATATATGCTGTTTCACACAGCAGATAAATCAAAGTCATCTCAAATCGAACAGGAGGACAACAATCAAACTTCAGATGCCGAAATCCAAGAAGAGAAGACTGACTTAGCCAGGGACCAGATGCTACATAGGTATGTTATATGAAGTACAATAAAGTTGCTTCAGTCGGATGTTTAGCCTTATAATCAATCTGAACCTCACATGTGACCCATGATGATACTGACATGCCTACCGTTAAGACTGTACTTCAGAGTTTCTCTGACATGAAACTTAGAGGTATTTTCATTCTTGACACAATATAAATAATCCTACAAGATAAAACTTTATGTTTTTCCTTTTCCAAAATATAAGAAGATTTTCTTATTCAAATATGTATTGAATGAACTACATACACATATGTGTGTGTGTGTGTGTGTGTGTGAGAGATGTAATGTGTAAGGTGATTGCCCTTTGTGTGAAATGCACTTGGTCTGAGTTACAGATTTCCTAAAATGGATATCTTCCACTATTATATTTATAAAAAAAGTTTTGTATTTTTTTGTTGAATCATTAGATATTTGAATTTACATAAAGAGGAAAATCAAGAAAACATTTGTTTCTAAGTAATCGATATTGTTGATTGTTTTAGACTATCATATTATTTAAGACTATCATTTATTATTATTGTTTTAGTTGTGATAAAAGAAAATATAGGTTTAACTTGTGACAAGAAAAACTAAGATACACTAGTATAGACTAAGAAGTCTATACTTCTAAAAATAGGATTTGGGAAATTTTCCTATATTAAATATAAAAAGGTTGATGTGCGTGGAATACTATTTGGCTGGATTTGTTTTAATATTAGATTAGATTTTTTTTTATTACTTTTGTTTATTGGTTAGGCAAAATGTTTTATTTTCCTGCAGTTATTTCAGTAGTTACATTGATATAATTTTTGTAGAATTTCAGGCTTTCTAGACACATGGCCAAAATTAGAGAAATGGTTTTCAATCCGTCAAAATATTCTAGTGAAAGTCAATGCAGAAACTGAAGAAAGTCTTTTGTGTAAAACAGTAAAGGAAATCCTTACGGAAGAAATTGCCAAAAGACAGAATAGAAGTAAGTTTTTCAGTTCCTACTTTTTACATTTCAGTAAGAAAATTCTTTGTTGTTTATAATTAAAACTAATAATTAACATATAAAACTGCATGAAAACACTGGCCATTTGCACTGGCCCTGAGAGATGTTGCAGATTTCTGAGTCAGTGATAGAGTTTTTATTCATGCTGCAGATATTTATGTATATAAACAAAATTATTTTCTACATGCAAAATATTGTCATGTAATTTTATTTGAATATTTTCTTGGCAATGCTCAGAATAGCTTTGCAGAGGCAAATATGTTTCCTCTGATAAGTGTACTTTTATCATTTTGACAATGGAAAATTATTTTAATGGTATAAATGGTAAGGTTTTGATTTGGATCAATTAAAAAATAATGACTTTTATATACTAATATGTAAAATTAATATAGTCTGGTTTTATTTCACTTTTATACATGTAATTAATTACGTATAAGCCGTATAAATTGGATCCAAATTCTTTGAAATTCAGTGGTATAAGGTTGGAGAAATGTAATGGTGTGACTCCCTTTTCAAACTGCTACAATTTAATGTTAAAGAGCACATTTCTCCAGTTTCTCAAATATAAATGGGCACATTAATTTTATAGATTCATTCAAATTAATTTAAATATATGAAAAAAGTACACAGTAAATGTTTGTTGTTTTTACAGATATTGTATAATTTACTTCTACTGTTGGTTCAGAAGCTATAGGGTGATTCATGTATTAACTTTACCAAATTCTATGTGATTTGTTGAAATTATTTTGAAGAAAAAGAACTAGAAAAATTAGAATCTGAAAAGAAAAAGCAATTTTCTAAACCTTTACCCCAAGCTAAAATTGTGGCAATTGTAGAAAATAAAAACAAAGAAATGGAATCACTCCCCCAAGAAAGAGGACTATCCCCACAAAATCCCACAAAAATTCTCAGAGGTTTGTCAGTCATAGTGGAAACACTTTTCTTCATGTTTTGCAATTAAGCATTAGAAATAAGAATTGCCAAAATATAAAATAGCCGAAATATAAAACGATGACCTTGAGAAAAATGAGAGCCTATTTCCTGCTGGATAACTGCCCTGGAACTCAGAATTTTTCTATTACCTTTTTACCTTTTCAAAGGATATGGACCAGTTTTACATAATATTAAAGATTTTGAGAAGAGGTTTTAAAATATTTAAAAGAAAGAGTCAGTTGGACATATTTATAATCTCTGAAGTAAATGATTATTAAATCCAGTCCTTTTCTTCTGGTTTAAATTTTACAGCTAGCATCGTTACCACATGGGATAGCATAGTGACAGTATAGGAAAGACTGACCTGCCATTATCAACATATACTATTTTATCACCAACAGCTTAAAAACATGGATAACTCAGTGTTATTGACATCTCTTTTGCTGTGTCAATATTGCATTTTTCCTCTTAAGGACCCTTTTCCTCTTAATGAACTCTAATGAGTTCATTCAGAAAAGGGCAGAATCATCTAAAAATAAAAAAGTAAAGAAAGATTAAGTATCCTGTGGAAAAGATGCATCAAGTAAATCAAGTTAAGTAAACATTTGAATCACCAGGTTTTATGCTGGCAATTGTTCAAAGAACCTCTTGATATATTGGCCACCAAAAAAACAGTCAGTATTAATTAGTTGGAAAGGTACTCTTAACTGTAAAAATTTAGACTACTATTCCTGCAAAAGGCTTCCATTTTATCAAAATTTCTTTGAAGTAACACACCTGGCAGATAATTGGATGGAGTGTTTTTGAAGAACTACCTGACTTGAATAGTTTTTTTCATGTGTTTGATATAATTCATGGCCCCACTGGAATCAGTGGCAAAATTCCTGTTGATGCAAATGAAGTCCATATTTTCTGGTTAGAATTCAGCTCTGCTGTAGAAGTACTGTAAGGACTACTTACTCCCTGTGGAAAAGTTCTCTCTCTGGTTAGTTAATAATGCCTAATTTCATGTTTGAGTTGATAGATTCCATGCTGTCCTTCACTATTAGGTTAATATGAGCAAAACAGCAGTATGAGAGTATATATTAATGTCAGACATCAATAGGATTCTGGGAGTCATATGGCAAAGGGAAATACAGAGATTAGTTCTCAAAATATTTAGCAGAAGTACTCTTGGAATATTTTATTTGGCTGATAGTTTATGTTCTTTTTATCACCCTACATCAGGACTAAGATATGCAGTTGTTGCATTGAAGCACTCAGCAAGACAGTGTTTTTCAAATGCAGATTTGTCACAGTTAAAAGCAAGTAAACCAAGAAATAGCTTTACTTTAAATATTAAACTTATTTCAACAAAAAGGATAAGACTTACAACAGTGGTTTGATGCAAGCCTATTTATTTTCTCTGAATATTTTTAAATTCACACCAGAATTGACTAGAATTCATGCACATGATTCTAAGCAATTAATTAACTTCACATTTAACCTGGAAGTTTAGTTGCTGTAGGGTCCTTTTATAGTCACTGAAGAGAATTTAATATCTTTCCAGAGGTCAATTCAGATTGTAAGGCTGAATCATGCTCTGGAGCTGCTAACTATGTTCAGTATTATTTTGCTATACTTTAGGTTCCTCTTTTACCAAGTTTAGGACAGATTCTCCTCCCAAAGTAGTATGGATGCAGGCTGCACGTAATTGTTCTCATAGGGCTCAATTTGACCCCCATGTCTTTTACATTTAGGGGTGAAAGGTAGACTTATTTCATCTGACTCAGCTTAGATGCTTCAGGGAAGGCTTCATCTTACTGTTTCTTCTTGCTGCCAGTTTTCTTATGGATTTTTCAGATTTTCTTTCAGCTACCAGGGTTAGTTTTTTTGCTTGCTTCTCTACGAAATGATCTTTTCTCTCTCTTTTTCTTTTTCCCTAGCTTTTTCCTTTTTTTCCCCTCTTTCCTTTTATGCTATGCATCATCTTTCATACTTCTCAGCTTTTCCTTAGTGTAAGGTTTGTTTTCCATTTTAGGCCAGATTTAGGTCAATTTATCTGGTTGTTTATTCTTCAGTATTTGATTTTCTTGATGCACTCTCTTCCAAGCCTTGGTGCATGGAAACTGTATGTGCTTATATTCCTTCTCGAATTAAGCAGGGAGTCCTTGAAATCATGATAGTTGTAGTGAATCTCAGAATTATAACAATACCATTGACCTTGATTTACCTGGTAGATAATGTGCTTCGTATTTATACATAACAATTCATTATCTTCCTGCTTCTCTCACAGTGATGGCTTTAGAAAAGTAACAATCCTGCAAAATATAGCTTAGCTGAAAAGTGATTGTGTAACTATGGCATCACTGATTTGATCAGTATATTTTTTGATGAACAATACATTTGAGCTTGTCAGAGTAGCATAGATGTCTACTTCTGTTTATTTACACTTAAAATACATTTGAAGGTACTAATTATACATTCATATACAAGGCTCTGTTGAAGAAAAATCACCAGGCAAAAAGCCTTCACAAGCCACATCTGAAGATCTACCTCCACCTATTCCTGTGAGACCACCACTAATTAAACCAGGATCAGATGAGTGGGTCTATGTAGATGAACCACTTCCCAAGGTACATTCATTCATGATTAGATACTAGAGTATGTATTTTTCTCAATATTTTATAACATATTCTACCTAAACTTTTTCTGTCATTACAAAATATTTTCTTCAATATTTCCAATATATAAAAGTTGAAAGAGACACTAATATTGTATTACAAATATCTAAAAATACAAATAGCAGCTGTTACTAGAATGTTATGCCACAGAGAAGCAAACACTGTTTAAAATGTTGGAGTTTGGTTTTGGGTAAATTCCTCACCATGATGGTGATGAATAGTATGTGGATGCCAAAATAATAAGACTTTTTAATATTATGAAATATAAACCTAGATTTACTAGAACTTAAGCCCATTTACCCAGTTTCCTGTCTCTGACAATGGCCTGTTGTGGATACCTGGGGAAAGAATGTAAGAACAGGGTAAGTATGCATTGGTTTTTCTCCTAGGATACTCTAATATGCTTTCCCCAGGACACCGCTCTAGCTTCCAGCAATCTGAAGTTTAGGGGTTTCCTGAGATGATTTTATATCTGCATCTTTGTGTTTAGTAGCTCTCAATAGACTTCTCCGTGATTTTATCTAGTTGCTTTTTTGAAGTAATTTACATTTTGGTCTCCATTGTATGTCCTGTAAAATTACACCCTTTCTGAAAAATTATTTCTCTTTCTTTGCTTTAAACCTATTGTCTGAAAGGGTCATTGGATGACCCTAGTTTTTGTATTGTGAGATGCAATGAATAATAATTCTGTATTCACTCTCTGAAGGTACTTAAGATGTTACATAGATCTATCACATCTCCCTTCTTCATGCCCTCTCAGTGTTGCTTTTCCAGTCCAGTCATAATCTGTTAAACTCTCCTCATGTGGAAGCAGTTAAATACATTGGATCATGACTGTTGCCTTCTGTCTGTCTGTCTGTTCTAGTTCTACTGTAAATTTTTTGAGATGGGGAGCTGGGACTGCATGCAGTGTTTGAGAGTGGATTTGAGAAGAGCACAATGATGTTTTGTATTTTGTTCTGTAATTCCATTCCTAACATTTACCCATTTTGCCTTTATGACTGCAGTTAGCTTGCATATTCTTTACATCTCTTTCTGAGTAACTGAAGTTCATAACTCAATATGTTGGGTTCCCTCTGGCCATGGGCTTTATTTTGCATTTCGTGACATTCAATCAGTCACTTTTGCAACACTCGACAGTCAGCTTTTATTTTTACCATTTTGAACAATTTTGTACCACCAAACGTTGTTACCTAACTACTCATCCTTCTTCCTTTCATTTATGAGTGTATTAAAAAACATAGATATCAGCAAAATTCCACTGGGACTTCCCATTCATTGTGAATACTGCCATTTTCTCCTAAGAAAATGCATTATATGTTGGTACGGTATATATAATCAGTTGTAAATAGGTCAGAAGAAATACACAGAGAAAGAAATCGATAAGTAACATGATTTCCTGAAATAATATTTCTTATATTTGCTAATGATACAGCAAAATGGGTTACCAAGAAATGTATCAATTAATTTTGATGTTTTTAAAAATAATTCACAGGAGATACCTGATTTTTTAGTACCTTACTGGGAAATGGTAGAAAATGCATATGTAAATACCATCAAAACTATACTTAGATGCCTAAGGGATGAACAGCACTCTGGGATTTATTACTTAGCAAATACTAGGTGAGTAGAAATAGCAGTTTATTACCTTAATATTAATATTTTCTATTTTTCCCCTGACATTCTATATGTCTTTTAACACTAAAATTATTATCACAATTCACAGAAAAAATTTCCAGGATTATCTGAAGCGTCCAGATCTTAAACAGGAGTTTGTATCTCAGTGGCAATCAGATTTTAATTCAATTCCTGATGACCTGTGGGAAGATGAGGAAACAAAAGCAGAACTACACCAAAGAGTTACTGTAAATAAGCGGCAAAAGTTATAATACACCCTGAAGTATTATCTGCCTGTATACCAGATTGGTGTAATAAGAATGATATTGTCATTTAAATTCTTTATTTTTTACCGCTCCTCTAAAACTATTTCAGTTCCCCTTGTACATAAAGGGATAATTCACAATTATTCCTTTGGTTTTTGGCCATATCTTTCTTATGTTTTGCTTCTTTTTTTAGATTGTACTGTGGTATTCTAGCACATCATAGAGTAAATATTTCTCTGCCTTCTTTGTCTTTACATTTTATGGTTTTCAGAACTTACCTTGGCCTACCTTGGCCCTGCATATAACAACACTCCTGTCTTCCTGTCTTGTGGCATACAGGTCTGCCATGCCATTTCCATGCAGAGATGGCGATTGGGAACAGAGGGTTTGCATACATGTATGCTTAATAGGTCCCCAGTGCTGTCAGTGAGCCACATAATGTTGCTATTAGATATAGTCACTAGTTGAAAAACCTTTAGCTATAAAAAATCATCCACATTAAAGAAAAATGGAATGGACCTATGCCAATCGGAAGAATATTTGAACACTGACGTAATTTCCTCAGAATTTATCACATTGCAAGTCCCTTTAGGGTATTCTTCTTGTAATTGCATCAGCTAGCAAACCGTTCAAGCTGAAAGTTTTTGGTAGTGTTGGGAGTGTAGCTGTTCGTATTCTCACTTCTTTTTCTAGATTAGATAAGTCTTTCTGCTGGGGGAAAGCAAGGCAATCTAGTATGGTCTTCTTCCTACTCATTCATCTCATACATTTGGATTCTTCTGTCTGGCACATTTGTAAAGCTACTTTCTGTAAGCTCTCTGTAAGCACAAAATACATAACTCTTTGACCAGGCTTTGACCTTTATAGTAATGAGGAAAAAGCCCTAAATGGGAAGGTTCCTTAGCCACAAGCACAATTATAATTTAAAATAATAAATATAAAAAGATACTTTTCTCTCACAGTTATTTCTTATATATGATTTTGTAATTTAGGACCTGAGAAATCGTCTCTGGGATATCTGTGGTAACAGAAGGGAAGAAGCTGACCAGGAACGTACTGATATCATGAATGATGGCTGGTTACCTGATCATAAGGGGATTGCAATGAACCATTTTTTTTCTCTTATGCAGGTATGGTGTGGAGCTGTTCTACTAAGTCTGCAATGGAAGAAGATAATGAATTAGATTTGATTTAGATTTGGAGGACTATAATCCTCAGAGGAGTTTCATGTGGTTAGCTCTGAATAAGTGAGGTATCAAGAATTAGATAAGCAGATGTCCATGCCTCTTCTGAATTAAACTAGATAGCTAGAAAATAAAAGTAAATAACATTCCATATATTTAACCATTTTGTGGCAGAAAAGGTTAAGACAAATACCATTGTTATTGTCCAAAACCCTCAAATTTTCAGTTTGTAATATATAGTGCTACTTTTGGCAGTTTATCCATCCAGTGAATCAGCTGAGTTTTGTAACAAAAATGTCAGATCTGTTTATCCCTTTGTGATCATATTGACATCTGCTCTTAATTTGGTTAAATTATATAATTCGCTGCTGTTACAGGGCCACTGGCTATTAAAGTTGTCCTGTATTTCCCATAACAAGAAATTATTTCAGTGACAACTTCACTAATGTAGCTTGAAATGTTACTTACCGACCGATCTGAAAATCTGCCAGGAATGGTTGTGCAGAAAGTGATGTGTTGTTGTTCTTGAGAAAACCTCTTAAAATTTGACACAGCTTTCAGACATTAACTTGAAAGCTTTCAGAAATCTGTCTTCACTTAGTTGGCCCTCACCTTCCCCACATTCAGCCTTTCCTCTCATTCAGCCAGACCGTGGGTTACTTCAGTTTGTGAATTAAAGAAAGATTTTCCTGTGATGGCCCTTCTAGGTGCTTCAGCTGGGATCAGGGTCAGGGCTTTAAAACGGAATAGAAAAGCTTTTTTGTATGCTGAGTGACATTTCTGTTAAAGGTTTGGCAGCTCTAAAGAAGATAATGAAAACTGTGCTTTAAACATGTGAAATGCCATGTTACGCTAATGTGCGTGAAAAATCTGGCCCAAGCAGCTTAAATTGGCCTCCCTGGCCTTCGTTCTCCGTGTTATTTTACATGCTTACTAAATGGGGGAACCACTCCCTAATCTCACATGAGTGTTCTAATAATTTAAGCAGTGTTTGTGAAGTATTCAGTTGCTATAGTGAGGAAATATTAATTCTATTTTCAAAGAGTCTAAATAATGCCCTAAATAAAGACTAAGGTCACTGACTAAACAAAGAGGTCTAAATATGAAATAACTGCTGACTAAATGAGCAACATGCATCCTGTAATTGTTGTCTGTAAAAAGATAGTTATATGATTATGTATTTAAAAACTATATCTTATATGCATAAAGGAGCAAAATTAAAGTAATATTGCTGAGCTCAAATTGTTCATTATGAATCTAGTTTCACCTGTCTTCTGTGGATAAAGAGAATAGCCGGTTAAAATTACAAACATGCATATTAACCTTATGTAATGTGTATGTTTTTTCCTAAAAAAAAAAAAAGTAAAGCAGACAATTTTTTTTTTTACTTTAGTATATATTCCCCAAAATAAATGAATTATTAATGCTAAAAACTACAAAACTAAAAATATTACTACACCTTTATGTTATGGCTTTGTTTGAGAAACAGCCAAAAAATATCTGGTTCTCTGGTCTTAAGCTCTCCTTCTGTGGGTTTTTTTGTGGAAAGTTACATATATTCCCCAGGTGCCTCTGTTACTGTATAAAAACATATATTTGTGTAAATTCCGTTTAACAAGGTCTGAACCTTAGCAAGGTTATATCAGATTTCTTTCCAGCTTTCTCTGTGTACGCTGTCATACTAAAAGTTGTTTTCTCTGTAACTTATGGATAAGTGCTGTTTTACACCACACAGTTTTATCCTTCGTTTTGTGAATGTGGTTTTGTGCATTTTCCCATGAATATTTAGTACTGTTTTGTCAGTTAGAAACAAACACCCTGCTGTATCAATAAATCAAAACATGACAGGTGTTAAATGTTTTTTTGAATCTCACTTGATTTCTCCTAAGAGGAGTCACACGAATTTAGGTGTGTAATGTGTGTTGAATTCTTCGGTCTAGAGAAACTGTATTGCTTTTTAAATTTTTTTCTCCATCACTTAACACTTTTTAGTTTGGATTACAAAAGATTTTTAATTATTTTGAACAAAAAGATCACTTTAATTTGGGGGTAGTGATAGACTTGCTAGCATAGAAATACATATACATCAAAATATATTGTACTTAAATTGAATGTATCAAATAGTATTTATTGTAAGGAATTTCCCTGTTTTTAACCCTTAGAAATACCTGAGTGAAAATTGAGAATTCTAATTTGAAAGACATTATTAATACAAGTTGAAGTATGCATTAAATACAGTCTAAATACTCAAACAAATATGTTTGTTATTCTCCCTCAAAGGGTCTTATGATTTAGAGTTGTTTTTGCTAGCATGTATTTAAAAATATAACAGAAAGTTTTTGTTCTGTCCTGTTTTTAATATCAATCTGTCTGTCTTTTCTTCTTGAGGTTGAAGTGGATCGTTTCCAGGATACAAAGAGACTTCTTCATGACTATTATAGGGCGATGGAAGGAAAAATCCCAACAGATGGCAGTCAAGATTTTACTAGAATTCCATTGTTAGATATTACTGATTTAGAGCAGAAAGAAGATCAAGTCAAATCAAGAAGGTAAAAATACATTATTAAATTATAAAAATATCAATGTACAATGCATTGATAGATTTGTGGGTATATTTCAAAGGACAGGTAAACAAGAATTTTTAACTAGGCATTATAGTCAAATGATGAATCTTAAATCATCTTATAGATTTAATTTATCAATGATTTTTGACTGATCTACCTACATCAAGTCCACTAATACACGTCTGAATTATCAAACATTTTGAAAGCTTAGAAAGAAATGTGCTAGAGAAATGTTTCCTACTTCGCCCTGCTTTGCTGACAGTTTCCAGCACAATCCTCACATAAGTAAGTTAAACATTATTCTGGAACATTAACAGGTTTAAAATTGGCACAGACAAAGATAATTAAATGGATTATGGGCTGACAGATATAAATCAAAGCAGCCTAGAAAGATGCACAGAACTGAATGCAATATTCAGGATAAGGGATACTATCAAATAATTTCACAGTATTAAAAATGCCATCAATAATAACACCTCCAGATGCATTTTTTAATACTTAGAGTTCATTTAGAAACCATCTGAGTAATGGAGTTGTGCTTTTATCCCAGGTGGAATATACCAGCAGATCGCTCACTCGTTTGACCTAGTTAATAACAAATGGATAACATCTATTATTATTCCTTCTCTTATGCGGTTACACTAGCCAATTTTCTTGTCATCCACACATTTTACAACTACTGGCTGTAGAGAAAGTTCTTCCTTTTCCTGTTGCTATGGCTAATTTTGAAAATAGTGTTCTCATTCTTATTAACATATTCTACAATGTAGTTGTTAACTGTCACTTTACAAAAGATATCATGAACTATGCCTTGTATTTTATTTTTAAGGATTCCTCTAGTTTCTTGTAAACCGCCTTCACCAGATATAAGTACTACCAAGCCAAAAAGCAAGGGAACTCCACTGAAGTTTGTTAAGGATGAGAATTCTTCTGAAAATGTAGTGGCCACTTTGGGAAAAGACGAAAAACTAATTACTGATACATGGCAAACAGCAGTAACAGCAGTAGCAAATATGGTAAGAAATGTTTTATTTACTCAAAGATTTGTGGGCTGGACAGTCAAGGCCTCCCATTCTGTACGCAGTCTAAGCACACAGCCTGTTCATTGTGTATCTCAATTTCATGCCTGTTACTCCACCAATGGTATTTTCATTGAATATGTTTCTGTTTTTATGAGGAAAGCAATAGAATCTCTGTAGTAACAGATCCCTAGAACGTCTCTGTTTATTTTTGACCCCTTCATTCCATTACTGAGAAATATTTTGGACCTTTGCTCTATAAACTTACTTCTTCCACGATAAACTCTCCCCTTATCCCTCAATAGAAGCATGAGAAGAGGAACAAATTTTGTCCTCTGAAACAACTTTTGCTCAAACCTTATAAAACTTCAAAAACTATGGCCACATTCCATTATATATATAGCTAAAAGTAAATTAGGTAGGCTTTTCAAATGGCTGGTTTCTAGGTAAGCCTTTTCTTTTCTTTTGATCATTTTGAAACAAATGAATGTCTGCGCCCTTACAGTGTAGTTGTAGTCTTGCTTTGCATACTGTAGATTCATACTTTTCTCATCTTCCTAGAGTAGTTAGATAATGTGTTATGAGAATTAAAACAACCATCTTTCTCTGTCTTGCCATTTTGCTGTAGAATTTTATTTTTCCTAAATAATCAGAATGTAATCAATTTTAGGTAAAATATCTCCTTTGTTTTATATATGTACGTATGTATGTATCAACAAGTATTTGCAGGAAGTACAGGCTATTTAAAACAGTAGTTGTATAGTATTGATACTATGTGCTTGACTAAGTGTGCAAATATGATGTCAAGGTAACAGCTGAAATACAGTCTAAAGAAACAGAGGAAGAAAAGGAACATCAGCAGCTAGAACTGAAAGAAAGAGAACGTCTATCTTCTCAGACAATGGCAGGCAAAACTACTGGAAAAGATGGCAGAGATACCAAAAAGTTTTCTCCCAAATCAGCTACTAAAAAGAAAGGTATTTGAAATGCAGTGTTTTTAAAGACTGTGAAACTACTGAAATGTAAATATTTCAGTAATACAGAAAAAAGTAATGCAAAATATTTAATTCTGTTTTTGAAATGTCAAATGTAATATTTCATCGTGAAAAGCTGGTAGTGATAAAGGAAGGCAGAGGCCATTGAATGACAGTTGGGTGTATTAAATCATAAGCGTTATTATTTAGGAATAAATATTCTGAGTAGAACCAAGGAAGTAAATATTAATTTTTCTCCATGTGCTGTTTTGGAATTGAAGATTTAGAACTAGTTTATCAAATTAAATCAAATTCTGTTAAATTCTACCTACTTTCTATTATAATTTCCAGCCATAAGTCAAAATATTTGAAGCATTAAAATAAATTGTGGATATGGATAAAACAGCCAATATTCCAGTATATTTCTAAATGAATTTGTCATTAATTGTAGGAGCAGAGATCTATCAGGGTCCATCATTTTTATTTACACCATGCTATATAGTTATGTTATATATAAAGAACATAAAATCTAACAGCATATATAGATCTAACAAAGAACAGACTCCCATTGAAGTAGCTCTTTCACAAAGGCCTAGCAAGAATCTGTCCTGCCCTATTACTTTTTCACTGTACAGGTGGGAATACAAAATTTATTGGCCAAAGAGAAAAAGACCCAAAAGGAACCTATCTCTACCTAGTAATTCAGGCAGTCTGCTGGGAGAAGTCCTAGCTTGTGATGATGTTTATACACTTTTTTCATAAATATTTCCTTGAGCAGGTAGTGGTTTAAGTAACTTTCATTTCTTTCTGCAAAATGGCATCATTTCAATAGGAAGTGAGGACAGTAGCAAAGTAAGAGGGGGGCTTGAGCCCTTGATGTTTGATGGTGGCCTAAAATCTAAGTATCCCATCTCCCGTGAGAAAGCTGTAACTGCAGAGTTATGTATAAAGCAGATGACTTTTTTCTTTGGCAGCCGTTTTATTTGCACTGTACTCTGTGCTATTGCTCTGGTTTGGTTGTGCTCATAGCACACTGAGCAAAATATAGCCCTGAAAAGATTTTGCCACATGGACAACTGATCTATGAACCCAAGGCAGCCTTAGGTGTGTGCTTAGCTGCTCAATCCAGCCAAGGGAGTAGCAGATTCTCAGATTCCTAAATAAGCTTTATGATGAAAAATCAGCAGCTATAAACTATTATGTGGATTGCTTCTTGGGACTAAATCTCGTTTTAGATTTGGTACTAGATGACTTAACCTGAAATCACAAAGCTATAAAGTGACTGAACTGCAAATTAACCTCAGCTGTGCATCCCTTGTGATACGAGATGAAGCATTAACTGATGCTTGTTTTGATTTCATGCCAAATACGGCGTTACTTTAGTACTCCTGCAACAGAATTCTCTTAGTTACACCTATAAGCTAGTAACTGAGAGATACAATTTACCACATGTAATTTTATCACTTCTAGAATTGACCATTCGCTTTATGTTGACCTGATGTGTCATCCAAATGCCATTGGTTTTTTTCCATAACATCTACCTCTATCTACTCTTCTTCTAGAACAAGGCAGTTAGAAAGATCAATATTTTTGAATAATAGTGTTGTGACTGCAGAAATATTTTCATGCAACATTCAAAAACAAAATGGTAAAATACCTTTACAATATCTGTTCATAGCAGAGTAAGTTGAAATAAGCTGTAGTTCGACCCTACAAAAGCAGCCAATAGAGTGATTTAAAAAGGCATAAACTAACATACATCTTTTTTTCCTCCCTGACATTTTACAGTTTTCTTATCAATTGCAGTATTGTCCTTTTTACTGCTTTGATGGTAACCAATAATATTTAATAACATAGCATTTTTACTACAATTTGCTGCACTTGAATTTGTTCCAAAAAGAATATTTATCATTCAAAAGCGGTTTACTTATGTGCAGGTTGTCATAAATTAGTAGATTTTAAGGTCAAAGAGGTCATTTTGACCATCCAGTATCACAACAGAGGCATGCCTATTCAATCGTGTTTTTCCATTGAGAAATACATTTTAGGTTGTTATTTAACTGATTTTACTACATTTTTATATGCTGGAGTAGTTTTGTGTCATGTTAATCTTAGCATGTCATGCAGATGTAAATCAAATGCCTTGAAGAAATCTTAAGTATGTTATGTTGACACAGTACATCTGAGTAACCACATTTGTATTCTCATAAACAGTGATATCAAGTAAGGTAGAAAATGCCATTTTGCATTTCCAAATATGCACTATATTGTGAGTGTATATGTACAGATACACACACATCTCCAAAGTCCAAAGACTTTTAAAGGGATCTATTTTTTTGCAGGAGCACCTCCCCCTATACCAGTGGTTGAAGTAAGTGCTCCTCCTCTAACAGCAGAAGAATTAAAGAAACAAGAACTGAGACTTAAAATAAAGCAGGAATATTTTAGTGCCCTTGAACATGAAGGTATGTTACCATTTGGTTATTTACATTTGGGGGTGATCATTATTCCTAGTCTAGACATTGCAATAGTCAAAACTGTCCACAAACTCTTTTGGGGAAAATGGATGGATAAGTAAGAAAAAGGAGAGGAGAGAAAGGAGGACTGTCTGGAGAAACCAGGAAATTTTTTAAGAAGTAGTCATCAGTGATTTTGTGGTAAATATATTCTAAACTGAAGATAATGTTTTTCATTCTTCTTTTTGTTTCATTTCTTGTGTTTTTCCATGATTAAAAAATTATTCATCATGAGGGAGTAAGTTTGACATGAATGCTTAGCCACTCTTTGCTATTTGATGAATTGTTTTGATCTGGGGAAAAATTTGATGGTAATTAGATATTCCAGTGATGCTCTTCTCTCTGGGTCCCTCTTCCTTAGGCTGCACAGAATTCAAGTAACAAGACACAGGTTTTAGGTTTATTCTTCCAAACCCCTTTCTAGACAGTTCCAAAAGCTACGTACTGTTTAATCTTTCTGTCTGTCTTTCCCAATAACTTCAAACCCACTGGTCCATTTCAGCAAAAAGCAGATGTCTGAAAAACAGAATAAAAGCAGTCTCCAAGTTCGCTGAAAGCAGGATTTGAGTAAAAGAAAAAGACCTCATTCTCACTAAAGGGAAGATAGAACTTAGCTGTTATACACTCTGTTTAGCAGCAGTTGGCTAAGCATCAGCATGTAAATAGTTCCTTGGTAGGGCTATTTTTTGGCTAGTAGTTATTATGAAGAGTAGAGGACAAATAGCAGTTAATGAAGAAAACACAAATTCATAGGGCTTCTTTAGGCCCAATTCATACCAAATGCTTGTACACTTACCACTTTAAAAAAGGTTTAATCCCAAAGTAGCTTAAGAATAAATATTGTAAAAATTTGGGATAATGAGGAAAGGAATGGTTGTTACTTAAAGGATCATAATAGCATGAAGACAAATTTCAATGATTCAGTGATATGCTCTGTTTTCTTAAGGTTGTTTCTTCTTCAATTATATTTAACAAAAAAGTCAAGATAAGCGTGTAAGGAAGACTAAACCTGTTGAGCTATATTTCATAATGACACAGGCACAAAACTTGTTCATTTAAAGATTAGAGTTTCATTTGCAGTTATGGTAACTGGATTATGTATAGTTATACAGATACATATTTAAAGACCTGCAAACCATCACTAGGTGTGGACAGTTGCTAAGTTTTTAATGTTGATTTCATATTCCATTGCTCAGTTGCATCAGAGTGCTTTGCTTTTCATGCTGCTTCTGTTGAGAGAGCAGCTCTATCACTGGAATATGCAGTACCTGCTTCTGAAAATGCCAGGAGACAAAAATTGTCATGCATTTATCCTGGTGGCATACTGAGAGCAACTACTCAGGGAAAATGCAGAGAAGCCACAAATAAGGCAGCACCTCCTTAAACAGTGCTAAGGAAAGGTGACTAGATAGGCAGAAAGCATCCTCTGGGATACTTTCAGTTCCTTCTAACATTTACTGTACTTTTAACTTTGTCTTTTAGAAGTCTTTTCTTTAAAATTTATCCATAACAGGATACTCACACTTGCATCATTAAGTTTCTATGTCTGTTTGCTGTATAGTGTTGATTAAATTCTGTGTCACTTAAATGTTTGTCTCCTGCAACTCTGCATGAGTTTTGTTAAGATATTTGTTACCTCGTGAATTCTGTTTATAGAAGACCCACTTTTGTAAAATACATGGTGAAATAGGAGTGATTCTGAAAAATAAGTAGTTCAAGAGTATGCTGTCTAAATACAAGTTAATGTGTTAAACTTTAGGTCCTTAAGAGTCAGAATCTTCCTCAAATTTTATAAACATTAACTATTATGACATTATTGTTTAAACAGAGGGAGCTGCAAAATCTCGACTAGAGCTTATAAAAAAGAAGGCTTTAGCATTTGTTGAAGAGCTAACAAAGAAAGTAGAAGAAATGTATAAAGATATGGAAAAGTGGCTTGGAGCCCGATTCCTGGCAGAAATGTCTAGGTAATGTATATTCAATTTTAAACAGGAACTTTTATCTTTTAAAATGAAAGACTATGCTAGTAGTAGTAGTGCTTGCTATATAGTTATATATAGAAGCAAAGAATTTGGAAAATATAGAAAATAGTAATTTTATTTCATGAGTTGGAATTTAATTTTACCTTAAGATATCTTGGTAATACCAAGATGGTAATACCTCATTTCTTGTATGATTAGAAGGTTCTGCTGGCAGTAGTAGAGGTAATTATCAGTCCTACTGTTTTTCTAGACTAGAAATTTGGCAGATTTATGAGCGCTGGTAGG
Source organism: Apteryx rowi (assembly GCF_003343035.1). Taxonomy (NCBI): domain Eukaryota; kingdom Metazoa; phylum Chordata; class Aves; order Apterygiformes; family Apterygidae; genus Apteryx; species Apteryx rowi. The sequence goes on along the minus strand of NW_020450994.1, from coordinate 1,332,666 downwards.
CAACCAGCTATTCTGTTTACTAGAAATCTGTATATCAGTTCAGTGGCTTTAGTCACTTTGGAATTGTGGGGTTCTTTTCTTTCCTATGCTTCACACGTGCTGGAACTCTCCACCTACTGTTCTTACCACTGTGTATAACATTTATCGAAAATATTTTAAGGATCATTAAATAATAAATGCTTTTCTTGACCATTTTTCTATCCTAGTAAATAAAATGTGCTTGGGGCTCTATTTGACGCTTAGGCTGCCTGGCATGGAATGGGCTATGTCCATACCATTAAAGTATTTTACTCCTCAAAAGAAAGAGGTCACATGCAAATTGCCTTTTGGAAATGATCTCTGGCATGTGCCAACTTTTGAACAATATCTGGGAATTGTTTGGGACAGTGCTAGTTGGTCAAGGCCAAACACATGCTGAGGGATATTTTACTAATTTAACAGTTCAGACAGTTGACTTCTTTCCCTGTGTAAGTCATACGTATTCCACTTGTAACGGGAGTTCATATGCCTCTTCAGAATGCTACTCCAGAAAGTATTCTGTAGATCTAGGTTTTCAGGGCAGAGCAGAGGACAGGGTATTGAGATGGGCTAAAGGAGGATTACAGCCTGAACGTCTATGCCCCACCCCATAAAACTGATGGAATTAAGAAAGTCTCATCCTTTCATATTTTTCTGTCAAGTCCCTTCTATGGCTCAGATCTGTCTTTATTTGAAATCCTTACAATAGTCTCGGCAATTCTTGCTGCCATAGGAGGGCTGCACTTGCAAATGATTTGTCCGAGTATGGAATTCACACAGAGGATTTGTAATTCTTACCCTAGGGAAGCTACCAGAGTGTAAACACATTAAAATTTCACCATAAGTTATGACCATTGCGTATGAAAAAGTATTCATTGTTTTCTGTATCTACATTTTCAGCGTTGAAAAGCTGATTGAGGTTGCACGACACCATATTGAAAGTTCTAGCAAAATCCAATATGAAATGATTTTAGAAGAGACAGATTTCTTCATCAGCAGTGATATAAAAGTAATTCCTGATCGTGTTCTTCCACCACGTCTTCCACCTGTAGAGACATCTGAAAATAGTACTCTAACTATGTCCCAACTTACTACACTTCATAAACAGTTTCTACAGATGGCACCTAAAGGTAAGAAGAAATTTTCTTTTTCACATCTTCAAGACTGTTAGATGCCTAATTAGAATTTAAGATAACTGCCAGGAGCTGCTAAACATTAGTTGCCTATACTGATAAAGATCATGCTACAATTAAAGATTATGCTACATATAAAAGCAAAGTCATAATGCAGAATATTGTATGTGAAATATGAAATACCAGAACACCAGAAAGCTTTTAGTGTCTTTGCTATGCGCTTTTGTATCCTCAAGACCATGTACGTAATATTCTGTTAATGGGTATCTCTGTATGTTATATGTTTTTAAGAGCTGTACATATCATGCTTACTTCAAAAGTTCTCAGGATATTTGAGGTACAGATCAATTCAAATGCAAGTCTTTAATTCACTTACTACTTCAGATCTCAGTGAAGACTGAAGCTGAATTATTTTAAAATACATTTTTATGAAACTAGTATTTTTATGAAACTATTATATTGGGCCCAAGCAAATTTTTGGTTGTAACCTTAAGTCTTTGGCATCAGTTGAATTCTTCAAGTCAGCCTGTACCAGTTATTTTGAGTAACTTGCAAGTATTCACTCAGACATGTATTTTTACTTTTGTATGTAAGTTTATTGTGCACCTACACTCTAATTATGGGAACGATAGGGTTAGGACATTTGAAAATAACTTCTAGCAAAACTTAATACTGCTATATAAACACTATAAAATAATATGGGTAAAGCATTTTAAAGTGAGATGGAAAGTAGTTAAGCATATTTGCAGAGGGATTCCTTACAACTAGTCTTCCAGATTAATGAATGCCATTAAGATCACAAGATGCAATACGTAAATATGTATTTACAATTTTGGATCCAAGTTTTCCGATATAATAAAGCCACAGAGGCACACTGAAGTTGAATTTGATCCTTTATTCAGAAATACTTTCCATATATATTTATGGAAAATTTTCATTTACCTTTTCAACATGAATTCATTTTAGTCAGAAACATGGTTACAGTTTTCCTTTAAAGAGATGTATATCCTTTTATCTGTAGCGTAGGTGAACAGATGTATGTGTGTAAGCATTCCAATGAATGAAAGTAACAGCTAGTATTGCATATATAATGCCACATGAAGCTAAAAATCCTTACTTTTGTAATCATTAGATAGTGCATAATAGGTTCCAAACTCTGGAGGCTTGTATTATAATTTTATTGGTGGCAGACCATATCTTTCATACCAAAGACAGACATACCAAAGCACAGTTATTACAGTGAGATATCTTGCACAAGACAGCTGCTTTCTCCTGAACCTTTATTGTTTCAATATTTTCAACTTCCTGGTCAGGCACAGATAGAAGAAATTCATCTTGATTCATGCTGAAACATTATTTTTTCTAAGTATATAATACATCTAAATGCTCAAATTGCAAATATATATGTGAAGTAGGAGACAAATACCCTCTAGCATAAGATATTCACTGGGTCTTCCACTGGCCTTCCCTAACAGCAGCTGAGATGTGCAGCTCCCTCTCTTGTCCCTTCCTGCTCTCTAGGACAAGGATAAGGAATGGTATTATTTAAAATTAGGTCCTCAAGAACATGCAGCATCATTTTTCACTGTCTGATTACTATTAAATCAAGGTATTTACCTTTTTGGACATATGAGTTAGGAAGTGAAGCACAAGCTGTGGAAGTCATCTTTAAAATACTTTCTCCCATTCTCCTGCACATTGTAAAATCAAATAAATTACAACCCAGGCTTCCTAACATAACCACTTCTCTTCATTATAGAGTCTCCACACTTTATATGCTGGCACTCTAGTACACTGGACTGAAGCTGTTGGACAGCAGCTCTAAAGGAGATACCAAAAAATAACCCACTAATAACCCCTCTCTTGCAGAATATCTCAACAGACCTAGATTTTCTGCCAAAGACACACTACTCCTCAAATTCTTACTTGCATGAGCAATCCTCTGACTATTCATAATAGAAATCCATCAGAAACCTTACCAGTAAAGGTGAAGGATATAGCAAAAAATAAGTATCTGCAGACATTACCACTACAGATTTTACTCTTAAACGTGCCTTCAAATCTGGTAGTGAGATGATGGGAGCACAAGAGACAGGCTTTAGGGAAAGTCTACATATTTAAATAAAATGAATCTACCAATATTCTGTACTATGTAAATAGCAAAATTCCTAAAGTTGTTCTGAAAATGGAATATTAGGCTGATTTTCTATAGCATTATGGAGATTGCATAAAGGAAAAACTTAAAATAATTGAAATCTTTCAATTTATCTAGAAAACCAAGAAAGAAAAAAGAAAGAGTAACAAAGGAGAGACCACTAGCTTGGAAGAAATAAACATGTAAACTTTTTTTCAAAGGATGTTTGCCAAATGTCAATAAGATGCCTTTTCAAGATATGTTCAACAAATTGCCAAAATGAAAGACAAAACAGGAGTGCCAATTAGTTGGGGACTTAAAAAAAAAACTTCTAAAACTTCTGAACAGTTTTGTGTTTCCTAGGAATTTAAAGTATTAAAGAACTGCAGATGCATCATAGACAACTTTGTTCTATCCTGCACGCTTGGTTCTCCATGGAGACACATTACTCACCATCCTAAGCACCGATGGACAAAAGATATATGACCTGTGCTGGATCCTCCTACCTGTTGACACAGTCTTTCATTTGATAAGGAAATTTTTAAATATGTTTTTTTCATTGTTCTGGGTGCCGTTGCCCTAATTAAATGTGGCTTTGCAGTATTTCTTCATTTCACTAACTTTTTCAATCAATTCCTTGACTTTAATATATAGCCTGAGGAATGTGCTCGTTTTTTATAGGAAGAACTGTGTCAGGTCTGAAATTTACCTACTAACACTCAGTTTTTTTCTTTTGTTTTCTGCATTCTCTTTGGATGTGTTCTGTTCTTATCATCAAAATTAAACTAACCATCTGTTAGATCTTTCCCCCTCTGATTCCTTTCAACACTATCTTCTTCCACATCTATTGTCAATTGAATTAGCATACATCTGGAATTTATCAATTTTGTTCTAAAGGTGCTTCAGTGAATCCAGTTTTGGTAATTCTTTGCACTATCAAACAGACCAAAATAGATTTTATCCCAGATTTTATCCTCCCTTTTATGACTAAATTACACAAGCATATTTTTAATTGTATTATTTTTTTCACAGTCATGATCTTCATGAACCATTCCAGTTTAGGAATGGAGCTTAGCTATAGGAGTGATTATTCATCATAAATAATCTTCAAAAAAGTTTTAAACACTTCTAAATCCAACAGCCAAAAATTGTTTAAAATGCCTATTTTAAAAAACTAAATTAGCCTGCTAAGATATGAGCTGTCCTCAGTGATTCTACTAGACCTTATGATTCCAGATTTGTCAACTATACAGAACAGACAATGACTAAATTTTATTTCTATTCATTTTCACATTGTCGACTTGTCAATTGAGTTTTACTATATTGCTGTATTTGGAATAGATAAGCATATCAAATTGTGCATCTTGTTCCACTGAAATTTTGCCTTTTTGGTAGAAGTTTTTGCTGAGTAAGAAAGAATTGCACACTGACCATGAATAATGCCTACAGGTTATGCTATCCCTTCCCAAGCACTTTTGTAGAGACAGTTCAAGAGCACTGTAAGCTCATCAACTGAATTTGATGGGAATAGACAGTGAAGCTCACATGTGAGCACAGAAATAAGTTCTGCATCTCTAGCTTTTATCTTTCCTAAGATTAGATTTGTTTTCAATGTGCTTCTTTCAAAACTTGAAAATAAGAAAAGCTACATTTATAGATCAAAGAAGTATCTTCTACTAAACAAATTATATAGATAGAAAATGCCTAAACCTTTGGGCTCAAAAGCCCAGGATAAATATAGTACCTCTCCCTACAGATAATGGCAAATATGGTAATTCTACTGACTAGTATTTTCACTTACCTGTGCTGTAGGGTGTCTTGCTAAATCATGTACGTTATTTAATTTCAGAACCCCATGCCTGTTTTTCTTTCTATACTGCTCAAAAACCTTTGCATTTAATTACTTTTATGAAACATCTTTAACATGCTTGTATATGCATCTGTGCGTTTGAATACATATATATATACAAGCATTAAGATCCCAAGCAGCGTGACAAAGGACCTCTCCTTTCCCCTCATTGCATTTGTGCAGAATCAGGCATATCTTACTCTTTGTGATTCTAAATTTAAAATCCCAGCTCTTGGTAATCAGTAAAGACTGTGCATGTAACACCTCAGAATCGGTAGTAGTCCTTAATGAAGAAATGAAGTAAATATTTACAGTGAGATTCACCTGCAGGGGATGATTTATCTCAATAATTAGAGGGAATGAATCATATTCTTGAGATGCCTGTCTTTTCCCTAGTGACAGAAGTATCCCAGATGACTAGCTTTTAGACTATCTAGCTGAAGGGTTTATTTCACTCGTTCATCCATTACAGTATTGCCACAGATTCTGGTGTGTAACTTGTGTAGATCTTTCATACAAACATCTAGTTAGAAACTGCTATGGAAATTCTTTTCTCAGTGAAAATGAAGGGGAACAGGAATATGTTCAAATATTATAGTGAAATTTGATGGAAAGGGAACAAAATATTAACATAATACTCATTGCTAGTCTAGATTTACAGTCTCTTCATATTTTGTTGCTTGTATACATTTATAATCTCTCCCTTTCCTACAGTCTCCTGCGGTTTGGGCAAATGTTTTCATGCAGCGTCAAACTGAAATTTAAAATCAAAATATTTTACTGCTGTTTACTGAGAATCTTTGGAAAATAGACTCCTTTATATCATATCTATGTCTTGTATTTGAGGCCACATGATTGCTTGTTATTCCTTCTGTCCCTTTAAAGTGCCACTGCCCTGGTTCACAGGGTGCACATCTAGTGTAAAATTATATTGCTATTGTTCTTAATTTTCTTTTATGATAGTTTATTTTTCAGTTTTAGTTTTTGTCATAATCTTTATTTCTTCAATTAATTTTTTGCATGTTATGTTTATTATGTTGCTGCACTGCTTATTGAAACATATGTAAATATTTGTGAATGTCACCTTTTGTATACTGAATGATACTTTGAAAGATTGTAATGAAAAACAGTTCTACCTTATGTAGTCTTTTTTACATTATTTTTCCCTTTGTCTTCATTGATGACAAACTTTTATGTGAAAAACAAGTTGCTTCATAAGCAGTGAAGGCTGTCTTCCTTTTGTATTCTGTGTTCTTTCCAGAGTACCACTGCAATAAATCCAGCCCATTTCCTTGTTCCCAAATTCCTCCTGCTAGTACATCTCCTGTTCCTTTCTATGTCCCTTAGCCTCATTTCATAAAGCTGTTGTCTTTCTGCCATGTTCTCTTACCTACATTTTCTGCTTGCACAGCTAGGGCCGAGATGCATTGTAAGCTGTGTGTGGTCTGGAACTGAGTGTATGCTGACTACTGCTTCTTGGCCACAAACAGAGTGGATAAAAGCTGGAACAGATTTGAAAGAAATTTATAGGAACTTCACATCTCTACCCTACTGAAAAATTTGGTTGAAACTGGTTGTTGGATTCTAAAATTATCTGTGGGGGGGAACTGGCGGACAGACAAATTGATGTACAGATATTTAAGCAATATGATTGCATAACCTTCATTTCCTTAGGTAAGCATGGTAAGAATTTACTTGAGGGAGGCTTTTTAATGACTGAAACCTGGTTCAGAGAGGTCATCATAGTTTAAATGGATTATAGATTTGATCTGATGATTTGTGCTTCTTAACTATACATTTACTGCTCTAATATGCTGTGGAATATGCTATCTTTCTGAAGACATATACAACTGATGACTTGTAAACACATGATGTCCCAAACATTTTCCAAGTGTTCTAACCCTTGTGTTTTAAACAAATTTGAATTTGAAAAGTGTTAGTAAAATTGAAGTTTCACCTCACGGGGATTCTAGTCCCTGACAGTGGTCAGTAGGTGTTGACAGAAAGTCTGGCACCTACTTGTGTCCCTATTCCTTTCTCATCTCGTCAGCAGCAGATTTCCACTGGTTCCCATACACCTCACAAAGCAGTAGGCACTATAGGGGTGTTACAACCATTTTGCCCCTTCTACCCTCTCACTTCTGCAGTTGCAGATCCTCTAATCCTCTTTTTTTCACCGATGTTTGAGTTTTTACAGCTGCCTACTGTTAGGAAAGGTTTTTGATCTTTACTGTGTGTTAAGAATGCTTCTCCTTCTCTCTTTTTCGTCCTGGATGTGCTACTTAGGCACATTTCAGAAACTGCATCTGTGGAGGTCCAGTTTTTGCTCTCCATGTGGACCACAGCTGCTAGCTCAAAGCAGAATGTTTTTTTTACTCTTTCATGAGGTATCAACAGCTCTTTAAATGAATCACTGATAATGGAATAACACTGATAATATCTGAACTACATGTTCTTAACATTTTTAATATTTTTAATAGCCTTTCATGATGCTCAGAATAGAATGGAATAGACAAACTGTCATTTAGATTACAATGGGAACAAACAGCTCTCACAAATTTTATAATTCATATATATATATAAATATATATTTATATATATATATTAACATATATATGAAAATTTGCACCTGCTTCTAAAATAGAAAAGAATTGGGTACAAGGAGTCTTTTGCCTAAGAGCTTTGAAAGTACCAGAAACAACATTACTTCCTATGATTAGCTTAATCTAATTGTTGATTTTGCCTCTTGAGGTACATATCACAACAATGAGGGTGGGAAGATAGATTGCTCATAGGTCACTTCCTTAATGCTTTAGTTCTACTGTTTCCCAAAGAATAGATTTCAAGGTTTATTGCCTCAGTTTTGCATGGAATTTGTCTTAGCTATTTGGGTGCTTTCTTTTCAAAGCCATGAAATTATGCAAACTGTGGACTAAAGGAATCATTAAATTGTCCACCAAAAGGAGTAGATTCATGAGTTCTAGAGATAGAATTTTCAAAAATGTCAGTTTATGGCATTTTCTCCTACAAAATATGAGAATGACCATCTTGAGAACAATCTGAGAGAACAACCTCAACATTCTGAAAATGTCTCCATTTTGAGAACAAAATGTGAAGCTTATACAGCTTTTCTCAAAGCAGTAATGAAATCATTCTGCAGATAAATATATTTTAAGAAGATCAGGTCAGCTAAGTATACTATAGAACATCTTATTCATTCTGAGACAGGTACTTTTTATGTATTTGTGCACTTGCTCAAAGTAAGCTTTTCTGTTAATGTTGGGTACAATGGGCATCACAAAAGGTTCATGACCTCAGCAGTATCTTCTGGAGACATTCTGCCTGAAAGACCATTCTGAATTCTGTTTCCTGGCTCAGTTTTTCTCTGTTTCACAAAATGATATTGGATACTTCTATATTTCACTGGTTGCAGATTCTGACAAACCTCTGGTAGTCAAAAGGAACTTGGAGTTAAAATTGAGCATTTCCTACATGGGTCCCGGGCAGCCTTCAAGTGATGAAAGAGGAGATTTCAGTTTTCCTTGTTCCCTTTTACGGTTGTTTATTCCAAGTCACGGTTTAGTCCTAAATTAACCAAAAAATGTGGAAGAAAAAAGGAAAATAAAATTGGTATTTTAGGAAATAAAAACTATTTTATATTTAGTTGTTTCTTTTTAAATTATAGCTATAAGAGCACTGAAGCAATTTAAAGGCAAGAGTAATTCTTCTAGCAAGAAAGAAGTTGGTGACCAAGGGAAAGACAAGAAAGATCTGGAACCCCAGAGAACAAAGAAGAATCTCCAGTTTTCAAAAATATGGCTAACAAAATACTCCTGGTTAAAATATGACAATGAAAGGGGGATAATGTTCTGTGCATTGTGTCGTAAGCATAATGTGGATTTGGGGGAAAACGTACATAATTTTTATTCTGGCACTGATGACTTCAAGCTTGAATTTATAAATATACACCAGAGTAGTGAAGCTCATGCCTGGGCTAACTGCATGGAAGCTGCCAGTACTGCTGCGCCAGATATAGCTTCTGCTGAGCAGATGTTGAAGAGTATGAATGCCATAACATTAGGAAGAGTAGAAAATATTTTTAGAACATGCCATGCTATCGCTAAATCTGGACGTCCCTTTACAGACCTTGACTGGATGTGCAAACTAGATGATATGAAAGGAGTGGATATTGGTTCTGTATTTAGAAATGACAAGTCAGCAAGAATGTTTATACATTTTATTGCTGAAGTAGAAAGAAGGGCTTTAAAAGAGAAATTGGAGAAATGTAAATTCTTCTCTCTCATTAGTGATGGTGTCACAGACAGTATATTCAAAGCAGCTGCCGTTGTCTATGTACGTTTTGCAAATGAAGGAAGGGTCCATTGCCAGATTGTTGGGGTTCAACCTGTTCACAAAACCGATGCTTCAAGCATAAAAAATGCAATTGAGGAAACATTACAAATAAATCTTCAGCTCAATCTGGCAAGCCAAGACTGGTCAAGAAAATTAGTTGGGTTTGGAAGTGATGGGACAGATGTCATGGTAGGAGAAAACAATGGCGTAGCTAAACTTCTGAGGGAAATTCAGCCTTGTGTACAATCAGTATATTGTTTTGCTCACCGTCTTAAACTGGCTTACAAAGGAGCACTGAAAAATATTCGGCTATATAATATCTTAAGCAGTGTGTTGAAAAATATGTATTATTTTTATCATAACTCACCTCTAAATAAGAACAATCTCAAAGCCACATATGAAGCCATTAATTTACGCCCAGCTATTCCTTCTCGCATTGGAGGCTCCCAATGGCTTGCTCGTCTACAAACAGCTCTCCAAATTCTCCTTAAAGGTTATCCTGCAATTGTTCTACATCTGAGTAAGGTAATCGATTTAAAAATTGGATGTACCATTAGGAAAAATTAATCGCTATGGCTAATTTTGGTCCACACACTTGGCACATTCTTTTTCCTCATTGATTTCCAGATTGAAAGAGATTCAAGAGCCTCAAATCAGCAAAAAGTCAAAGGCCTTTTACGGGTCCTTCTGAAAATGGAGATAGTCAAGTTCTCTCACTTCTTGTTGGATGTCATTAATGTCCTCAACATTCTGTTACGTGTTGCTCTGGATCACAACTCTTCCATTGCAGATATATTTGCAACTGTGCAGTCAACGCTGGAAACACTCCACATGTATCAAACAAGGTCTGTTATTTCTAACAACTGAGCCATGATCTAAGTTAGAATATAGCAAAAGAGTTTTATATATTGTTTTGCCTTCTTTATCTTTCAGAGCTGGTCCGAAGGAACGCTTGATGGAGACTATTCCGCACTTTCATGGTTACCAGCTTGTTGGGAATGGAAATATTTTATCAGTACGAACTAAAGTACTAAGTAATTTGATGAAGAGGTTGAGTGAGTGTTTTTGCGATGCAAGTCAAGATGTTTTGAGAGCAACTACTATTGGAAGTTTTAAACTATGGCCTGACAAAATTAAACAAGGTATAGAACTATGATAGTGGCTATTTCAAGAAGTGCATGTTCTAAATTTTTTTAAAGAATAAAAATACTTTTCTTTTGTCTCTGTTATAGAATTTGGTGAAAAGGAAGTGTCTGTCTTGACTAAACATTATGAAGTCATACTAGAAGCTGCCTCTGTGAAAATCGGTGAAGTTGAAACTGAGTGGAGCATGTTGAAATTAGAGCTATATAACAGGTAATAAGGATACTGCATTTGTGTCTGTTTTAACAATTTAGAAGTATCTAGAGCATACTGAAAAGGATTATGGAAATGTATATAGTGATACATAAAAATATTTTTTACTGTGCTTTTTAGATTTCAGAACATCCGGACCTTGACATGGGATTCAGTGAATTCAGATTATTCAAAGAAGTATCCCAACATCCTGAGATTGGTAGATTTGATCCTAACGCTGCCTGCAAGTTCAGCTGAAACGGAGCGAGGCTTCAGTCAAATGAAATTCACCATGATGCATCTTCACTCTAAACTAATGTCTGAAAGTGTGACAGATCTTATGATAATTCAGATGAACTCTCCGGATATCAAAAAGTTTGACCCCAAAAAAGCTATTCATCTGTGGAATACTACTTGGCAGAGAAATAGAAGACTACAGGCAGATGATATGACAATAAATGGAAAATCAGATTGCTCCTCTGAGTTTGATTTGGAGAGTCACTGTGGAAGTGATTAGATGAAAATTCTTAGTTTTTACTTAACAATCATTCTTGTAACATATATGTATATTTTAAAAGAATGTCTTGCAAGATAAGTGAGAGTAAAATTTGTATTTATTTTATAATGTTGCAGTTTTAAAAGATGGCTTTTTTGGGTGCATATTCACTGCTGAATCTCCATTAGCTGTTTACATTTGCTCTTATATACCCAATTACTCCAAAAGACACAAATCTGAAGACAATGAACAAAAATAATGGAGTACATTGTGACCTTGCTGGCACTTCGACAGAGGGATGACTCATAACTTCTGATTGTTTATTGCTCTTACCTGAGACATAATACATTGTATCCACTGGAGCTAACTGTTATCTTAGTCTCAATCTTTCATTGAATCTGAAAACCCTGATTTTATTTTTGATAAATGGGTAGAAAATCAGTGCATTATTTCTGTCAAATGATTGCTTGACCTCTGTAGCCTATGAATTTGGGGTCATGGCTTCTCTCTATATTTGTATGCCTTGCTACTTTTTATTCTGTTGTGGGTAAGGTTTAACATAACCTTTTACAGATTTTTGTCAGACTTGTCCTTCACAAGACTTTCATACAGAGGCAGAACAGAGCCATTTTCTATTGCTGATTACTAAGTGCTCAAGCCAGTCTTCCCACAGCAAATACTCTTGTAGCCAGGATATGACTAATATACTTCACAGCTTGAACCATCATTTTTCCCTGTAAAGGAAATACAATGCTGTATCTTTATTCTTATCATGGAAGTTGAGAATAAGAATTTCAGAGAAGTTTCTGATTTCATAATTTGCCACTTTCTACTTTCTAAATGTTCTAAATGCAACCTTCTACTTTTTAATTTCCAATCAAGAAAAAGCACACCAAGAGAGTGTATTCCTACCATCAAGCAAAGGCAATGATTTCTATGAAAAGAAAACTAAAGCAAAATCCCTAATGATACTTCTTAGTCCTTTCAACATGAAGATGAACTGGACATAATTAGGGAGAAAGGAATTTGAGGTCATTCACCTTAAATCAACCCTTTTCTAAATCAAGATAAGCTCTGTACTTTCAGTATAAGACATGACATGTCTAGTAATTGTAGAAGGTATGTTATATATATCTTTATCATATGTATCTTATATAATTCATGCTACTTCTAGGTCTAAATAGTTGCCTATGCCAGAAATAGAATCGGTTTTGAATGAATGCTTCATTAAGGGGTGTTAGTCCAGTCAGGTAATTTGTTGGGATCAGAACATAAAATCAGTATTGAGCATTAGATGGTAGATTATAAAATATACATCTTTGAAATATCTGTATTTGTGATTTCTCAGATAACAAAAATGTTTAGTTGTACTTTAGCTAATAAGCAACAGGATATGTATTATAGAGGATGCCTTATTAGATTAGCATTGCTGATTCTAAAGATTTTCTCCCGAGTCTCATAATAGTCAATATTTCCCTTTGAGATTTTCAAATGGGAAGATTCCAGCTGTGATGAGATTAGAAAAAGTATATGGAAACATGTACCAGAAAGTCCAATAGCAGAAGACAAAAAACAAACAAAAGCATATCGAACCTAATAATACTGAAGTCACTTCCATGACTCTCTGGGGCAGCATCATATTTTTGTACTGTTAGGACTGAGGATGCTGGATACGTTGCTTTTGGCAAAATACCAGAGAAATCTTAGTGTCATAAAAAATAATTGGAAAGGGACATCAAGGACTTGTCTAAGCCCTGCAGTGAAATGGGATCAAGTTTAGTCATACCATCTATAGCTAATATTTGTCCCTCTTTTTTATAAGCTTGTAAAATATTCCACTCTAGATTTATTTTTTTTCCCTAGTGCTTTATTGTCCTTCTGATTATAAGGCTATTGAGAGTAATTATGATCATTCTTTTTGTAACATTTTGTTTTAACTGGAAAACTATTGCTATGTTTTCTCTCAGTCTTCCTTATATAGATAAAATTAGCATAATTCCTTCAACCTTTCCTCTCAGGCCATGTTTTCTAACCCTGTGACGATTCTTGCTGCTCTCCCCTGGGTCCTCTTTAGTTTGCATACATTCCTCTTGATCTGCAGGTTCCAAAACTGCACTCCAGCAGAAGCCTTAACAGAGCTGAGAAAAATGGACGRATTGTTTCCAGCATCTTCCCATGTACTTTCTGGTGATACTGTTTACTCCTTTTAGCTTGTGAGCATCTGTAATCCCTAGAGCCTTTTCTACAGAACTGTTACCTTGGCAGTAAGGTTCCTGCCCTGACACGGGGCAGGTTCCTGATACAGTTCATTATTATGTTAGCTCCATGTAGTACTTCACATTTATTCTTATTGACTAGTGTCCTGTTTATCTCAGGCTATATCTCCAATTTGTAAAGTTCATTTTGAATTCTAATCCTGTTCTCTAATGTGCTTGAAGTCCTCTCCAGATTGTTCTTATCTGCAATATAATAAGCATATTAATTTGTGCATTCTATTTCTCAAAGCGTATCTCCCGTGACATTTGCTTAATGATTTTGATCATCTAATTTTTCAAAATATGTCTGAATTTTGATTCTTCCTCCAAAATGCTTGCTATCCTTTCCAGTTATACAGATATCTACATGTTTAATAAGTTCATTCTCTGTTCAGTCACCTAGGTCATGTAACAAAATATTAACCAGAAGCAGACTCTAGACAGTGGGACTTTCCTGAAATGTGCTCCCATGTTGATAACTACTATTCAAGTAGATTATTTTAACCAGTTGTACTTCCAATGTATAATAATTTCATTTGGACTAAATTTCCATAGCTTGCATAGAAAGTGTCAGGTAGAGAAGTATCAAAAGTCTGAATAATAATTGCTAATGGTTCAGAAAGTAATTTAACTTAATCCTGTGACATAAAGACCCCACTTAAAACTGGGAAATAGCACTTGTTCCAAATGGCATACCCAATATAAGTGTCATGCAATCTTTCTAGCAAGTTGTTACTGCTCTAGAAATTGTGAATTGCATAAAATGTATGTATTACTAATACCTTGAGCAATAATTAGAATGGGCATCTTAGCAGTTTTCTCCATCTGTATTTGGGCTCCACAGAGTTAGGGGAGTCATGCAAAATAATTCATGTTTACATTTTTGAATACATCTGCTCATTTATTTTCAGCTATTAAAGAGCTGTCTGTGACTATCATGGTCGCTTCATTTCTAGTTTCTCCTTTGTATGGCACAGCTTGCTGTTTTGCTTATAATGCAGTGTATGAGAAAGGTGTTGAGGATGACTGTGAAATTATGCTTAAAATATAGTATCATTCAGTAAGTGCTGGTTGTCCTAAACACCTTTCTCCCTTATATTACGTTTCTAAAATGTTTGACTCCCCAGTTAGATGTTTTCTCTATACTTTTATTCCTTATGCCTTACCTCCTGAATCAGAGGATGGCCATGCCAGGGCACTGCCTCTGTTTTATTTCCCCCTTCTAATTTCACTTAGATATTCAACAAATCTCTTCCTTATTTTATTTCAAAATTCAAGGTAGTATACATGCTCTTGGATATCCAATAAGTTTTTCTGTTTCTCCCTAATATTCCTGACATTTATATTTAGGTATCTCAAATATTTACTTCTAACTTTTAATCGCTCTTTCTTCTTGCTGTTGTTTCTTCCTATTGCTTCTTCTGATATTCTTCATTTCCTGGTTGGAAACCAGTCTTGTTAGAAGGACAAATCAGAATGGGAAGAATGTAAATTTTCTTCCCATTCTTCCCCAGAGGATATCATTTCCTCCTACCACTTGCAGAGCCCCATTCACAGACACCAGCGTTCTTTCCTCAGCACTGTCTCAGCAGCTGCCCACTCACAGCATCTCACCATGATTACAAAGCAGTTCTGTGGTGTTGGCATCCCCTAAAGAAAATTGATCACCTTTGCAATCACGTCTTGCAATATGATGTGACATTCAAAAACAGTCCATGCTCTATAGTATAAATAAAAACACTAGACAAAATATCTAAAAATGTTAAAAATAGTTCTTTGATATCTCTTTTTGATATCCTTATGAGAGATTTCCTCTCTCCATCTGAACATTCCTCATTCCCCCTAGATATGTAATGAGAAGGAAGTAGGTCACACTATATTTGAAGTCTTTGAGCTATTATACTTTTTTTAAAGATGCTTGAAAATCATCCCAGAAGTCAGAGGTTCCAGGATGCAGGGGTAATTTAGGAAGTGGCCCCACAGCACATCAGCAATTCTATAATTAATAGATAGAAAGTAGCTTGGCTATAAATGAAAGAGAGAAGAGCTTCCTCACGCTTACCACAGAGTAAGAAACATGAGTAGGCACTGCGAAGCAGCTGAGAGAGCTTAAATATCTCACAATAATTCATCTGTTTACCATTACTTCCAATCAACTGGGGTCAAACTTACCTAGAAGCTATGTGCCAGCATGTTCTACAATCCAATCAAAGTTCTAGAAATGGTGATTAAAGGTTTAATCTCCAATCCTTTAATCCCATTTCAGACCTTACCTCTTATGAGAGTTCTTTAATTTCCTTTCCCCTCAAAAACTTCCTAGTTATGTTTCTGAGGTCATATAGCCTCATGAAAAGTGACACAAGGAGATAAGTATTCTTTTGGAGTTTTGTGCATAGAAACAAAATATAGTTAGGTTTTAGGAAGCTAGAAAATGACTGGAAATCCAGGAACTAAATATTTATGGTCATGTGGGGAAACCATAGTAGGAAGTGAACAGTAATATCATATAACATAATGTGACAATAACATAATGTGAGTGAAAAAAATTAGCGGTTTTCCAGTAGTAGGGATCAGAGCTGGAGAGGGAAATTGTATTAATTAGCATTGCGAACAAGTTATTTAAAGTTCTTAGACAGCCTAAGAAATGATTATTAAAATCTGAAATAAAAATTACGATAGCTGTACTTTCCATGGTAAAGCACTAGACAATTTGAGGCTGCAAATAAGATGCAAAAACTTGTTCTGTCATTTCAATATAAACTTTTTACTGCCTCCTTAGTGGACTATAGCCTTTCTCTCCAAGAACCAGTAAAAACAATGAGGCATTAAAGTTACCTGGTTTATTGAGTCTTCTATGAAGTCTCCTGGTAATGATACTTCTGTGGTGTAGGCTTTATTGTGCCTTACAGAAATCATCTGATTCCTGGGGCTTGAAGTCTTCATTAAAAAACACATTTCTGGATACCTTAAAATTATTAAATCAGCAATCCAAAGTGCTTCAGTAAACAGCCTACCCCACATGATTTTTAAAAGGTATTCTTCCTCAAATGTATAACTCAAAATCCTTCAGGCAGTGGTATCAGAGCATCATTTTCAGTCTGCCATTCTCCCAATATTTATTTTCAGCTTTTGCTTTCATGCTGAAATTTATGGTAGGACATATAAGGCTTCAAGTGCAGGTCTTTTGTCCCTTACTTCTTCCTGTCCCAACAAACTTTAAGCTTCCCAAACCTATTTTTTCTCTTCCCTCCAAACTTTTATATAAACGAAGGGCCTGTCACCACTCCCAGGGTTTTTCTGTGATATTAAGAGGTGCTCAGGGCATTATTCCTGGTTTTCCCACTTGGATACAAACAGCAGGGATTGTAGACCTACAAATTCAAATGGGAACTGTATTTTGAATACTTACATTATGAAATTAAGATTCAAGCACATTCTTAATATTCCTACCATTGAAATCCTTCTTCACAAATTTAAAAAAACCTCACTTGTTCCACTTCAAATAAAAAAAGTTTGTCAGAGATACAGAATGTGCATAACTGCTCCTTTTTTAAGGCCCAAGAACTTTGGCTGTAATAACAAAAAAATTATCCTAATATTCTTATCTCTATTGGAAAGATTCCATTTTACAGAGAATCCTCACTGGGCTGGCAAAGTCCATGTCTGAATGGACAGACTCAGTCTTACATATTTCAGCATGCATCATTTTATGTTTTAACACTGTACATGAAGTTTGAATTTTCTATTTGCATAGAAACAAATTCATTCCTCTTTTAAAAAAGAAATCAGTTTTGTCATCAATACACACATGTAGTCATATATGCATAAACTTATTTTTATTTTCTGATTTATTTAAAATACAATTAATGGGGATATTCATCATTAACTTCCACAAGCAAAATTATATGAAGCAATTCAACTTTATTTGAAAGTTTAACAGATACTGTTCTGTATCTACCATTCTATTCTTTAACATGCACTTGCTTTCAAGGGTAGCTATAGATTTATGGTTAATCTAAAATAGAGCACAGTGAAAGAGCAGGTTGGTAGCTGTGATAACATTCTGATACACAGAATATGTGTGCGTTTGCTATTTGTGAAGTACTCACTAACAACCAGTGTAGACCGTGTGGAGATGGATTAGTGATCACAATACAGATCAGGGTAAGTATCAAAATAATTGCAGTTTATCAGAATATTGGACATTTTGCAATTAAACTGGCCCCACATGATTTATTTTAAATGAGAAAAAATTTGAATTTTGGCATGAAAGATATTACCACCATCAATAGTGCTTAATGGCAATACAAACCACTTTCCCATATGGCCATTACAATAAAAAGATTTTCATTAACACAAGAAGTCTATTTTAAAATTGCAAATACATTTTTTTATGTTGACTTTTTTTTCACTAGGTTTTATACTAAAGAATGTATTTATTGATGTTGTGATGGACTTGATTACTTTGGATCTTGGAACAGATTACCTTCCTGATGAGTGGATGAACTTAACACTTTCAGATGTAAGTTAACACCTTTTTTACATTTCAATTCACGTATCAGTATGTGCAAGAAATGCAGCCTTGTCCTTACCACAAGGAAGCCAAGAGAATAAAGATTACACGGCATTATCAGTTTTTGTTACAGTTCTTCAGTTTCGCTAGAGAAAGATTCTGGAAGCAACCATACCAGGAATTAAATGCTTCTATCTGCACTATGTTTATTTATGATTTTCAAATTATATCAGCTCCTCAGACACCATTGAAAATTCACTTCCAGGACTTGAAATAAGACTGTTCATGTTCTTTGTTCCAGGATATGTGAATAAAAACAGGAGCTGTATGACATTAGACTTATTTGTCCAAGATTTTCAGATTTAGGAACATGAAAAAATTTAATTTAATATTTCTGAGCCTTCCGTCACTGAATTCTCTGACTAATTTTACTTTCAGATGTTGCTGGTAAGCAACTATGGTATGAAAAAGTTTAGTAGTTTTGGCATATTTTGATAATTCTTTCTGACAGTTAGCCATGGTTCATATTAAGATTTTAATTGGAATTTACATGATGCAAAGAGCTTTATTCAAATATTCTTCTCCCAAATGAATTTCATGAGCAAGCAATTTTAAAGTTGCTGAGTAATGTATTTCAGCTGAATTTAGAAAGACCTAGCCACAGCTGTCATAATCAGTATATAAATATATAATTTTAGCAGAGGAGATAAATTATGTGGGGAAAAATATGATTCATTCAATTTGTTAATAGAGCACATGTGCATGTATCCCATGTTCGTTATTCTTTAAGAACCTTTAGTGCTTAAAGGTACTATTTTTACTTTAACAACAGGATTTCCTTAAAATGAATTTCCTTAAAAGTATCATTTTAAAAGGAGACTTTAAAAATTATAGTGAAAGCAAGAACTTGCAGACAAAAGAAAATGAACACAGCATGAGCTAAGACAATAAATTATCTTCCAAGCTGTGGTCACCATTTCATCTTTTCACTTGTGGCTTGGTAGAATTTCAAATAAATTTGCATATTGCAGTAAGCAGTACTGGACATGCCAGTGTTAGGGCAGATGGCATCTGCAACATTTTGGAGTAGTGGCATTTCTGTGATGCCGCAGGCCGTAATCCCTGTAAACACCTTGCTTCATTCTGGAACTCCAGTCTGGAGCAAACCAAACAAAAACCTTGACAAGGAAATCGAGATGTGGAACAGAAGATGGTATAGAGGTACCTAGTAGGCATTCACCCTACCTACCCTACCTACCAATAGCTCAGAAGTGACCTGTGCCAGTTTTGTCCCCTCTATGCCCAACAGTGTATCAGGAGATCTTACCTATATTCCCCCATTTGTGTCCTCATACCCCACTCTGATCTCCACATACTACGTCCTCAGTGGTAAAAGGACACGCATAACAAGCTGCAAAGCAGCTTTTCTATTACCTGCTTTTGTTCACTGAAAGTAATGTGGGAGCAGAGAGAAGCCACATGGTGGTGTACACCTGTAAAAGCAAATTGGGGCCAAGGCACGGGCCCCGCACTGCTGAACTGTCTGTTCGGGTCACAGTATTCTCCTAGACAATGTCTGAGCGCGATGCAGGCGGCAGCCTGTGTTAAGGACTGTACCTCATAGGCAATTTGGATAGAGCCATGCTGGTTAGGCAGTAAGGGTATTCATTTAGGTGGATACTGGCTGTACCTGCCAGGTGGCCTCAGAGATGGTCTCTGGCCTGCTTTATTTACTGGTGCAGAGATCGCCATGCATTTTCAATGAGAGCAGAGTCCTGACCTTGATTTGTAACGAGCTTGCCCTCTCTCAGGACTCAGCTTGCTGGAAGTAAAGGGCTTTTATGTCTACTGGGTAAAAGGGAAGAGGTAAGAGGATTGTTATTTTTTGTGTTTGTGTTGAGGGAAGCAGTGTTTCAAGGTTTTTGGATGGACTGCAGATGCTTCTGTCAAGATGACATGGGGCACAAGCATTTGAGGGCACTGAGAAAAAGATCAGTGGTTTTGCCATATAAAGGCCCTCATTTACTATGTAGAACTGAGCTTGTGCTAGCATTGGAGAGAACTGTAAATTCACTGTAAGCTGTAAATTTCATAAATTTAATTCTTCATCAGTGTAACTGCACTGTGCAGACAAGGAAGAAACAGGAAGAACTCCCAGTTCGTTATGCACCTTTGGAACCTCACAGCAGAAACCTGTACATCTTAAACTGGAAAAAAGGTTTAAGGTTACATATTATGTAGAAAGTGTATATTTACCCATGTGCATTTGACAACATTTACTATTTTATTTTTATAGTTACAAAATCTGGCAACTGCCTTAGCAGCGAACTCAGAACTGATTGACTGGCACAGATTCTTGCTAGCAGCAGCGCAGCCTTGGCCAGTGCCATCTGTGACGCAGCTTCTCAAAACTCTACATAGCTTCAAGTCTGTTGATGAAACTGGATCAGGCTTTGTTACACGGGAAGACTATACACAGGTTATAATGCTTTTCTCTTTTCAAACATATTCTTCTGATAGTCTCTTTGAGTTGAATGATGTATTGTGGGATTTGTTCACATTCAGAAACTCAGCCTGGATTTTAAATGTTTCACTTTTTGAAGAACATTTCTGGTGAAAATTTTCTTTAGGAAGCTGAGGACAGGGCCTAATATCTATCTTATCCATATATATTAGTAACAAAAATCAGGCTACTTAGGCTTACATTTTAGTTCCATTTCTTACTTTCCCCAGAAATTTATTGCTAATGAAAATCCTCCCTGTTCTAAAGAAACTATTCTGTGATCAGTTTGACTACTGTTAATTTATTTGACACTATATGAGACAAAAAGTGCCCCAAACAGAAGCAATTATTTCACTTGGTTTTGCCACCTCTACTTTGATTAAATGTCTCCAGCATTATTCCACTAAAGACTTTTGCAAATGAAGATTGTTTTTCAGACTTTGGATACATGGAAAATTATGAAATTCCTTGAACCATTCTTTCCTTGAAAGAAAGCTTCTATTTAAACTTTTGCATTGCATAGTTCAGCAAAGTTTTTCAGGAAACAGGTTTCATGAAAAAGTATTAAAAATATTTTTTTTTTCTTTTAGCAAAATTCTCCTGATTCTGCTCAATAAATTTTCACTTACTTGGTTTCTTAATCATAATTTGGATGAATGTTGGTTCACTTTCTTATTGTGTACTAGCTTGTATATACATATAAAGCTCTACAGTTCCATCAGGTAGGATTTGTTTGGTAATACTAAAATAACTTTCAGAATGTTTTAAGTAAAGTTTATGGAACATTTATTGAAGTTGGTTTTCAAATGTCCTAGGAGCAGTTTTCTTAAATAGTGGCTGTGTTATTCCAGAGGGCTGTTAGTTTCAGAACTTCCTTGATTAACTTAAAACTTCTTGCAGCCTGCCCCTCCACCCCAAGCTTGCAAAGAAACAAATTCTGCAAAGCCAGAAAACCACAAAAGGTTCAGGTCTACGTCCTGCATCTATTTGTTTATTGTTGTGGTATTTTTTACTGAAGTGTGAGAGATTAAAAATAAACTAACACTTTCAAGATGCGCAGACGGCAAATGTGATGTTTTTAACAGATGCTAGTTCAAAACTAATTTTAACTCAGCAATTCAGTTACACGCTTCAGGATCACTACTGGCTCACATCCAGTCAACTGAAAGTAAATAAGCAACTGTGTATGCTCATTTCTATGTAGACTTACCTGCCAACAGTTCTTGCAAACTGCTGTGAAAGTGATGTCTCTTTGAACCTATAGTCTAATGCAGTTGTTTGAAAACATTGAAAGGATTAAAATGTTCATAAACATACAGGTAACTTTCCAGCTGAAGCTCCTTTTCCAGAATAGACCTATATAGGTAGGCATATAATTTAGGTGCAAGAGACATTATGGGAATTTCCAGAGACTATTCCAAGCATCTCAGTTCAACAGTAATTAAGGGTCTGCAGTGCTCTGAAGATGTCGTTCTTGGACTGATTCATATTGAAAATCAAAGTCCTAATGTCTATCTATCTTTATTTCACACTTGAAAATACATCAAATTTTTCTTAACTTAAAATCCTCTTGAAAATGCTGTATATCTGCTGTGTATAAACTCTACAGTTCATGTTATTGAGAGTGCTGTGTTTTGGAATTTTTGTATATGCAGTTACAAGAAGAACAGGAATAGATTTTTTCAGACTTGAGTGAAAGTTAGTTCTCTAATTTCAGAATTATTGATGAGGAACATCTGAATTGTTTCTAGTCCTTTTAGAGTTACTCATGGCAAATTTCATGAGGTTTTCTTTGTTTTGAGTACTTGCTTCATTTCTGTCTTGTTCATTTCTTTCTTGCTAATGTAATGTTTCACGGTCTGTGGAACACGATGCACTAGAGAGTTAATGAGTCAATGCATCCATAAAATTAAGAAGGAACAATAGCAGAGAGTTAGTAAGCCTTCTGAAATATTTCTGCTGAAGAGGATTGCAAGGATAACATGAAGTCTACTTTCTTGCAATTACTTTGCTGAATTTTCCCTGCTACCTTGCACAGAAAAAAAGCAGAAAAAAAATTAAACTAGCTTTAACTAATTATTTTCCATTCTGAAAATCATTTGGAACTTCCTATTTTGTTGTATTTCATATTTTTCCTTTTTAAAGGAAAAACAGCTTAATGCTGTATATTAAATTTGCACATTATAAAAATGGAGATATAACATTTGCATAAAATGCAATATTTTACATAATCAAGAATGTAATAATTCACCCAAAATGTGGGAAAAGGATATTATTAATGAAATTTATATAACTTTGCCATAATATTTTAATTTAATGTCCGTCTTGTCTATCCTGAAAGACTGCTGCATCTCCCATTAACATCTGTGAAGATATATGGAGATTTCCTGTGTTATTCTATGAACACAATAGGAAGTATACTGAGAATTTTTTAAATGTTAATATCTATCAATAAAAGTGGAAAGAATGATTATTCTCTGTTTTATACGTAAACTTCCATGCATTCAAAATGTCATGAAACTTTGATTCATTTACTTTATTTTACTGTCTTAACAAGGAACAATGACAAACAACATTCAGTGAGAATAACAGGAAGAACCCTCAGCTGGGAATGTGAGGTGCCCCAGCTGGCCCCTATAGTGGCATCTATCCTTACAAACCAACGAGTGCGAGGGAACGTCCCCAGGCAGTAGGACTCAATTGTCTATACTGTGCCATTGTTTGCCCAGTTCCTGGCATGGTTTAATATGGGCCAGTTAGGCTCTCAAACAATGTTCAGGCAAGTGAGTTTTTCTATAGGCCATCTGGTGGTGGCCACCCTGTTTTAGAAGGTAAGAGGTGACGGATGTGGGACATTCACTGGCTGTTGGCCTTAGTATTAGAGAATGGTTTGGGGAATGTTTAATTTTCTGGTGTACGTGTAGCTCTGTAACTATGACAAGACACTTAGCTTTGCTGCTGGGAGCAGGCATGGGTGGGAAGGGCCATGTCTCTGTCCTTCATTATACTAAAAGAGTGTTTGGATAGGTGCTTCCAAAAGAACATTTAGGACAAAAGGTAGCAAAGGTTACCCCTAATAGGAAGAAACTAGAAAGCACATAGAAACTGCAACATATTCTGCTTCTTGGGTAAGGTAGGTTTACAAAATACCTAGTTCATTTTCTCCTTTTTCAAGAATATAAATTTAGAGTCACTTCTATCCCACTCCGTTTTCAATAATTCCTAAAATGGCTGTTAAAATATCCAAACAGCTATTTAATTATTCTGGTGTCATTGTGTATTAATAACAAATTCTAAACTTGAATAAATCTAGGAATTAATCTATCTGTTCAATGCTTATAGCACATAAAGACCAAATTATTTTAAGGTGTGAAAATGAATGACTTTTTTTTCTTTTGGTCAGGTTGGTTTATGGTTTAAAGGAAATGAAGATCTAACTGTAACAGAAAGTTGCACAAGACCTTTACCTTTTGATAGACTGGGACATCTCGTAATGGTAACTTTAAAAACAGATTTTTTTGAAGAGTCCACTCACTATTCTAAATTGAAAGGTCCCATTCAAAAGTTTCTTGGGTCTCCTTCCATAATTGCTGAAAAGTTTCAGGGGCTTTTGCAGTCAGGTGGTGCTTCAGAATAGGATTTTCATATATAAGAAACTCAAAGTTATGAATAATGTGGAAGCAGGGACAAGAATCTAGGAATTCAGTATTCTAAACCATAGTCTACACAGAATGACTTAATTATTCTTGTTCTCCTTTGAATACCATCAGTTTTGCTGCATAATGACCAGCTTTTTAAAAAATGGGAGGCAAATGATCCCTGCATCTAAGCTAATGGTTAGGGTAGTCTCCATGGAAGAGTGAGATGCAGGTGTGATCTGAGTTCAAGAAAATAAACTTATATTTAGATAAAACCTATTGAACTTACTTGCCATAATATAAGATTTTATGAGTTTCTACTCATTCTGTGAAGGTCCTCAGTGTAGTAAAGAAAATACTACAATGTCTCTTTTCCTAAATGACGGGGACACACTTTTGATTTAACTGGATTTACAAATTCTCAACACATTTTTAAAGTTAATATCACTTTTCAGCAGTCACTACTTTATTTCACCCTGTTATCTACAGTCTTTGATTTGTATTTGATGAAATATCATTTGCAGAAATTAATTTACATTTTTGTCCTTTTATAGTTTTTCTACACTTTATTTGCTGATACCAGAAAAGATCCTGCCCTGCTTGACTATAATGAGATGCTGCTTTATTTTGCCTCCCACCCAGATCCTGTTGAAGGTGTTTACAGAGCACTTAGTGTTGCTACTGGAACATATATTCAAAGAAAAAAAGAAGCTTTTCCTTCATGTGAGGTAAAATATTACAGTGAAATGGGATCAGTATATATAGTAGTGGTGCTACTCTTGCTTGCAAGTTATAAATTGGTTAGCTCCAGTCCCCACAGATAGCCCCATTGGCTTCATGGGGCCTCTGCAAATAATCCCACTGACTTTGGTAATAGTACTCAGAAGCACGCTTCCAAGAGTCTGAATAGTTTCTTGCTAAGTAATAACAAAAGTTTAAGATATTTCTTGGTAACTATGCCTTGTACAGTTGTACAGATGAACTGAGGACATTTCTTGACCTTATCTCAGACAATTAAATCTAGCTATCAATATCCAGGAACTAGACTGTAATGTGATTGTTGGTATTGCCATTTAAAGATATAAAAACTGACATTATTGCTGTTCTTACTTGCTTTCTCACTATGTTTCTTGACGTTAGTTAAAAGTATACACAACTTTGTTACCATTTTCCAGTGTTTTATTTTGCCTGTAAATCAGAAGGACTGATAAATGAATAAGTAGCTTCATGTTTAGCTTCATTTGATTATTTTTAGAGCTCACTCCTCTAGATAATAAAACGTTTCACTACACTGGCACAGCCACAGTGACTCAACATTTAAAATACTGTTATGCTCTCCAGAAACAGTATAAAAAGGGCATTATTTTACCATGGTCTAATCCCCACACATATTCATAATTACATTTTATCACTTCAGTGACAAAATGTATTGTTGTACTCCCCTGTGTCTGCTTCTATTTGACACAGCAAAGTTTTGGAACAGGAACACAGATATGAAGTGAGGGCAGAATTAGCTCCAATGAATATATGGGGAGTTTTAGTAGAAATTTTAAATTTTCCATAGGAGAGAATCAATAAGACAAGATCATTTTCACATTTCACAGAGAGAGCACAGAAAGGAGGAGACTGTGCTCCCAGTTGGATACAGTAGATTTGAACTTAGTCTCCCATATTTCAGTGGATAGCTCTAACTGTCAGGTCATTGGATATAAAGCAACACAACCTCTTCTCCTCCACAGAGTTTTTGTTTGGTTTGGTCTATTTGGTTGTCCCCAAACTCCCAACTTTTGTAAGATTGTAAGATTGTAAGTAACTGCACTGGCATTAGCACCTATCTGTCAAAGACTTCTTAAGGCTGTGAGTCACAAGTAGAGGGAAACAGTTCCTTTCAATCTAGCATTAGCAACATATCTTTGGGGGGCAAGGTTTATACTCCATCTACCCTGATTATTTCATAATGCTTAGTTTCCCACTCAGTGTATTGGCTCTGTGAATCTCTGCTCTATCTGATGTATCTCTCTCTGTGTATTATATAGAGAGTTTGTGTGCCTAATTCATCTTCAGGAGTCCATTGGAAACCTAGAAATATCTAAGAGTTAAATGCTAAGTGAACATTTTGCATGTGTGGATTCTCTTTGACTTTATAGCCATCTTTTGTAAGTTAGTGCTCAGAGAATTGCAGGGCTGACAGAACATTTTTTCAGTCTTGTCTTTCTTCTTATGCCCTGTGTTCCATATTTGTGCTGTTTAACAATGGTGTTAAATACAGAAAAAAGAGAATGAATGATATAATGTTCCACCTAACTCAATGAGAGTTTTAACCATTGGTTTCAACAGGGCCAGCATTTCATGCAGGACGTTCAACCGCCACAAGGGGGCAAAGAATAATTAATGAATTGGTATCATGTCATATTAAACTGAGTCAAGCTCCATCAAATAGGAGGGCTTAGATTCCTGAAGACGCCCAAGGTGGTGTTCAGCTCCAAATTAAGACACCTAAACAGTTGTCTACCCGTAGTTGTTTACATGTGACCTAAATCTCCAAGTTCCATTACAGGTAGTGGATATCTAATATATATTGGCAGTGGAATCTAAAGAGCTATTCAGGACATCTTAAATGAATTTTGTAATAGCAGCTTAGATACCTAGCTTACAAGTAGGCGCTTACACAGAGACACCTAACTTAAGGTGTCTCCTCTCTCTTTTTTATTCTGTTTTGTTATTGTAATGACTCATGATTGGTAGTTGCCTAAGGAAATACTTCTGAAACATCAATGGTGTTAATGGGAGAAGGTCAAACAAAAACATTCTAGAGATTTTTCCTACTTATACTAACTAGATAGCTAAGAGCCTTTCACTATAACCCCATAACACTTTATTATGGTTGTGTAGATCTTACAGCTCTTTTTAAATGTAAACAGTACATCAGAGATGGAAAAACCTAAGCGCTGGTATTCTCCGCTGTTGAGTGTTAAAAAGACTGGGTCAATGACTCTGGTCCTCCTGTGTTGGAAAAGGCATGGTATAAAGCCTAAGATGTGTAGCACTAGTGTGACTGAATCACAGCAGTCACTCTCTTAATGAGAGATAAGTGGCATGCTGAATTAAATAGAATTTCCTGTTGTCCTTCACAGTTATCCTACAGAAAGTGGCCTAACGTAGACAAAAGCATCATTCACCCTTGTGAGGTCCATTTCATCTTTGTACTCACAAATCTCTACAGTGAGTTTCTCTTTGGGCATCTCTAATATCACCTCAAAGATTTCTCACCTCTTGTTTATACCAAACTTGCGAAACACTAAACTTCTAATTTTTCTTCATAAAGCCTTTCTCATCCTTTTCTTGCAGAGAGCTGGGGAGCCTATATTAACTGTTAGCCAAACAATATCCACACAGTAACTCCTTGAACTGGACTGGAAAATCTATACTGTTTTTATCATGTGAACATCCAGAATTCGTGGAAAGAGAATTTCTCTCTCCCATATTATGATTTACCATATTTGCTTTGATTTATTACTCCCAAGTGTGAATTACCAAGTTTATTCTTTATATACATACAAAGTTCTCCGTAGAAGATAATGGTAATTTATAACTATTAAGTATCTTTATTTTTTGTTGTTCTGAAAAATATTAATTTCTCAGTGGAACACTGGCCATTAGCTCTACTAATGTCAACATTATGGATATTTCAGGACTCTTACAATCGGTTCCTTCATTCTATATTACAGTGGATAATTTTGTGTGTGTTGATGATTTTTGTTTTGTAAGAATGAAACTTTGGAAATATAATCCACTGCTCTTCTATAAATGTCTAACTGAAGTAGATGACTTACTGACAAACTACTTATCCCTAAGTATTATATCTATGCTTTATTTCCCTAGGCTTTTTCTTATACTGACATACCGATAAATGAGGAACCTTTAATAGAAGAAGAAGATGAAAAAGAAATCTTAAATTACACAGGTGAAGGAATAATTTCTGTGGCAACTCTACTCAAAGTGTTTCATAATGGAGGAAGTAAAGATGAAGATAAACATAGATTTAATAGCCTGCAGATGGAGGGCAGTTATGATATGGTAGGCTGGTTGATATAAAGAAGGTTCTGTACCTTACATTATATGTTACAGAAATATCTGCTGTAAACTTTTCTTTCCCCTATATTTTTTAAAATACTTCTTAAATGAATGGAATGGGTATTATTTTTTCTTAAAGCATTTCATGAAAATATACAGAGAAATAGGCAGTGAAGATCTGACTCCCATTCCAGTTGCACTCCTTTTGAAGCATCCTTTCATTCAAGACTTGATCAACAACTATCAAGAACACAAACTTCCTGTAAGTATTGCTTTCTGGGACCAAGAAATTTGTAAGTACACATATTTGCTTTATCCCAGGAATGTAAATGTAATTAATTGAAATACTGCAAATTCACAGTGTAGACGAGATATAGAGCACAGTAGGTTGTAGTTGAGCGTATACAGAGCATACCAGGTTGCAGATCAGCTGTGATTTATTTTCTGTAAGAACTCCGTCCATCAAAGAGTGTAGTGCTTTCTGACCCATATTTTTATACCTGTCTTGTTGGCTTATAGCTACCTAAAAGTCCTCTACTGCCTTGTCACATGTGGCATTGTCTTTCCCTCCACCCACAGGAATGAGCCTGGCTGACTTATCTTCTCCCCGTTAGTAACAAGATGTTACTTCAGGACACTTTGGGATATGTGATAGAACATGTTCCATGCCAGGCCGACCAGGCTGCAGAAAAAGGCATGCACAGAGGTAGTACAGGTTCAGACATTCTGCCCTGCCATACTTAAGAGCTTGCCTGTTGCCTGCACCAAGTTTAAATGTGCATTAAAACAGTTTGCACATTAGGCAAGTTTGGGCAAGTTTTTTTAATCACACGCTACATTTCCTAATTTGAACATGTTTTCCAACCTCACTGAATTCTTTGTAGACCACAGCATTTCTTGAGCTAGCTCTGTGTTATATATGTGATCTATTTCAGGGACTATTCCTTACACAAACACATTACTGACTTCGTAACACTCAACATACTGCAAGCTCCCCATGAAAGCCAGATATGACGCAATTGAAAGTAACACTGAGCTAGAGTATAAACTGAGTAATGCCATGTATATATACTCTGCTACTTTCAAGGAGGGGGACTTCCTTTGAAAACCTTGTCACACTAAGCAATAGCTGAATATCAACAGCACAGAATATATTATTAATCAAAATTTCTAATCCCCCAGTACTCCTCTGGGGAGAAATTATTTTATAGAGCTGAAAGAGTAGATTGTAGTATACATTTAAAGATTTATTGGCTGCTATAGAGAACAAAGCTTGAATTTATAAATCACCTGTGTTATTTGTGGCTGGTAGGTTATGTTCAAGGCAGCACTGTTGTCAAAATTTCCACAGCTTTTCTACCAAAGATATATAGGTATCTTCACAGTCAATTAATACATTTTTCTACTGATCTGACAGATTGATTTGATGCCTATATCTCTTGACTTGGCAGTTAGATGATGCAGAGCTTCAGTTTTTATAAATTATCCTTAGACTTTCCTCTTGAGAAGGTTTATACTGACAGTATCTCAAATACAGTGGTTTCTGTACTTAAAGAAGACAAGTTTATATTCCTTGACTGTACTGGTAAATATAGACTGATGTTTTATACATGAAATCAACACTTCACAGTCTTACTTTAAAATTCTAATTAAGTGGGGAAGAGCTCAGACCACAACTTCTTACTCAACTTTAGACCAAATTATTATATTCACCAGCAAACAAGCACGGAGACCCAGTCGTCATTGCTTTATGTAGGATTCTGGTCAAAAACATATGTGGTCCAAGAGCATAGTTTTCCTCAGACAGTTCTTCAAAGAATTATATTTGGTGAACAAGTAACTTTTTGCTTTCCGAAACATTTCCAAATTAAGTAAACAAAACTTTTAGCATCAGTTATTTTTTCTGAAATCCTCCTGTGACTATAAAAATCTCTATAAAAAATGAAATTCAACCACCGTGCTGTTATTTTGAGATCTTTTGCGAGATAAATATAGCAAGGTAGGGTGTGGTTTCTAAGGTTAAAATGCTTCTACTACTGCTGTCATAAACAGTGGAAAAAAATGCTTTGCTAAAAACTAGGGATGAAATATTTTGCTTAGGTTTTTTAAAATTTAATTTGGGGCACTGGATTCCTATGGCCTCTTGATGACCTCTTCAATTCTAATCAATATAATCAGCGATAAGGAAATAATTATCTGCTGATGGGATATATGCTGACCTTTTGAAGGGAGTTTGCTGTCTCAGTTTATATACCAGTGGGCTGGCAACCACCTACATGATAATAACCTTTTTGTTAGCCTCAGTACAAATGGCAACAAATGAATAAGCATGGAAATTCTATTTTTTTTTTCTGGTCTTTTCTGTCCTAGTTAGAAGTCTTTCCAGTCCTGATTAGAACTTACAAGTGGTCTGCCACTGTTAACACATTTTTTCACTTATCAGATGAAATTCTCCTTTAGAATAGCTAGACTATACCTGTATGTGAGTGTGTCTTTATGTATGCACTTCATTACATTCTGAAAGAAATTGGTTTTAAATACATTTAATAATAACTGAGAGACAATATTTTTATTAGACCAGCTGATTCAGCTGGAAGAAGCAAGCAAATCTGCTTTTTCCAATGTATCGCTTGGTCTAACAATAAATATTAAGGCCCTTTTTCAGGTTTGGTATTACTTCTTGTCACAAATCCTGCCTTATTTCTATCCTGAAACTGTCACAGATACAGCAATACAGTAACAACAAGACATTTTAGTAACTCTGTTTTTTGATTGTGATAAATGTAAATAAACAGTCTGCAACATATTCTACAACTCTTAATGCTTGCATTAATCATTTATTTTGAGTAGACTGCATTCTTATAATTACTGAGGATAACAAGCATAGTTTAATAATTAGCATTCAGTTTGTTGACATCAGAACTGTAATGCATTTGATGTTATGTTATACTGTTATCCTGCTTTCAAATCCTGAATAGTCTCGTTGCCGTTACTTAGTTCCTTTTTTAAAAATTCTAGTTTTAAAGATAGAGATGTCAAAAAAGATCACATTGTATTTCTATATATCTATATTTTGAATGCATATGATATAGCCATTTGCTTCAAGCTTGTTCCTTCTAAATTAATCGTCATATTATTATTGCTGTTATTGTTGGTGGTTTGGTTAATCATTTCAGTAACATTACTCAGATACTCATCCAAATTGGAGTTCTGCTGGGGTAGGACTCCTAATAATGCACAGTGAATATGTCTGTATCAAAGCATTTACTAGTAAGCTAAGCAATTATTACAAAATTTGTTTGTATTAACAGCAGCCGTTTAATATTACACAACTCAACATGCTTTCAGAACTCCAGGTATCATTTAACAGAGCAAAAAGGCTTTCTGTCATAGGGAGAGTTCATATAGATTCTATTCAGGATGGATTATGAGGTGGAGCATATAGTTCACAGTCAACACTATATACGTATATTATATATAATTTATATATAATGCCTTGGGAAAAAAGCATTGCTGAATCACTGTCTACTTGTAGGCAGTAGCTGCGATACTTATGAAACTTGAGAAGCCTTTTTCATGTGGTGTTTTAAATGTCCCAGTGTGCAAGGGAAGGAAAATTTAACTCAGTGCTTGAAAGAGCATTTAAATACCTAGTCTAAAAGAGACACCTATGTTTGACTGCTCTTTATCATGTACTGCATCAAGAAAAGCATAAGAAATGCAAACATACATGAAAAATAGAGTGTTTCTTACGCTGAAAATGATAAAAATATTTCTTCATGTAAAAGGAACATTAAGTTTGCTTCAATGGATACAGAAATAGTAAATCCTTAGGGGGACTATTTTTTCAGTTTAGGGGGACTATTTTTTCAGCATTTTGAGGT
This sequence comes from Apteryx rowi, assembly GCF_003343035.1. Lineage (NCBI taxonomy): Eukaryota > Metazoa > Chordata > Aves > Apterygiformes > Apterygidae > Apteryx > Apteryx rowi. Next base: position 1,300,481 of record NW_020450994.1, on the reverse strand, counting down.
TATTTATCATTTTGGTTTCCTTTGCAAAACTGGTAGTTACATAAATTAAATCTGTCCAGAGGAAAATTTCTTTCAAATGCTTACCACATTCTTAAATGCTGTTCTGTCACTCTGCTGCAGCAGATCATGATTTTAGATCATACCATTCTTACTTTTAGACTGATACTTAACATATACCTCTGTGGTATTGTTAGAACATAAATTTTCCACTTCCCACACACATGAACACAATGACACTATTGGACATGTCACTATATATCGTTTGCTCCACAATGATCAACAGTAGTTTCCTTAAAATTCTTTTTTTTTACAAGACTATATACTTGCACATTATATTTAAAAGTTTCATAATAAAATTCACATGCCAAAAGCACTGCAGTTTACTGAGATCATCATCTGCCTCATGTGGTAGTGATAAGTACTGATAATGAATTTGCTGAAGCTTCCATTTGCTAACATGTACTTTTGTCGAACCGGAATTGAAACTTCTTTTTCTGACTCAATGTACTGAAATAGGCCTCTTCTTTAAAGTCAAACATGTTAGCACTACCTTCTAAAACAAAGGACTGGTAAAATTAATCTTTTAACCTAGGTCTTCTGTATTCACTGAAAAGCTTCTGATATTTTGCAAGGCAGATGAGGCATCATTAAATACAGGTAGCTTATGCTTCTGAAAAAAAGGACTGTATCTTTAAAATATGCATAAAATACCTATGGGAATATGTATTTGAATTTAAACTCATTTATTTTATAAAGTCTCTGAATGTGCCCTAGAATCTGCAGAAAAATTGCTTTCCTAAGGGAAAAATGTGATTACTGACAATTAAAACTAGAAAATGTTTAAAAGTTATATTATTATTTATATTTGTAGTAAATATTCAGTGTATTGTTTATTAAAACACAAATTCCTTGTTCATCGTATCTACATAAAGGATAGTATTGCTGAAGCTGGAAATAAAGAAGTTTGTGCTAATACAAATTCACTGAAAATTAGCAAATCAAGTAGTGTTATAAAGAATGCAGAACTGCAAAGAAGTATAACTATCATGTCTGAATGTCAGCATGCAGTTACTTATTTTCTTTTATTTTCATTTCCTTGAAGTGTTATTTTAGTTCAGTCTGAAATGAAGCGTATTTTAAAAGGATTCTCTATTAAAGAATTTGGCTCTGTATATTCTGAATGATATTTACCGATTTAAATGACAAAACTTTAATGACTTTCTGCATTGGTAAAGTTAAGCAGATGCTTAAGATCTTTGCTTACTTACAGAATTGCATTTTGATACACTGTAGTTTCATAAATCCACTGAAGGCAATGAGGTTGCATGGATAACATGAAAACATTATCTCAGTGATATGAGTGAAGTATCAGTAACTCTTTTAGAATTTGCCATGAATTTTCTTTCTGCAATTGTCACTACATGTTTTCATCAATGCATTGAACATATATAGTGCTTTAGCTCAATAACAGTGCTGGTTTTAGTGCTGCTTTGGAAGACATCTTATTTAACCTAGGAGAAGTGTAATTTAGAGTAATATATCTCCATTGAAGTTAAAGTTTTAACCAAACTCTTCTGGCCACAATTTAGGATGCTTACCCCATGGGAGACAGGGATTATTATTAAAAATTTGAAGATAGATCAGGTTGCTGCATGAAACAATCTTTTAACTGTCTTTTCATTTTCCTTTTCATAGGATTTTAAAATCATTTTCCAAAGAGCTGAACAAGTACAGTCAATTGATGGAGAAACCACAACATTTAAAGACATCAAAGTATGAAAAATTGTGGTTGGTGAATATTAAAAAAATTTTTTTTATGTTTGTAAGAAATGGGTCTTAGATCTACAGTCCTTCCTTCCATGGGAAAGGATTATTCATTTATGATTGCAGGAGTCAAATCCTGCAGTGTTTACACATTTTCTGTTACTTTAAATAAAAAAGAAAAAAAGAAAGAAAGAATATGGTTTATTAAGATTAAATAATCTGATATTTCTAAATAAAATGAAACTGGTTTCTGAACTTTAAATAGAACTGATAGTGTGTTCATTAATAATTTGTATAGAATAGAGTATGTCCCGTTCCTGTAGATATCTGGTCAACTTTTGTTAATGTGCATAGTATATGATAGAAATGATTTAATACTTTTAACATGTTACAGTTAATACTTAATGAAGCAAGTAAATGAAAGCACTGTTTTCTCTAAAATCAGGATTAACTACCAAAAGGACATGATGTACCTGAAAATGAAATACTTGTTAATAGAAGAGATGAGGAATCTTTGCCATCCAGCCTTTCAATTTCTAACCTTCCGCTTACAGCTCAATTCTGCTACCACCCACTAAAAATCTGCAACCTCTTTCTCCGGTGCAGCACCAAGCGCAGCCCTAACGTGTGGGTGGCACCGGGTGCTGCTTCCCCGCAGCCTCCCCTCGCATGGCGTGGCACAGAGCAGGCCCCAGAGAGGCAGTGAGGTAGGGCTGCACCGTCTGGGATTCCACCAATATCCACACGTAATGCTGGTGCTCATTAGACCTTACAGTGAGGCTTCACACTGTTCTTTTCAGGCATCTGCTAAAAGTCCTTTTTGAATCAACACAGCATGTCAAAGGAAACTATTACAGACACAAATTGGGGGGGTTTCACATAGAACAGGTATTTGTCTAAAAATCTCCCTGCCACACGGTGACACCTAGCGGCTGGTGCAGAGTCTCGGGGAAGCACCCTCCGTATTTACTTCTGCAGAGGTCGGTGCCTCTTTTTCTCCATCCGGTCTGACTGTTACTGACTCTCCTGACTGTTGTCCTGGAATAGTTTTCATAGAAATTTTCTTGATAATAGGAAGTTTGTATCTCTTTGCAGTTTTATTCAACTTTTTCATTCTCTTGTGGCTAATGATGGCTAGCTGTGAGATGGTGGGAACTATATTTTTTCACAGAGCTTTTTAACATAAAATTTAGACCACTATTTCTAACCAATTACTCTGGAATTCACCATTGAGATGTCTAATAACTCCTTAGTTTTTAGTGATTCTCTGTCTTCTTATCTACAGTTTCAAGTATTTTGAAGACTGGACATAGCAAATAGGTACTTGTGATTATCTGTACTCAGTGTATCATCTATTTTGCAAGCTAGCAAGTGCCCAAGTTGTTATCAAACATTGTGTTTTCTACTTTGTCTTAGAAACATAATTAATGAGTAAATACTTCCCAGATGTCTACTCATACCTGCACACTACTCTATCATTTGGGGGTGCTTTTTTCTGCATTTGGCAGTACCCTGGTAACAATCACATGAGGCTTCTAAGCTTCCCTTCTCGGGTTTAATTCATCAAAGTGCTCAATTGTATGGTGCTCTCTAAGAATACAAATAGTCCCATTGAAGTCACTTCACTCCTAGGGAACCACAAACCTTTGCCCTTTCTGAAGAAGTGCTCTGCACAGAATACTTTTACATTTTTTTAATACATCTTTATTACTTTTTGGCCAAATATGCTTGACAAAGTATAATACTTGCATAATGTTTGCTAATGGTAACTAAAATATTTCTAATAAGATTTCTAAATAGCCTGTATCAAAAAAAGTAATAGTAGCAGTCCAAAAAGAGAAACTGGCGTAGTTACAGTTAGACAATGGGTAACGGGCCTACCTGTAAAATACATTCCATTTTCTGTCATGATAAATAAACATTTTGTCTGATTGTTAGAACTTCCTGATATCAAGAATGAAAGTTTTGTTTCTTTGTTGATTTCAGACAATCAAAATTTGAAAGGAAAGTTGGTAGTCTAGCGGTAGCATATCAAAGCATCCACATGTGATATACATACTTCAGAACAGAACCCAGTAAGCTTATCACTTCAGGCAAATAATGTTGTGTCTCTTCACTCTACATATTTTGTGCTAACCACACCGGCACATTGTAGCTAAGTACCGTCTTAGAAACAGATGTAACCTTGTTGTGCCCCCGCAAACCATGCTAAAACCTCAACATCCTCGTTTTACTTATGACAACAGACTTTATGATGCATACAAATTAATCTGCCTTGTTACCAGAATCATTTCTTCTTGTAGCACGGTACAACTCAGTCAAAATTTCATTTTATTTCATCCAATATTTTTGAAACATTCTATATTATTACTGCAAGACTGTAGCTTTTTTCTCTTCATGTGAAGAATATTACTTTGATTTAAAAATTCAGCAGAGTTCTCTATCTTCTGCATGTTACAGTCTCTTTACATTTTTGCTTTTGTTCCATATCTTTCTTCTTTCATAAAAGCCAGCTTTAATTACTAAGTGTTATATTTGAATTTTATTTGTAACTTTGCATACTAAAGTTCTCCATGTGAAAACAAAACGGTCTTATTTTCAGAAAGGCATGTCTACTCTCTGTAGATCCGAATGAGGTAAAAGGGAGCTTCAGCTGTCGGAAATCATAAATTGCTATTTCAATTGAGGTTCTTCAAGGGTGACTTCTTTGTTTTACACTGTTTATGTATTTTATCAATGGCCCGGAATAGAACATAAAATCATTACTGATAAAGTCTGAAAATAAGCACAAATTATGGAGGAATGATAAATAATAAAAAGTGAACTGGATTGCATGGTGAAGTGTCAAACAGTGCACATGAAAAACAGCACATACTTCTATATAGCCAAAGTAAAGGCCAATTCAAAAACCAAAGTATGCACGCCCTGACGATAACAACTTATTTGGATAACAGTTACTACTTGATTGTAGTTGAATATCACAAGGGATATTCAATTAATCTTGAATTCCCAGCCTAATGTTGGGGCCAAGAGTACTGAAGAGATCCTTGTATTTATGAAAGGAGGAATGCTGAGTAGCTTTGCATTCAGATTTGGAAGTGGAGTTACAGCCATACAGTGTTCAGTTTTGGTATCTACACTTCCAGCAGGAAGTTGAAAACTGAAAAGCTTTCAGCGAAGAACCACAAGAATGGTAGGAAATCATATCTTGTACCAGAAAATTCAAGGGACTCAGTCCTTTCGCTTGATCAGAGAAGTTAAAGAGGGTTCAGAATTCAGTCTACAAAAATCCATGTAAGGCATCTTCATTCTAGTAGACAAAGTCATAGTAAGATTCAATAGCTGGAACCTTAGGCTTCAAAATAAGGTGCATATTTTTAACAGGGAGGGTGATTAACCATTGGAACAACTTGCCAAATGTTGTGGCAAATTCTTCATCAGACAGCCTTATAAAAGATGGATAATTTTCTAAATGCTGTCTGTAATGTGCCAGAACTGAGACAAGAAATAACTGCACTTTGGGGATTAAAACACATAATTAAAAACAAAAACTGAAAAATTAGGTCAGCTTTCAGTTAATTGTATGCAACATGTTTGATCCTGTTTTCACAGCTTACTGTCTTTTACTGTTCCATTTCCTCTATTCCTTAAGTTTGTTTTCTTCAGGTATTCTTTTGTATGCTGTATGGAAAATGCCTCGAATAGTCAGCCTTAGAAAAAATGCAAGAACATTTATATATACAACTAGTACCCTTATCATAATTGAAATGACATGTATTCCATCCCTGAAAAAATGTCCTTTCAAAAAACCCAGCAAACCAAAGCATACTGCTGAATTAGGGAGTCTCCTACACTTTTATTGACTCACATAGGCAATTTCTCTGCCTAAATTTCATTCAGCATTTCATTCTGTAGATAATCCAGGCTACATACTAGCCTATTTCAGGGCTGCGTTGCATTTCTTTACATAGGAAGACCCCTCCAGGTGCATCCCTTATGAACAGTCTGGTACAGGAAGATTTAAAACTCTTTAGAAGTCACCAGAACATTTTTTAAAAGTATTTTTCTCACTTTAAAATGTGGCTACATAATGTCACATTGTTGCCATAATAGCAAGAAAGGTCCCTCAATCTGCTCTGTGATCCATACCTCAAAATTTCCAGTGAGCATGAAGTTTGACCATGGTTTCTTTTCATATTGTGCACAAATGAAGCAAGCCATTTTGTGAAAAGCTTCTTAGCTACGCTGAATTTTCTTACTGTGTGAAGACTGACAAAGGGACATTCTCCAAACCATTCAAAGGAACACAGGATCATAGCTAAAATCTGAAAATCCCTTCCAACCTCAACCATTCTGTGATTCTGTGACTAAGGCTGGACTACAGAACTCCTGAAATCCCTTCCAACCTAAGTTATTCTATGATCCTATGATCTTAAACTTACTATTTTCAGTTATACCATGCAAAATCCTTGACTTCACTGATGGTGCACAAGCATAACCAATTGGCACTTTTTAAGTAGTTCTACTGAAGATGAAAATGGATAGAATCCCATCCAGAGTTTTTGTGTGTCTTACAGGCTCCACAATGAGAGGAGTGAAAAGCCAAACATACTTCCTTTCATTACTCAGATCAACAGGTATGACTTTGACCATCTCCAGTAGCACAGCTGTTAAGCAAAAGAAACATTTTCCTGCTGACCCTTTTAAGTATGTGCTGAATTTCACCTATGGCATTGCCATATATGCATTATGCATTTTGCAATTAATTTATATATAGAAGTTGATTCAATAAAGTTATACCACAGAAAATAGAAATAAAATATCACTATCCACATTTAGTTTGGAAGCATTCATATTATAAAGGTAAAATAGGGGAAATTTCCAGACTTTTGAATATTATATTCATAATTTAAAAATTCTCTGAAAGATTTTGAATTTCATTTCCTTTGTCTTCTGTAGTCACTTTACATTCAAGATTTCTTACTATATTGGCTTCATCAACAACATCTTCAGGATATCCTTACACTTCTCAATAGAAGAGCTTCAACTTAACAATTCAGGGCTCGACAGGCTCCTGGCTAGTGGACTTGCCATATTAAAAAAAGACAAGTGGTTGGTCATACTTTGAAAAAACCCTGTACTTATTTTGCACTGTGAAGAGCATACCTGTTAAGTAGAAAGTAGCAGCAGTATCTCTTATTAACAAAACATGCCCTTAACTTGTTTAGGCAAAAACTTTGGTTTTCCTCTCTTTCTTATAACAGTGGTTCATCTTTTCTTTTTTCTAATATATGTGTGTGTGTATATAGATACATATATGTATAGCTCACAAATGTCTTGCCTAATCATAGATAGGTATACATTTCCATCTGAAGAAGTTTAATCTGCATTCTGGTTAACCATGAGTTGCTACTTTTCCAGAGTGTGATGTTCTGTGCTCTGATGATATTTTTGCTTATTGCATTGTAATTGTTGAATTCATAATTTGATCTGCTGCAGAATTTCATGGTTTTTATAGCTATCAAGCAGCAGCACACTTAAATTTGGTAAGAACTGAAAGAGAGAAGTAGTGGACCCCAATACAGAGTAAAAGGGACATGGAATGGTGAGGTAGAAAGTTCTTCACAGGCGAGATAAAAAGAGGCCCCTAACGTAAGAGCGGGAGAATACAAAATATGTGTAAACACCTAGGCATGGCATGGCATGGCATGAGGATTGGGAGTCCACAGAAGCCTGGAAGAAAGGAGCGGAGTAGTGGACAGGTAGCACAGAGGGAGCTGGGGAAGGGGAGGGCAATACCAGAACCTCTCTGGGCGCAGCACAGTTGGGGTTCAGGATCCCTGGATGTACTCTTGCCCGTATTTCCGGCATGCCAGTGATCCAGCGCAGCAAAAGGTGCTGGCATCTGTACAGATAGATTTAACAAAGTAATTGCCCAGAACAACTTGAATGCACTCAGAATCTGGAGCGACAGCATCTAAATAAGTCAGGAGGCAACTGTAGCTGTTCAGGGCCTCTGACGGAGCTTGCCATAAAAGAATCCAGACAAACAGAGTCTCAAGGGCAAAAAACTGGTGTGCTGAAGAAAAAGGTCAAATTCTTTAGAGCTTGTCTGTTCATATAGTACATATATAGTTCACGTAGTACATGTTGCAACTGGCTTTAGCGTCATTTTCCTTTTTAGCCTCATAATGATTAACAGTGACATGATGAACCTAGCATCTTTTTTTAACAAGGCATGTCATTCACATTATTTCTGGGAGGAAGCCTGAAAGGGAAGAAGGATGGTCTTGTGGTTAGGGTTCTGCAATAAGGATATGTCTACTTTGCTAAGTAAAATGCAATGTACAGGTATGGGTACTGACTGTAAATAGGTTAATTAGCTAGTTTGGGCACTGGAAGCAGTCTTGCTGCACCAAACAAGCAGGTAATTTACTGCAGTACCATGGCTAAGGTTACAGCATGCAAACTTCATACTACACTCTACAACAAGGACACATCTTCAGGAGACAAAAATCAGTTTTCTGAAAAATGTCTCTGATCCTTTCCATTCTTCCATTGGCAAAGGGAGCAGGTAATGGAAGGTTTTGGCTTAGTTCAGTGTCAAGTGGATCTCAGTGAACCTGTAGAAAACTTTTTTCTCATTTTTTGAGATAGGCATTCATCTCCTTGTAATTTCTGCTTAATGTTTTTGGCAGCAAATACCTTTTGCTTTAAAAGAAATATGTTTTCAGTATGTTGGCCTATTTGGCTTTTTTTCTCCCTCACCACTTCCTTTAAAATTTGTTGAATTAGATGAGCCCTCTGAAGCTCAGCCCATGGCTTATTTTCACCTCTCATAATATGAATTACATAGGCTACTTGATATCAGTACAGCCTTTCTCTTTTTCCCCAAGCAAACTATTCTAGCTTGAATTGATCTTTCCTCATCTGGTGGGAAAGGAAAAAGAGAAAAATCTTTCTGTTCCTTCACTGTTTCCCTTCCCATGCTCAGTTGTAAGCCCAAGTGGTTAAAACGCAAGACTCCTTAAGGGATCCAAAGCTGAGCAAAGGAGGGGTGACTTCTCAGAAACAGATGAATTAGAAGTAAGAAACAGGTTTCCTCTTCTCTACCACTACCCACATCTGAACATTCAAACAACAAAAACAATGGTAAGGTAAGGAACAAAATGAGGACAAACTCAAAAAAAAAAAAAAAAAAGAGTTGGTACTCAGATAAAATCAAAGATTGTTTCCTACCATCAGTTTGTTTTGGAGCATTTATATTCGTAGAGTGAATTTTTGTCTCTACTAAAATCAGTGGACATTTTGTTACTGATTTCAAACTAATCCAAGTAGATTTTACTTTCTGAATGCTGAAGACTTTCTCTTAAAGTTCCCAGCAAAAAGCCCAGTAATTCTGTTTGACAGTTACTAGAAAAGTGCCTATTTAAGACTGCAAGAGATTAGGAGAAAGAGAGTTCAGAACGTCACATACCAACTTATTCTAAAGGTTAATTACCCTCATTTTTGAAAATGGGCACTTCTTTAGACTGAATTCTAACTTCAGATTTCAGTGCCTGGGTTTTATTATCCTTTGTTTTCTAAGTTAAAAAGCCTTTGGGAAAGTGGATGTAATGACCAAATATTTTCTTAATCTTTTAGTTAGAGACAAAATAAATTGAGGTTCTGATGCCTCTCCTTGTATGTCTGTATGGACATTCCTTTAAATTACTGAGCTCGCGTTCTGGGATCAAGTATTCCAGGTATTTGATCAGACTTAACATCTTACATTAAGCCTTTCTAGAAGTCAGGTATTATTTTAATATTCACAATTCTTCTCCCACCTTCTATCTCCCCAATAAATTGCTAACAAAGCTTTCTGACGTGTTTTTAAAGTAGAAGAGGCCAAATATAAACAAATATATTACAAGGTTTTAAAATATAACAATCCATTAGAAAATTAGTGAGCCCATATTACTGCAGAACATGGATGCAGTTTTCTTTAAAAAGTGCTATTGACATCAGCTGTGCCTTCCTGGACTTCTGGTGTATTTTTGGGATGTCCTGTTTTCTAGCAGTTTAATTTATTGCCTGTGAGAAACAGAACTGGTCTTGAGCATATCAGAGCTCTTGGAGGATTAGTTATGAAACACTGAGCTCAACTCAGTGTTAGAGAGTTTTGTTTACACATATAAGTGGTCTAAGCACTCTTGGAGTTAGAGAACAGGCTAAGCTGTTAAGTGGATTTAGGCTTCATAACTCAGGTTTTCAGATCCACATTATTTATTGGTTTTTTTCAACACCTGCAGACAAGTGTTGATACCAGATACCTGTTCTATATTTAGAAGTGCAAACTCCTTCTCACATGAACGTAGGTTTGCAAATCCATACATTAGATTAGATTGGATTATATTGTTTGACAGGAGTTGCACAATATTTTGAAAATTATTTTACCAGAGTTTTTCAAAATAATGCTGTATGACAGTGTGTTAATGGAGCTGGATGCATTAAGGTATTGTTCATATTGAGGCTTTTAACTTAAATGAGTGTAGCAGTACACAAAACAGGGGTTTCAAGAAGCCTAGCTAGAAGTTTTATTGATTCCTATTACAGACATAAAAGCTTTCGGACATTAGAGTAAATACTTTGCCTTCAGGTAAGGAATGTCACATTTTCTGTAGTGAAGTCCTAAGAATACTAACCTTATGGTGCATTCATGTATTTATAAACCAAGAGATTTGAATGTGTCAGCATCAAAAGTCTTTATAAGGAATTAGTGAAGTTAAGCTGCATCTTCAGGATATTGAATTAATCTTATTATTCTAGTAGTATTTTATTATAAGAGAGATATTAATCAATAAAGAAACATATGGTATTGCATAAATACCCAATGAGCATAGCTTACAAAGCACATAAATATTTTAGGGAAATAAAAGCATCACACTTAAGGGCTTAGTCAGGGGAGAAGCTGTATAACAAAGAAAAAAGTTCTGATATATGTTCTCATTTTGCTTTTCCATAGCCAAAGAATGTGTGAACACAAAAAATAACATTTAGAAAGACTGGAATACTTATGTAAAATTTAAGATGAAGAAAGTGAAATTCCTATATTGTTGTTTTACTATGCAAGCAGAGAATATATGATAGAATACCCTTGATGACTTCCATTTGGCTGATTAAGCAATTATAATCAGCCAGAACTACAGTGAAAATAAACAGGTAAATACTTGAGAGAAAAAATTAAAATAGTATTGTAGGAGGAGATATATAATAATATTGGAGTATGGGATAAGAATARTCTTACATTGTCTAAGGAAAGATAAGTTACCAATACATTTTCTCACTTCCATTTATAAGGACTGAATTGAGATACATTTGTGCAACTGCCATTGATTTGAAACAGAAGGCAGGGTGTATCCCAGGTCATGCTGGCTTTTTCAGGTAACGTTTTTATAGCTTTTGTTTCTCCTGTTCTAGAGGCATATTTCAATAAGCAGGACACTGCAGGCTGACCTAATTTGATCTGAGTAGGTTACACTTCTAACAAACTCACAAATACAAACTGACCTAATTTAGATCATGCGTTACTGTGGTTAAATAGTCCTTGCATTAAATCAATTGTCATGCTCATATAAAAGTAAAGGGGTTTGGAAACTTTTCAGAAAGCCAGAAAAATGAAACAAATGTCTCAGTAACTGTTGTAGCAGCAGTGACTCAGATATAATCATTTACATATTTGAACTGAGCACAATGTGCTTTAAACACTTTATTTTTATTTTTAATCAACATTTGAAACACTCTTAGGAGATTCCATATCAGTTCATGTTTTTTCCTACTCTCTGAGAAGATGGCAAGGACATCCTTTGTCAGACCATTTCAGTGCTGGATGACATCTCTGCCATCTTTCACATGTGGCTTTCAAATGCAGAGTTGACAGCATTGGTTAGGAACTGATTTTTTTTTCTACATAGCTTCTTGCTTCCATGCAGTCACAGTGGGTAATTTTTCAGTTATCTCTCTATTTCTTCGGTGGGCCTGTAACTTACTCTGGAGGACTAGAATGAAGTTGAAGTTAGGTCCAGTTTACCTCTTCTGTTAAAAAGGTTATTTTAAAAATGATGTTGTCATCTTAAAAGGATGCTGTGATTTTTTTCTCTTCAACTCTGCTGTTCAGGTGTTTTATTGTACAACTAGCATGTTGGACAAAATGAATGAGTATTGTTCCTGAGGGGCAACACTGAGAGAGGAAGGAGGGGAAGGACAGAGGGCGAAGCCAGCAAAACCAAGAGCAGGTGAATGGGAGTGGGGCGTTGGCAGACGGATGGAAGGAAGGAGGTCACTGGGAGTGTCATTTAAGGTATTTAGTAGGTACTGAGACCTACTCTCAGTCAGTAGAAAGACTCTCAGGCTATTTCTATGTCACTAAATAAAAGATGGTCAAAGACTATCCTCCTGCCCTGGTTCTAAGCCCAGACTGGCTCACATCCATGCTGTTTAGGATTAATCTCTCAGGAGCATAGTGGTTGCATCCATACTACATCACACTTGGACCTGAGTCTGCTCCAGGAGTCATATGGTGCCCATGGCCTTACTATTTTCTGTATGTTTTTTCAGTTTAAAGTGGGAACTGTGTGACAGCCCATCACAGCAGCGTTTCTAGAGCATGAACCTGAAGACATGTGTTGCAATACTCACAGGTAAGGCCTGAGAGCATGAAGTGGTGCTTGATGATGCAATAACTACTGAAATAGCATTGGAGGTCTGTGGAGGGTGGAGAAAGTCAAAACTATTACAATCCCATTCATACTTAAACATCACTTTGGCATTGTCCCTGAAGTGAACCATATACAGGCTTCATATTAGAGAGCATTAGTTGTAATGGTCCTAAACAGAGCCAGGAGTTAGCTAACAGTTCAGGAGTTTGGCGGGTCTGGGATACCGTGCTCAACTCTCACCCTGGGCTTCTTTCAGGTAGCAGTATAAAAAATATCCTTTTTGACTTGAACAGACTAACATGTATTCTTTTTAGCTACATGGTATTGATCTCAGTAGCATTAGGAATAGTCATTTGGAGCACTGATCTTCAAACAGCTATCTTCTACTTCAGTCAAGTGTCTCTAGGACAGGAGAGTAGAGACATAGGAGCCTGACTTCAGGCTCTTGTTTAGGAAAATCTTGGTCAAAATTTAATGCAATGATAAATCAGTTTTGAAGGATCCATAGGTTATTGTCTGTTCTTTTTAAGAAAGCACAAGTCTATTAGATTTTCCCGTGTAGTACACTTGGAAGAAAAAATACCTATTACCTCCTTCAACTGCAAACCAGATTAGATAAGTTCATACACTTAGTTTGAGTAACCTGTAAACTCAAGTGGCCAAATTGCAGTATTGCTGCCAATTGCAGTACTGTTTGGAAGATTTTATGAGACATGAATTCAGGGCTGAGAAAACTGTAAAATAAGAGAAGTAATTGCATTTAATTTGACATCCTAGAACTGAGATCCATATTCCAGCCATTTTTAAATTCTAGACAAACCAAACCTAACTAAGGATTGCAGCCACTGTCCCTTCTTAGAAATCTAAAACCAGCTAATTCCATCCTCATGCCAGCTTCTGCCCTTTACGAGCAGCTCCCATACTTTTCCTTTCTAGACACTTGTAGAGTTATTATCATTTATCTAGAGATAAATAAAGATACTTGATAAATAAGAAATTTGATAAAATAAGATTATTCTTCTGATAAGAACTGTGCTGTTCTCATCAATTTCAAATCAACTTTTAAGAATAGCCCAAGTTTGTATCCAGAGACTGAAAGTAGAACCCAAGGGTTCCAGTTTAGAAACCTGACAGTTTGTGTTTTCATGTGCTTTCTTTCATTTGTATTATATATCTTAAAGATAACAACAAAAGCACATAAACTATTTAAAAACTAAGGATACTGAAGAGAATCCTTTCCTTTCCTTTCCCTTCCTTCCCTTTCTCTTCCTTCCCTTCCCTTTCTCTTCTCCTTTCCCTTCCCTGAGACTTTGCACCTGGCCAAGCATCAGCTTTTTCCATTTTCACCTGTGACAAGTGAAACATCTTCAAAAGACAGAGATTTCTCTTTTTTTTTTGCAATTAAGTAACTGTAGAGTGCTGATCTATGAGAAACATACAGACCACAATCATTCATTCCCAACGTGTACAACCAGCAGCAGGCTGCCTGCATGCTAGCGGCTCATTCGATGAAACAGTTTTAACACATAAACCACAGGCAAAAGTGTCACGTCACACCCACACCTTAGTGAACCACTCGTGCCTCTTTAGGGTAGCCAAAAATCTACACTGGTCAATGTTTTTTCAAAAGTGCCTTTGTTTATTTTTACACAACAAAACAGTCTGTCAGGTGATGAGTTTAAAAGAACTGGAACAAAACATGGTAAGATGAATTTCTGTATCTCTTTGAAGATGGGAAACCCTATATAAGAGATGTTAAGTTTTAACTGAGGTAATGAACTGTAGCTTGTCACCTGCAATAACTGTTGTAGACTCTTTTCAGATGCAGTAAATTCCTGCAGCTTATTTGAAGAGACTAGAGTCTTGTGGTTTTACAGCAGATGAAAGGCTTTCAGAATAAACTGCATGATAAACATCATTACCAAAGCTCTTAAATCCATCAGTGTATGTAGTTATTGAAATTATTATTACAAATGAATTATCAAACAAATTTAGCCCCTTTCATCTTTGCCAGTCATGTACAAACTGATCCAATAACCTGGAAATGTGCTTGTGATTCATAAACTTCATTTAGACTTTGGATTAACAATTTTCAGTTTGCGTGTATCAATCCTATGCATTTTTAGTAATTTTCATGGATAAGTTGCAGGAATTGAACCATTCCTGTTTATATAAGAAGATAAAATGGGAGGGAGATAAGCAACAGGTATTCTGGTTCATACATTAATAGTCCTCTTCACATCCAAAAGCAGATGTTTGCAGCAAATAAACTAAAAAGCAATTTTCAAACTTTTATTTAAATTAGCTATTACTCCTACAACTATTTTTTAATAAAATATAACAAGAGGCAGAAAGCTAAATGGAACAGCTGCTGAAAGTCTATGACAAATTGCTATTGGTGCAAGAAGCAAACTACAATATTCAACTAGATCTAAATATATGAAGCAACATTTATGTACCCAATAATCACTAATAACCACTTTGATCACTAGTATCAAATCTGCTTCTGTTTCCAAAATCTCTGCTCTGAGGCTTTCTAGCTTAACTGAAAAACTGGTTCAAAACAGTTAAGCTGGTTTAACGCTCCATAGTCCCCAAGGCTGATATGGTCTATGCTGATAGCTATAGTTCCAACCCTCTGCTTTATCGGCTGAGTATTCTTATCTTGAAACATAAAGTTTCAGGTGTGCAGTGCAAATTACATGTTTATAATTTTTGTATGAGTAAGAGTATTTAAATATTATTGAGAACTATAATAAACTTTTCAAGCTATAAGTACTGACTCTGCTGTGTAAACAGGAAAACAGTTTTTTGATAGCTTCCTAGCTGAATACCTTTTTTTTTTTTTGGTATGCACATATGAGTAAATTGTCAGGAAACGTTAAGATTCTGCATGTGTTTGTTAAAATACCACTTCTGTGATGGTGTAAACCACTGATAGCAAACATGCTTGGGATAGATTCAACATACCTACACAGGACCAAAAGCTACATATTTGTGGCAAAGGCAGAATGTGCACGTGTCCTGTTTGGAGGCACAGTAAGTTTCCCACGGTACATCCCTTGTTGCTGTGCACAGCTAGATAGCTAAAATACAGATTCCACATCATTGTTTGAAAAGAGTGAACAATTTTAAAGAAAGTGAAGCTGAGATAAGAATGCAATTTAGATTTTCTTGAGATTAAGAAGAAATCATATTTTTGGTACGGGCTTTCTGTGGTTTCAACAAGGAGCAGAAATGAAAGTTTTTTTTGTTATTGTAGTTATTACTAAGTATAAAATCATGCTCCATGATGTACTAATTGTGGAAGAGTAGATGGGTAAAATCCTGGCTTTCTCAAAATCAGTTTTACAACTCCCATTTCTTCACTAAAAATGTGTGTTCATTTATCTAGTGCTTTCAGCTACTAGTTACTGCTAATGAGGTTGCTTTCACTATGTCTCCAGTAGGGCGGAAGTACAAACACTCCAGACCATGCAGTTCTGGTCAATAGTTGGTACTCTCCCCATTCTGCTTTCCTAACCAGTGATGTTCAGTGTCAATCAAATCCTCTTGCAAAATTCTGACCCTTTTCAGGTTTTCCTAAATTTGATGATTTACCACTATAGTGTAGTGATTTTGTTCACTACAAGGAAGTGGACAGAACAGGAAGCCAAGGATCAGGATGGTGGTTCCTGGCAGGATTCATAGTTAACATTGCTGAGTGCGTTTCCTCTCTGGGAAACGAAGCTAGTATTTACTTATCTTAAAAATTAAGATTTATGGGTTATATTATCAATAGCCAAAACTGAATGTGGTGTAAATGGCACAATTCCATTTACTTTGTTCGTACAAAGTGTGTTTGTAATCGTGTCTACATCTTCTTTGCTATGGGGTTGAAGGTAACTGCAATATGAATAGGAAACTTGCGTAGTCAAACTACACTGGGAAGGGGGATGCTAATGTGGTATGATTGCAACGTCCTTCGTACTCTGTATGCCCCTAAACCCATACTTAGCCATGTTAACATTTAAAATGAATGTCTGTTTCTATTGCCTATTCCTTTTGACTTCTTTGTAGAATGAAATCAGTACTCCTAAGTCCCAAATGAGTCAACATAAAACCACTCCCAATTCTGGGCATTACCCCAGAACGTTACACATACAGTTTCCTGTAATTGCTAAATGACAATCCACAGTAATCAACAGAACTGCCATATGTAACCCAGCAGTTAGGCAAACGGGCTGTAAAATAGGAGGAACTTCATCTAGAGCAACAGCCTTATAAATGCTATTTTGTGCATGAAACTATGGACAGTGTTTTCCAAAATAGCTCCTCACAGTCAGGGGTAGAATTACGTTTTTAGGTACCCAAATATATAGTCAACATTTAGAAGTAATGACCACCTTCTAACAGATCAACGCAGGTTGTTGAACAGCTGTGAAAATCAAGCCAATTAATAGGTAACAGAAGGGTTATGATGGAATTTTCAGAAGCTTTCCAGTGACTGAGAAGTACAAACATCATTGAAATGAGATTTTTTCCTCCTCATTTGCTTCAGGACTTTTGAAGATCCTAGAGTGGAAGCTAAATTGGATGATTCCATTTAGAAAAATTCTGGTCTACAATAATCTGAAAGCTGAGAAATTTAAAACTTATAGCTAAGGAAGTGCAAAGTTATGATTCCAGTAGTATTTGTAATGCAACTCTCTTGTCCGTGCAAGGCTCTCTTCACGTCTATGTACAAAAATGCTGAATTTAGCATGCAAAAGAAGATGTTAGTGGGAGAACCAAAGAAGCAAACAATTGGCAAGCCCAAAAAAAAATTGATATTATAAATGTGATTAAGTTTGCATACAGAATTATAATGCTACACTGTACACATTAACATAATCATCCTAATCCACTACGCAGTGTTATCTGTGATTGTGGAGAATCTCACTATATGCTCTTGTTTTTCCATGCTGATAACATCCAGCAGTTAATGTTAGCTGGATGGAACGGCCTGTTGTCTGTGTCACTGCATCTCACTTCAGTCCCTGCTCTTCCCATTCTTCAGAGGAGCAGGAACCTGCTATCCTTCAAGTCCTGCAAGATGCAGACCATTTCTCTTGCTGCACTGGCTCAGCTCATCTTGCCAGCTGTATTGTGGCAAGGGGAGAGTGGAGGTCCCAGATCTTCAAGTCTGCCCAGTTAATCATTGCTTTCTCCTTGAGAAAAGAAGTAGGAGCTTCATGGATTCTCCTTTCTACCTGGTAATTTCACAGGGGCAAATCCTTGGACACCACCTACCAGTACCATCATCCCATCCAGATGTACAGGTAAGGGCCCCCCTTTTGTTTTCTGCTGCAGTTGCACTTAGTTTCTTACTGGAAACTTTCCTAGCTGGATCTCAGGTTGCAACAAAAATGCATTTCAGCAGCTGGTATCTGTTGTGGTTTGTTTTTTCTCTTTGGCTGCTCAATTTTTAAATTTTTGTTTCCCTCTTTCTTTTTTTCTTTCAAGCCGAGGTGATGCAGTGCAGGTTTACAGAACCTGTGCACATAAACACTTTGAAGCCAATGGCTCCTGCGGCAGCTCTATCTGAGCTGCGCTCAAGCCAGGTTTGCAGTGTTTGCCTTGAAAAGTGAAACCAGATGTTTTCACGTTTTGTTACAAACTCCACCTCAGGCCAAGGTCACTGGAAGGTTGGCCAGCCTCCATAACCTGTAGACAATCCTATGCTTCTTATTTTTCATGAACGTTGCTCCACTTTCACATGAGCCTTGGCACAGGTTCATATAACTGAGATCGATTTATGGCTTGGCTTTGATATTTCTCCTTCATTTGGACTTTTAAAGCAACACTCTCTGCATATAACCCACCGTGGAGCAAAAGCTAAGATAAAATTGTGCCTTACATAGGAAACCCACTGATATCCCAGTAGTTCCAGGCAGTAGTATGTACCATTAATCGCACACATGATAATAAGGGGCAGGATATGCTTAACTTTCCTGCATGTATTTTAGTGGAAAGAAATCAGCTGTGTGCAAGAGCAAAGAACCCTGTGCTAGGGAGAGGGCAAGAAGGGAGCTGCTGCAAAAGAGGAAGAGAAGGAAGGGAAACAGCCTACCCTGGCTGAAGAACTGCCGGTAGTCAGCTTCTCCTGCAGTGGATGAGCTATGGCGACTGCAGAGAGCTTTTGTAAGTGGAGTTGTATTGTTCCGCGAGGTGAATAGCAACACAAAAGCTCCCTGTTGGCCTCCACTACACCTACAGCAAGGAAAAAGCCTTGTAATGCTGTAGGTGAAGTCTCTCCCAAAATTACAAGAAGGCATAACTTCAGGGTAGCAGGTGCTGCGTCATGCCTATATCCAAAGGACAAAGACCACTGAGTCCTTTTGTCTTTTTTCTGTAGGACATTGGTTCTTGTTTAT
Organism: Apteryx rowi; assembly: GCF_003343035.1. NCBI lineage: Eukaryota > Metazoa > Chordata > Aves > Apterygiformes > Apterygidae > Apteryx > Apteryx rowi. The sequence continues at coordinate 1,281,625 of NW_020450994.1, read as the reverse complement.
TTGATGCTCACATTGCACAGAATCTAGCAAATTCCTCCCAAAGAACCATGCTGGTCATTCAAGGGAGCGTAAGAAAGGTGAGCCCTCCCCGTGCAGGTTGCCTTGTCCTGCTTTTGCTACCCCTGCAGGCACCGAGCTGGCTCTCCCCATGAACTGTGATTTCCCGCCCTCCTTTTGCTTTTGCTATTCTACTCCCTCCACTTAGGCAACATGTCTGTGAGACCCCAGTTCTCAAATCAGAAACAAGTCTTCAGCAGAAGTCTCCTTGGAGTTATGTAGAGCAGAATAATGACCCTTACCTTTTTTGTCAAAAATACTTCAGTTAATATATTCCGTAATGACATTTAGGATTTTTTTATGTTAATTCAGCCCAGGGCTCTACCCAGGAGCTGTGTAGTTAACTGCAGCTTGTGCACAAGTCATGTGAGCAAGGTGTGTAACAGTCCTATTAGATTAAGCAAATAGAGTCTCAGTTGGACATGACTGAAATAGGTGTGCTCAGTAGCAGCCTTATATTCCCAGAAGTCAGCCTTTTATATATGTGATCATCCCATTTATTGGATAAAGGTCTGAGCTCGGGAAAGCAAAGACTCCAAAATGGAGTTAGGATTTAATTCAGCAGGAGATAGCAGTAGATGCAGCAGTTAAAGCAACCATTATGATGCAGAATGTGTAAGCATGAGAATATGGAGAACTGCACCTGATGATAGTATCTCTGCATACAGAGATTAGTGAGAGTATTATGAGACTATTGTGTTTGGTTTTGAGCACTTCAGAGAAAAAGCTGAAGGAAAATTTGATGTCAGGGAGACCTGTCTTACAGAAAGCATTTTAAATCCATAGATTTAATTTACTTACTCAAGAACATGATAAACGGATAATTTCATGGTGGACTACAATTATTTGAATGGGAAAGGATTTCTGATAATACTGAGATCTTCATTTTTATAAACAAAAGCAGACAAGATCCTCTCACTGGAAGTTGGATTTATACAAATTTACATATATATCTTGAACAATGACGACAGCTAACACTAGGGGTGCAGTAATTTCTCCACCAGTTCAAGTATTTAGAAAAAGACCAAATGTAATAATTTAGGCATCAAATGTAAGCCTGATAAGGAGATTACAGGGTGATGTTCTTTGGACAGTGTTGTACTGCAGGGCAGACCACATTGCCGTAACAGTCTGTTCTGCCTAAAAAAGCCTTCAGTTATGTGTGCACAGTGCAGCACAGGTTAGAGAGACCTCAGCTAGAGCTAAATAGTGAATGTGAACTGCAATGGAGATATAGTTCTGTTGACACAGAGCTCCACCTAAGCTCACTTCTCATCACAGTAAATTAGGTAGATCAGAACAGTATGCTAAACATGCTCTCCAGCTTCTGGCTTTCATAACTACGGCTTCATATTGGACTGTGCACTGAGAATATTGCTGGGCCAGAAGATTTAACTCTTCTATTATATCCCAGCTCAGAAGCAGGAAAGCTCAGCATATTTGGGAGTAATTTTATTGACTGTGCCCTTCAGCCAGTTCTCTACTTCATCCAGAATGAAATTCTCACTGAATCTGATTATCCTCTTTCTTGTATCTGTATTGATGTGATAAATTTCCCTTTATTTAATTAGTCTTTTTGCTGATTTACCTCAATATAAAGGAGAGGTGAGCTGGATAGGCTAATTAATCCCATACTTAAGCATAAGGAACTACACTGCTACAACCATCCTTTAAAAAGAATTGCCATGGAAAGAAAATAATGGTGTCCAACAGTCTTCCGTTGTGCCTTGCAGTCCGACTCTACCTTTCACCTGAAGCTTTTTGTTGAATAGAAAATGTGTTCTAGATTTCAGTCCTATGTCATCTATCTTTTTACATTTTGTTTTTAAATATACAGACACATTTAATTTTCTAGAGAAAGAAAAGCTAATCTTACACCCTGGTCCTGGTGCACCAGCAAGGAAGACTGTATCTTCCCCAGCGCAGCTAAGCACGGCCAAAGGGAAACGCCAGGAGCATGAAGTGAGGCAGGGAGTGAGGGACGGCAGGACGGAGAGAGTGAGCAAGTGAAAGGGGAATCTGCAGCAGAAATATGGGCTGGAAGAACCCTTAAAAGAGTAACAATACAGAGAGCAGCAGACCTTTATGGGGACGAAAAGAAAGGAACGTTTCCAAGGGCTGTAGAGGGAATGGTGGAAACCATGCAAGGTAGCTGGGCTGAGAGCAAGCCTGGAGGAAGGGTCTTGTGTTACTCTGGAGAATACTTGATATTTGACGGAGTTTCTCCATTTCAAAATGTGAAAAATGTGAAATGTGAAACCACTTGTGGGTGGTTTTAAAATGCTCACTCTAATGAAAAGAGGCCAACAAATCTGCCTCAGAAATCTGCTGGCTGGGGTCACATCACAAATCACGTATGTCCCTCTGCAATTACTGCCTTATCTGCATGTTTCTTTCTGTCTCTAAGGAGGCATATTGAATGGAGAGAAAAAGTGCAATTCTTTTTCCCTGTTATATAGAGATTTCCCCACCCCTACCCTAATATTTACTGTGGAGAATAATCTTTCAGGTTAATCACATATATTTTCCTGTGGTTTTCTGACATGCAGTGTCTAAATTTAATGATACCTCAGACATGACTCCTATTTAAATTATTGAGCTGACATAGATGTAATTTATTTTGAAGAGATAAACATCTCAGAGCACAGAATTCGTGCCAAACCAAATCACATCTGGGTTACTTAAATCAGACAGATTGTTGTCACTTTTCATAATGTCTGTTTAGAATATATTCTCTTCTGTTGCAATTTTATTTTCCTGTCTGTCTTTCTCAGTTCTTCTACTTCTAATTACCAAGAAAGCATTTTTTAAAATATACTTAAATTTCAATGAATTGAAATAAATTTAATTTATTACTCTTTTGTGACCTTTTGTTATCTATTGTTTATCTAGCCCTCATTTGCTTAAACATTTTAAGTAGTTCTTTTAAATTATTTCTCTAAAAATGTTTTGATGCATTCAGCTTGATTAAACTGTGTTCAGCAATGCTCATTTTAAACAACAAATTCTGTTATTCCTGTGGCTAAAAATCAGCATGGCTGCATCTGGCTTCTAATGCTGTTCATTAATCCACTGGAAGACTGATATGTACCAAGATCTGCAACTATAAGGAAAAGGAACACCAATATTTAAGGTTGCCTTCAGCCAGCTCAATCCTCCTGAATTGCCACCTGAGTCCACCTGAGACGGGTGCATGTCTGAGGCTAATTTCAGGACCTGACTTCTAAATGGCAGTTAAAGCCTCTGAATCTATTTCTGCGAAGGAAGTGAGGCAGACGTAGGGGCAGAGGCAGAGTGCATCAGTCAGGGCAGAAAGAGAAAGGCAGAAATCCCCTAGCGTTTCATCTTGTTACAAGGTTTGTGTTGTGAATGAATGTTCATCACTCATCTGTCTTTCATCTGCTTTGTCAGTGACAGGTCTTTGCTCATAAAGGAGATATTTAGCCTTCAAATTCTGACTTATCCTAGCTGTTTCTTTGGGCCCTGGGTGCCCTGGCCCCTGCTGCACACTGATTTTTCAGGACCTACTGTCAGCACTCCTTTTTCTTCCCCTGAAGTTTCAGCTTCCACTTTTGTCCACTTTCAGAATTGCTATAGCTGTTAACAAAAATAGCAAGTACTGATAGTACTTACACACAATAATATGTCCAGGCAGATGTGGAGTTTGGCAAAGCACCACATCCAAGTACAGCTGCATCCAGCCAGGCCAGCCAACATCCAGAAGCATTGTTAAATATAAGAAATAAAAATCAGGCTCCCCACACTCTTTCCCAGCATGCCAGCCTTAGCTGTCTCACAATGATCTTTCCATCAGGAGTTTTTCCCTTCAAATTTTCATTTTAGAGGGCTAAGTGATGATATTGTTTTTATTTTCTCCTTCCCTTTGTCCTGTTTGCTGAAGTCTAGTGCTCCTTTTTCATCTGGGACTCAGAAAAGAGTCCAGCTCAGTGTCACGGACTAACCACACATCAGATATGGAGCTTCCTTCATCCCCTTGGATTTTACTTTTGGAGTGGGGTCAGCATGGCAGGAACCCCATGGCTAAACATCCAAAAGCAGTCACAGCTGTGGTGGACATATTCTTAGAGAATTTATTCAACCGAAACCAAAGCATTTTGTTTGTTAACAGCTTAGGTTTTTGAACTAAAAATAAAGGAAATTTTAAAACCAAATAAAATAAAAAAGAAAGAAAATTCACAGAATCACAGAATCACAGAATGGCTGAGGTTGGAAGGGACCTCTAGAGATCATCTAGTCCAACCCCCCTGCTCAAGCAGGGTCACCTAGAGCACGTTGCACAGGATCGCGTCTGGGCGTGTTTTGAATATCTCCAGAGAAGGAGACTCCACCACCTCTCGGGGCAACCTGTTCCAGTGCTCTGTCACCCTCACAGTGAAGAAGTTTTTCCTCATGTTCAGATGGAACTGCCTGTGTTTCAGTTTGTGCCCGTTGCCTTGCGTCCTGTCGCTGGGCACCACTGAAAAGAGTCTGGCCCCATCCTCTCGACACCCTCCCTTCAGATACTTGTACACGTTGATAAGAT